>NC_051176.1:230087329-230387329 GCF_013339695.2 Rhipicephalus sanguineus
AAGTCTAGAAATGTCGGTGTGACAAGCGAACCGTAACTGGGTTACATCGCCGCGCATTTGCCGAGAAGTAAATGAGTCCTTCCCGCGGGGAGACCAGAAAACAGCCTCCGCTTGATACCGCCACGCTTGAAACGCAACTCTGGCAATTCTTGCCACTCACTTACCTTAGCGGCACTTAAGGTAATAGTGAAAATGCATGCAAAGCTAAAATGCACACACTTTCACCTTCGGCCTGCGTCGAGATAAGCCCCACGAAGTATGACTACCACCATCATATTCTACCACCATGATTGCCACCAAAGGTTAGGCATAGCGTAGCGACCGAGTCCGTCTACGTGTTACGGCGCTTCTGTTGCAGTATACACAATTCCGGTGAGTACGAATGACTTTACAGCACACCGGTAGCATCGGCCAACCAAATAAAGCATTTTTTCTTGTGTACGGTGTCCGCACAAGAAGCGATGAGCATAGATGCGACGCGCTTCCAGCAAACTCCTACGGTCACCAACCGCCGCCGGTCGCACTCGCCGGCGCTTCTCTGACACGTATGCGAGAACATAGACTTGTCAATCCGTCACGCCTTACTGAACCACTATGATGGCATATTTTTCACGCGCACTGCACTTGTTTTGGCCAGCTGTTATGCAGTTGTAGCAAATGATACAGCGTCAGATCAGTGCGCTGGCACGGCTGCGCTGTACGTTGCGCGAAACGAAAAACATCACAATACTCAATCAATTGTACGCGCGTATTTATGAATGAGATTAGTCGACAGAAAGCCTCTGCACATGTCGCACTTTGGAAAAGCGAGAAACGGCTATTAAAACTTCCCAGTAACAGCCGGTTGACTACGCTCCTCGGTCCGCTTGACATATTTCTTTGGAGTTACGTTGTGAATTCTAAAAGAAAGTTAGCGCTGTTGCCATTATCGACGTGCCATTCGTTACCGGCAGCAGTTTGTTTGCGTTTAATAACTACGCAAATTTTAGTAGATGTGAAGAGCGCGTCTGTCTCCAGTATGAGACATACAGAGCTGAAGCCAAACAGTGTATTAGTATGTTGACTAGTCATTTTGCAAGTCGCTAAGGAAGTGTCAGCGTGGCGTAGTGGTAAAGTACTCGGCTCGGGATCCGCAGGTCGGACGTTCGATTCCCGGTGGCGGAAGATTTTTTTTTTTGCGTACGTTTTTTTTTCTTTTTTTTTTTTGTACTAGTGCTTTCTACATTGCCTTCTATACAATTATTTATGTGTGACGGCTAGGCACGATGTAGCCGACGCTGTAGAGCCGTTTTACGTTCCGTCGTTTCTCCAGCATCCATCATACGCCAGCATCCAGCATTTTACACCACGTGCCACCATCTTCCAGCACCATATCCACCATAAATGGGGATGGTGGAATCCACCATTCCTCATGGTGATGATGAATTTTCAATAGGGAGAGGTACTAGAATAGGGAGGCCCGGAACGAGCTTCGAAAAGTGAAGCCCAAGCAGGGTCAATCCGCTTGCAGCGCTGCGGTCGGTAGTCTGCAGTGTGTCGTCGGTAGTCTGCAGTGTGCCGGAGCGCGCGGCTCCGGCAAAATGGTGCATGGGTAGAATGCCCGCTTCCCACTCAAAAGGCCCGGGTTCGAATCGCAGCTGTAGATGGTGGGTTTTTATTCTTAGTGTCATCTTTTGTAGCTGTATTGGTTATCCTTTGTTTCTTAAAACTAGCTTAAGTTGCTACGTGTTGGTTCAAAAAGTAACGCAAATGTGAAGTAAAATAGAAGAAATTTGAGAGCGAGCGCAGTTATTTGCAGCGCCACCGTCCGGGTTTGAACAAAAACGTTAAGTATGGCCTCCGAGATTTTCGCGAAGACGAGACGAAACGAAGTTTCACATTTTACGTTACTTTTTTGTAGCAATACGTAGCAACAGAAGCTAAATTTAAGAAACAAAGGAAAACCAACACAGCTACAAAAGATGACACTAAGAATAAAAACCAAACCATCTACAGCTGCGATTCGAACCCGGGCCTTTGAGTTGGAAGCGGGCATTCTACCCCTGCACCACTTTGCCGGAGCCGCGCGCAGCTCTTAAACGACGACACATTGCAGACTACCGATCGCAGCGCTGCAGGTGGATTGACCCTGTTTGGGCTTCACATTCTGTACATTCGTGTGTACGTTGGTGCTGCGGCCGTTCCGAGCACTCCCTGTCTAGTACACTCTAGTCGGGGCCTTGTCCAGGGCTGGTCGGTGGTATGAACGACCACACTATAGCTTCCGACCTGATGTTATCGCTTGCCTTAGCGCATCCGTTTTCCGCTCGCCATCAGCTATGGGGTGACCAAACCCGCGGTCCCAGTGCTGAGCTCACCTAGAGGTGATAAGTTGGGTCAAGATTGTGTATTTTTGCCCTGAACGCGGTTGCAATAGTACCGTAGTGTCGCGGGATCGAATCCCGGCTGTGGCGGCTGCATTTCGATGGAGGCGAAATGCTTGGGGCCGCGTACTTAATTTAGGTGCACGTTAAAGGACACCAAATGGCGAAAATTTTCGGAGCCCTCCACTACGGCATCCTTCATCGTCATATCGTGGTTTTGGGACGTGAAACCCCAACGATTATTATTATTATTATTATTATTGGCGGTTGTACTATAGCCATTACAGTTACGTCATAAGCTTGCCCTTTTATTTCCGGAAAAGGCGGGCAGCCCTCTCATCGGTTGGTTGTAATCATTGGCAGGAGTGTACAGTCAACCGCTTGAATTTATAAACCACACCAGCGCGTGCCCGAGCTACCTATAACCGCGCCACCTACCGTCAACCGTAGCGCTAAGCCGGAAATGTATCAGCTTGTTATTTGCAGGCATATCTATAGAGTTTTATAATAATACACTAGAGGGACCTCTGGCGCTAGTGTCCATGGGAGCTGCAGCGCACGGCGCTTCAGCCAGTATGGGAATGATGGGTAGTACACGGATTTTCCTAAGCTTCGTTCTTTTCGGCTCCGTTTGGCTCCGTGTCCCCTTACAAAAATATATTTACAGTCTATAGACACTAAAAATGGTTTTAGACAGTCTATAGACTGTCTAAATGAATTTTTGTAAGGGTCACCTGCGGCCTCCTTATCGCAAGACGAAGTTCAGCAGACGTCCACTTCACACCTTGACCATTTAGGCTCGCAAATCGGATCACGAAGCGCTCAACGCTCCATTCTTTTATCCGAAACGAACGTCAAAACACAGCAATAAACGACGCCACAAGTGCGTTCGAAGCCGTAAGCACGAAGATTGGGCAAATGCGCGTACTACCCGTCATTCTTGTGGTGGCTGAACGATCGCAGCGCCAGAGTTCCCTCTAGTAAATATTGTAGGAAACTCTATGGGCGTATCAATTTTATGCTACTCCGCAGTTCGTTGTTTTCACACGAAGTGCTCATCTGTAGTAAGGTAGCCACACTTGTACCACCACTAGTACCTTGATAACAGTATCATAGCAATTACGTACGACGTGCCTCGAGCGGTGTGCCGTTGTGTAGATGTCAGTTTGTGCGAAGGGTTGCGACCGATAACAGTGGTATTGAAATACTGCTCTCAACAGAATCACATGACCAAAGCTGCCGAAGGAAAATATTTGTGCCCAGTGAAAAAATGGACTGACCATCGATTAAGGGAGGGGTGCGTCTTGGACGTAGCGCTGCTCTCGATCGTCGCTGACGTATAGCGGAATTATCGCGAAGAGGCTCTTGGCCATCGTTCGAGTGGTCCGTAAACTTTTGCGGCCCACTGTGCAAAACACAAGTCGAGTGGTTCTCGCATTGTGTTACATATCAGCCACATATCTTTACTCAGTCGGACCTGTTCCGTCATTGTTTAATGTCCAGAGTTATGGATGCACGTTTTTGACGATAGTGGTGGCCGAGTACTCCTGATGTTGCATTCCAGAGCGGTTTACTTCCCACATTTGTTCGCGAAAATCCGGGAAGCATAGAGTTTCATACAGTAACATAGAGAGGAAACTGGCGCTGCGATCGTTCAACCACCATGGGAATGACGGGAAGTGCAGGCTTCGGATTGGATAGCCTTTGCTAGCAAACTGTATACGGATCTTTTTCTGCAGTTTCAGTTTCGTTCTTCGCGAGGCGTGGGTAGTGGGGTGTGTTGTTAACTCAAGTTGCAGCTTTACAGGTTATATTTGACAGTTTTAGCAAAGCGTCGCACACACGTCGCTCCGCATAGATGTAGCGTCCCATGCCAGTGCAGGAAATCGCATAGTTCACGTGTGGGTTTTTTTTTTTTTTTTTTTTTTTTTAACGAGCGCTACTCGTTCAAATCGGCTGCAAAAGGACGGCGAAGCTAAGTAGACGCACCGTCACGCTCCTCTGACTGGACTTCACAACAAAACGAAAGAAGCGTTGGGGGCAGGCCACTTGGACAGACGCACCTGGCATCGCAGCAGATGATACGTTAAAATGTTTCGCACTTAATACAGAACTGTTATTTCTATAAATAGATAATGCGTACTTTCGAGAGAAAAACAAGCGTGTTTGTTTTAAGCGTTGTAAAAGAATAATTCATCATATCGTGATGCCAGATCTGGAACAAAATTGCAGAGCAATGCATACCCTGGTAGTTGAATTTGTCCAGGTTTCACTTCCATCTCACGGTCACGCAAACTTCTTGCAATAGATTTACGTACAAAAGAATGAAGCAAGATTTAATTGGAAATAATTTCATATCGCTTTGTTTTACACTCGGCAAACAAGCGTCGCAAATCTCAAGAACTAAAGCCATCCGAAGCACATCCGAAGCCAGTACTTCCCATCATTCCCATGGTGGCTCATGCGTCGCTGAAGGAGCCCGCATAGACACTAGCGCCAGATTCCCCTCTAGGTATTATAGTAAGAAACTCTGTGCCGGGAAGCAAAGACAGGCCGCCGTGAGCAGCACACGTCGTTGCTTCATCTTCATTTCTGCATGCATTCCAAATCTTGTTTTCTTTCGGACGACGCGCACTTCAACCTACGCACACAGATGTTCTAGCATTTCGCCCCTAGAGTTACTGTATATGCTACCTTTAGGTAGCAGAGTTGCGCATAGGTCCGGCTAGCAACCACAGCTATGCGGTGAAGTCGCACTTCGTTTTCGCAGGCGGCATGCCTACCGTGTCGCCGATTAACATGTAAGGTGTGTCGAAGACCGGCGATAAACATTGGCTGTCGATGACATGTGTTAATTCAGTTCGCTGCCGCGGCGCCGTCGTGAAATACAGAAATTAGCCCGAGCGCAGCTTCTCCGCAATGCGTGGTTGCTAGCGGCGTTTGGAAGACAGATGCGCAACTCTGCTACTTAAAGGTAGCATATACAGTAACTATTCGCCCCCATCGGGACGCGGCCTCCGTGGCCGGGAATCGAATCCGTATCGTCGTGCTTAGCAGCGCGACGCCTTATCTACTAAGCTATACACGGCGGGAGCGCGATAATAGGAGCTTCCGCGTTCCGCACTAATCGGGGCTCATTTTTCGCAAACTGCCGTGGGTCACTGAGTCGGAATTCATATCTTGCATAGTGACGCCTTTTGACATGCTTATCAGTTTCAGTTTATCGCATAGGCGTCCCGCCCCTACCTCCGTTTTTCGCGATGTATGTTATGTATGCATAGGCAGACCCAACTTGATTTTGCTTATTCCTGGGCAATTGCGCCAGGGAATGCTTTAAAAGATTGACGCCCTCTGCTCGCGAAAATCTGCGACGTATGACACGTTTGTGCTGATACCAAACACTTGTATTTAAGAGGTACCGCCGCGGTTGTTGCTTGCCGGCGGTGCCGCTAATGAGCAGCTTGCGAAACGGCTTTCTGCGAAGATTTTCTTTTTATCGTTAAACATGACACGTCAATGACGGCGTGATAGCACGATTTATCAATTGCTTTTGATAAGAGTAGGCCCCAGAAATTGCGTTAGGTACATGTAGCGCTTTTTCTGGCGGTTCGTCCTCCCGTTGATATTTGAATGCAGGAACGAAATATTTATCAACATTTCCTGCAGTTATCCTTACTTTTTCCTATGGCTAAGGGGGCTTCCGCCCTACCAATTAATTGACTGCGCTGGATAATTTCGCATTTTCTAGTAATTTTACCCATGGACTCTTACTCGAGTCCAGACCCTCCGCAGTCTGAGCTCGGTGGCCACGAGCTCAATCCCGGCCGCGGAGAACCCTCTCGCAAAGTCCCTAAATTTTAATTTGAAATCGTGTTCTACTTGCACACAGCTTGCAGCAGGCTTTGAAAGGAGATGTTTAAGTACTGACTGAAACAGCAGGGACGTCTTGGAAGTACAAGGATGCCGGTAGTGTGCGAAAGCTCCCGCTCTTTATTCTTTAACCCTCCCCCTCCCCCTTTCCCCATGCGGTTCTCTTTCTAACTTCATAGTGTGTGTCAGCATATGGACTCGGTGGACACTTTTTTTTGTAACTGTTCCTAATTTTCTTGCTCACTGAATTTCTATTGTAACCGTACTAAGTGATGATAAAAGAGTCAGAAGATTTCTTGGCTGCTGGATTAGTAAAGCAGTATCCAACTTGGCCTGTTGGAAACAAGGTTATTTGTCCGTTGATAATTGTGCTCTTCATTGATAATGATAGCAAGGAGTCTGGAAGTCGTGTTTTATCTCTTCCTGAAATGTGTTCATCGAGCGCATTTTTCTTCTTTCCTAAATTGTATTGGTATTGTACTGGAGTTCCTATTTGTGTGCAGCACGAAAAAAAAAATGTACCACTAATTCTGCTCTAATCCAGCGCTAATGTAGTTCTTGTGAAGGCCCTGGTGTAGTTCTAAATCCTGCCCTTAAAGGGACACTTAAGGCAAATATTAAGTCGCCGTTTATTGTTGAAATAGCGTTCCAGAAACCCCGTAGTGCTTGTTTCGTATCAAGCAGGAAATGCTTATTTTGAAAGAAAAACACGTTTTAGTGGTCCGCACGGCGTTAGCGCACTTCAAATCACCCGCCTGAACGGTCCTGACGTAGCAGTTGCCGTGTCCAACGTTGCCCGCCTTTACTGCCCGGCCGCCGACGCTACAGTTTCTTGCGCAACAGCGGCCGTCAGCCTTGCCAAGACGAAGCCACGGCCGTGCCACTCCGAAACTGTATAGTTAACTGTAACGGAGCTTAGCTTGGCTATCAGCAGCAGTAGAGTATCAACAGTGCGAAAATAGCGAGAGCCAAGCACAAGCAGCAGTACGCGATACCGAAACTACCACTGAGACGCGACCGCGTGAG
The DNA here is from genome assembly GCF_013339695.2 of Rhipicephalus sanguineus. Classification (NCBI taxonomy): domain Eukaryota; kingdom Metazoa; phylum Arthropoda; class Arachnida; order Ixodida; family Ixodidae; genus Rhipicephalus; species Rhipicephalus sanguineus. The sequence goes on from NC_051176.1 coordinate 230,094,589, forward strand.
CGAAGCGCAGCTCGGCGAAAACGGAACTTGCGAACCACTCGCGCCGTTCCCCATGGTAACGCCGAGAGGTTATTTTTTCCATGAATCAAACAGAAACGAACAAGCAGAATTTTATTACGTCTTGTGATGCACGGAAGGTTCTTCTTTTATCGCGACTAGCTTGCTTGCTAGTGGTTAATTGTGCTCGGGGCTCTTGACGTCATCGGGATCATTTCCAATATGTCCCGCTGATGGCGCATATCGTCTCCTACGTTTACCTTAATTCCTCGATTAGTAGCACTGCTGTTGATAATAATGACGTTTTAGAGGTTCTTACACATTGGCATTTTACTCTGACATTATTTATTTGCTTTTAGTGTCCCTTTAATACAGCTCCACTGCCGTGAAACCTGAGGGAGTGCGTAGCACGGGCAACCCAGCGATTCCCTTGGCAATCGCGCGCTTGCCGCCGCCTCGGCAGTCGCGCGTTTACCAAGGCGGTGGCGCCTTGGCAAACGTTTTTTGCAGAAGCGTTGCAAATGCAGAAGCGTTTTTTTTTTTTTGCGAATTTAGGTAAACTATAGCGATTAATTCTTGGTTATTTCTGTAGTTTATATTATTTTAGACCTTGTTTGTTTATTTTACACTGGTTTTGAGCACTGTTAGCCTTGTTTTAGGCATGCATTGACCACTGCGTGACCGTGCGGCATGAGACGATGGACAAGCCGGGCTCCTGAAGTGCTAATCACTTACTAATGTGAAATCGTTGCGTTATTCGCGTGGGTGGACGACTGCCTGCGATTTAAGCAACACGTGGAGCGCTGTCCGAGGCTGATCAGTGTTAGTAACATTGTAATCCCGTTTTAATGATCCCTCGCAAGTGGGTTGTACGTTCCTGCGGGTTCGGTGGCATCGTCATCCGAACACTGCAAACCATAGGTCGGCAGCGTTAGCGGGTGCTCTTACTCACTTTTTTTTTTTTTTGTCTGGACGTGTACTCACTTACGCTCGAATGCACTCGCGCACATTCCTGCTATCATTCACGATCACTTCCATTCACGCATACCGGCGCCCGCCCACTCACGCTCATACCTGCGTCCACTCCCACTCACTCACGTAACCTGCGGTGGTCTAGTGGTTATGGTGCTCGACTGCTGATCCGCAGGATCGAATGGAGGCGAAATGCGGAGGCCCGTGTACTTCAATTTAGGTGCTCGTTAAGTAACCCCAAGTGGTCGAAATTTCCGGAGCCCACCACTGCGACATCCCTCATAATCATATCGTGGTTTTGAAACGTAAAACTCAGTGATGAGAAAGCTTTAGTGCCGGGGCTCCCAAGCGGCTCACGCACGCACGCACGCTCTTGCGTTCCTTTGTACGACCAGCCGCACCCGTGGAGAATACAAAGAACGCAAGTGCTTACGTACGCAAGCCGCTTTGGGGCTTCGGCACTAAAACTCTCTATTATAGTAACACTCATGCACGTACTCACCTCCATCTCACCATCTGCGACTCATTCATGCTCACGACCACGCAAAACTCACCTGCCCGCGCACTCCCGTTTGTATACGTTTACTCACACCCTACGTCACTACTGACGTTCTGCGTGATAGCTCTGAAGTGAGTCTAGAGGGGGGGGGGGGGGGGGGTCAATGGTTACTAGTGAGTGCATATGCTGACCTATGCTGCGAACCCGCAGCGAGTGCCCCCGTGTTTGTGTGTGTGTGATTAACGGCGTGTTTCTTCCCTTCGGGGGCGTTCTGTCCCTCCCCGCCCTGCTCGCCCGCCATCCTGCCCGGACTCGATACATGTACCCCCGCTCGTTACCCTGGCCTGTAGATTACCCCAGTTATAACTCCAGTCGCAGACACGGTGAGTGCCACTCAATGTGGACGCACGTCTTGGCCGCATCGGCTGCCCTGGTTTGGTCTCGAGGTGCCTGCGAGTGGTTTGCCTGGTCTGGTCTGCATGCCTGGTTGTCTTGGTGCATGCGCGTGTGGTGGTGGTGCACGACACCTAGCGTTTTATTTTTGTTTTATTTTCTTGTGTTATGGAAATGAAATTGTGTGCGAGTTTTTTCGCTGTGTGCTGAACGCCTAGTTAACGTGGTGAGAACGGTCGAGTTCTCACCTGTAACTTGCATTTATGTTGTGAAAAAAACAACAACAACAAAGCAAACAGTAAATTGGTAGTGCCTTGTGCTGCAACATAGTGATGTTTACGGTGCTGGCGACGCTGTTATATTGCTCTGACCCCTAGGCTAAAAAGGTCAGTGTCGCATTTTTTAGGTTGCGAAGTGTTGACAGACGAATCAGGAACAAGTGTAGAAAGGTTTTTCTCTCGCCAAGACGCTCATATTTAATTATTCGTAACCTTAACACCACGTTACACGAACTTATACAAGAACCTATCTGCAAATTAAACGAAAGAAACGTAAATGCTGCATTGATGTGGTCCAGTCTGGTTACAATGCAGTAAGTGCCTAAACGGGTACCTCGAAGTACCTCCCGTCATAGGAAAACATATATAAGGAATAAGGCGGCAATAGGGGCTAGTTGGTGCGTATTCATGCTTGTGATGGCGCTGCAGGTGGACACGGACCAGAAAAACGTGGGAACAACACACGGTGATGAGCATCACCGTGTGTTGTTTCCTCTTTTTTTCTGTTCCGTGTCCACCTGCAGCGCATCACAAGCATGAAGAATATATAACGAAATTCGGCCAGGATTACGGACTAGTCATCGCGCACAGTGCAGTGGACTTGCTGGAGCTTGGAGGTGGCGCACCGAAGGAGGACGTCGGAGGTGCTTGGGAAGTACGTCCGATTTACCCGTAGTTTGCTCATGGAGCGACATTCTCGAGATGGTTACTGTCATAAACTTATAGGTCATCCAGAGTATAGCCGGCTGGCGAAGTCCGAGTGCTCGTGGGAATTGTTTTGTGAGCTGCCTTCCGTTGTCACAGACTGCGTGGCCGAAGGAGCGCTTCGGGGGCGCCAGCCCGTGCGCGCGGTAGCAGCACGTTGCATAGCACGCGAATTCCTAAAATCGCTGAATCGCGTGAAGCAAGGAAGTGGCGTTGCGTTCTGCGCGTGCGTAAGTGTAATATATGCGGCTGCAAGGATGTCACAGTACACGCAGTAAAATAAAATGCTCGGCTAGCTCATTTGGATACTCGTACTCCTTCGACCTTGTTACGGATGACAGCAGAAGGAGCGTACAGAACGTCATCTAGCTGACCCTATGCGGGGCGTTGTTGCCTTGTGCAGCCGTTAAGCTTCCTTCGTCTACTGTTTTCTTCTCTCCTCCTTCAAAACGCATTTTCGCGAAGCTCAAATAGCCTTTCGGCGTAGGAAAGTTAATTTTGCAGTAACATTACAGTGGAAGATGCCAGTTAATTTGTAGTGTAAGTGAAAAGAAAGCGAGGTCTTTACGTTTAAACTGCCATATACCATTTGAGGACCGCAGTAATCGCAGCGCTCGAGCATCGTGAAGGTGAAATTGAAGCGAATAAGAAGCGGGACATCATGTGTGGCCTCGACGAGAGAGCTTTTTTGCTCATTACGGTGCGCGTCTGCCGTGCACGTTAATTAATGTGACCACGAACAATGTGACCTTCGCAGAATTCCTCAAATGCAGTAGACTTTCAAAAATGTCACATGCATAGATGCGATCATCACCGTGCATGATTTCATTGAAATAGGTGTAAGCGATGCGTCGAGGTGTAACCGCGGTTTCGGTCGAACCAAACGTGTGACATCGTGTACATTTTCCCGCACAATTAGTATTCGGAGAAGCGTGTCCGTTCGACGAGGAAAACGAAAACTCCAGTACGATTCGTGTTCTAGGTGCTTTTTTTCCTTCTCGTGTTGTTCATGTATTTGTCCGTGTGAAACTATGCGTACAGGGTCTTGGCGACTAAATGGTTCAGTGCCTAAGAAGGAAGCGTTATGGAGGATCCCACTGGCGACGTGGAAGACAGGACTCGGGATGGTTTCAAGCGCGTACTACCTCTGCCATATGGGAACCTGCGAACTCCCTTAACTCCGTAAATATAAAACTCCATAGCGTGAAAAGTCTCGGTCTTTGACTACAGGCGTTTTCTGGCTCGGTTTTAAGCTGGATCGGCGCACAACGAATGTTGGCCGTTTCGAATGAATAAGTGAATAAGCGTATGTGCAAATTAAGATCGTGCCTCGGCAACGTTTGTCGTAAGTGCTAATTCTCTCGGGCTTTAGAAAAAAAAACTATTTTTCGACGCTTAGATGATTGAGATATCCGCGCTTGCATTCAAAGGTACACTGAAGTGAAACAATGAACCTCGAAATACATGTACGCGAATGCGAGCATGCACGCCTTGTTCGAACGTAGGCTATCAGTGTGTTCAGGCTAATTTCTTGGCGAAGCCTGGAAAAGCGCCATTATACACACACGCTCAACGACCATAAAAGCAGCAGTGGCAGCGGGTGCGCATGGCCGCTCGGAGAAAAGGGGGGGGAGGTGCTGAGAGCGATAAACTTTGTGTCTGAAACACCGGAGGTGTCTGAAGGCGAGCAAAGAATATTTTTGCTTCATAATGTATTTGAGCTGTAGTGTGACTTTCTCGGTGTGATCTCCGAAGAAAGCGGAAGTTATTTCGAGCATTATGATTCCTCTTGTCTTCGCGCGCCTTCACTGCGAACGCGTCCTTCTTGGGCTCTGCATCTGCAACCTCGGTGTTTCAGCTTTCATACTTTGCTGGTTACAGCGGTCATCTTTTTCGTTTTTTTTTTTCCTCTTCTTCTAACGGCATGTGCGTGACCATAAAATAGAGCACTGACACTGAACTGACTATAAAATTGCAACAAACAGCTATCTAGGAAACAAACGAAAAACGTTTCTGCCCCTGAGGCGAGCAATCATGACTCTCTCTGAAACTGCAAGAGTATCGACTTGTAGGCACTCGTAGCGCCTGCACACAATCGCGCATCGAAACCATCTCGCGAGTAGTTTGAGAGCAGTCATTTCGCAAGGATGAAATAACTCTTTATAAACCATGCGCGAAATATTCATGTCACTATTTGAACTCGACTGATTGTGCGGTCAATTATACGAAATAATGGATTAGTGTTTTGGGGGGTAAGAGAGAGAAAAAAAAAACCGTGAACGAAAACGAACCGTTCAGTTAACGAGTCTTTGCCTTCCCTGGAAAGTTTCATTGGAGCGTGTTTCGTAAGCGAAAGCAAGGATGCTCCGGGAAGAACAAAACTTCATGGCCAGAGGACGTTCGTAGCTAAGCCCAGAATCGACATCGAAACCATACAAGGCAGAAGCAGCTGGACGAGACGATATGTGCGAGGCGGGCGGCCGTCGTTTCGAGGGGCCGCCATGTTTAGCCATATTTTAGCGTGTGGCGTTGTGCCACTTAGGCTGTACTAAAACTGAAGGGTCATTCCCACCACTGTCATGTTCATAGCGCGTGTTCAGCCCACGGCGAAGCGCCGCACCCACACTTTGGCCGCGTTTCCGCGTATACGTTTAGCCGGGCTCAGAACCTGCCTGCGGTCAGCGCCCAAACAGCGGCCGTGGCACAAACACCGCAACGGTCGGAGTAGCCCCCAACTGCAGCGGAGACAGAAGATGCGCCGATGCACGTAGGAACGACGCGCGGGCGGCCATACGAGCCAGCGGGCGGGCGGGTGCTTTGGTGGGTCGCGTTTTATGGCACATCTCCTTGAAGAAGATTTGGAGATGCCCGAATGGCGAAAGACCGTTTGGGCAAGAGCAGCAGCTCTAGGAAGAGAAAACATTGTCCTTGACACTCGTCGTTTATAGTGTGTGTTTTATAGATGCGTGGTGTCTGAAGGGATCCATGTAAGGAGGAGAGTCGCGATACCGTTGAGAAATTGACGCGCTAGTTGCCGCGGAGAATGGCGACACGGGTGCTGCATCGAGCGAGGGCTACACTGCGTGCATCGTATGCGGTTGACCGCAATGAGCAGCGCCGAACACGCGTTCTTGTGCCCCGAACATTATGCATTTGTCGCATCGGTTACGTGAATCGTCAATACCTTGGAAGGAGCAAATCTCATTGGATGATTTCGCACCAGAGATGCTGTCATGTTCTGCTGCCGCGAGATTGCAGATTGTTCCAGTAGTTATTTCACGACGCATGCGCGCCGTGACAGGTGAGAGGTGAATATACGAAAATAACAGCAGGCGTCGGACTGCATTGTTTATCTGTGCACTATTTTCATGAATCTCGTATCGACACTCTGCTTTATTTGAACCTGAAGGCGAAACTTGCATCCCTGCGGCTAACAGTGGAATCAGAAAAGCTTCAGGAAAAGAGGACTGTATTTTCTTTGCTCGTGCCACGGTGTAGCTAAATGATAATTCAGTAACTGCGCACCTTTTTTGTTCCAGGATGTTCTGTCCTTCGTGTTTACTTCCGTCTGACCTTGTTTTCGCGCCGAATTCGTTATTGAGAATTTTTAAGCGAACCCGTGTCACCACGGCGGGTATTCGAAGTGTTTAATCCTCCTTCCGAATGGCGTGCTTGAAATAAGCAACGTCACGCGCCCCAGAAATCATACGAATGGTTCTTGCACTGCGGCCTACTGGTATTGAGCAATAAATTATTTAACGCATGCGGGTGCTTCCTGTAGAAAACGTTCGGAATGAATCTTATGGAATTCCCGAGGTTAACGCTGAGGTTAGACGAATTGTCTGCGGGAAGAAGAGAAAATGGAGAGAAGAAAAGGGAACGGAAACGACGTGCTTATTGGCTGCCGCTTATAATAATAATGGAATTTGTGTGTCTGGCGCTCACCCGAAGGTCGCGGGTTTGATCCCGCGGCCGCGGTGGTCGCATTTCGATATTTCGATGGAGGCGAAATGCTAGAGGCCCGTGCACTGTGCGATGTCAGTGGACGTTAAAGAACACCAGGTGGTCAATTTCCAGAGCCCTCCACTACGGCGTCCCTCATAATCATATCGTGGTTTTGGGGCGTAAAACCCCAGATATTATTATATATTGCGAGGCGCGCTGTTTTACAAATGAATTATGGATTTCATTTAGTTTGTCTTCAACCGATGACATTTTTTTTTTTTATTGAAACGTAATTTATTCAAATCGACACGGCGTGGTTGCTTAATTAACGAGAGCGCGTGTGTCATTCCGTATTACTCTTAGCCAATCCACGGGCCGTCTTTTCTAACGATCCATTTCACCCTTGTCATTCTTTTCGCCCTTGGCCATCGCTAGAGTCGGACACGAATAAAGGAAGTAAATGCGGTCCTGAACGAAGCGTTGTAGTTTAGTACTGGCGGCGCTCACCGATGGCAGCATTCGAAGTCCAGCGTGTTTCGTTATTGCCGACAGAAACAGCGCGTCTGGCCCGACCCTTGTCAGCAGAACGAAACACAGGCCGCCGTCGTATACCCCGCTGTAACCTAACTAAATGCTCGACCATGCTAGACATCCGCCTTGTGACACATCTTGGCGCTTATGCTGTATTTGCGATCGATATCTCCCGATTACTTTTGCATGACGTAGCGCTCCTCGGCGCCACGCCTCACCGGAGGGGCCGGACATCCTGTCGGTGCGCTCAAGGACTGTTTGACGCGAAAGTAACGACGAGAGGCGTTCCTTTCATATTTTCTATTCCCGCTAGCCTATAGCCAATCAAAGTAGGCTGAAGGGCGATCGATCGATGATGCTCCCCATGTATTCCAACGTCCATTTACTTCATCGCTTCTAGAGATTCTTCCGTATACCTGACAGTCTCCAATCTCCGCCTTTTAATTGCCCTATATCGCTTTTGCCCGTTTTTCTTTCCTTCATAATTTACTTTTATACAACCAGTGCTTAGAATGCAACACTAAAAAAAAAAAAAAAAAACTAGCAGTTGTTCCTTGTACGAATGCAACCAATGAACGAAGCTCCTTAGAAATGGGACGCAAGCGACTATGCGCTAATCTAGCTGCTGGCTTTCATGAAAGCGGTAGGGTGGGGAAGAGCGTCTGCTGCGCTCGATGGCGGGAACGACTGAGCGAGTGAGTGTGCGGTGCGCGCAGCGCAGGGAGAGGGGTGCGAGTGGTGATGTGGCGGGGACCTTCGACGGCGGCGACGGAACGCCGCGCGCGGCGTTCGGCGCGCGCAGCGTTTCATTGTCTTTTTGCGCCGGCGCCGGGTGGGGAGACCGTCTACTACTACCTTCGACAGAGCGCCCGTAGTGCGCTAGAATGATTGTTGTCATTTCACAATCCACGATAAAGGTGGTGAAAGTGAAGACACCATTATAACCAGTTGTGCACAGAGCTTATTTCTTTTAACCTCGAATTTCTGGTGCGCTGGAACCAAACCGCTCGAGGCCTAAACATCCCCGCATAAATCACCGGCCACTGCAACCTAAAGCGATGCTTAAGAGAAGGGAGCTTTGACGGCGCGGAGTGCGGGCCTAAGGAGCTTCGCTCCTGAAAAAAAAAAGGGGGGGGGGGGGGGCGGACGAGGCCTTTTGCGTAACGATCTCATTTGGAGGCGATGCGTTGGTCTCACACCGGCCTTCGGGTTCTCGTGTTCTTGCCGAAACCATGAAACCACGATCCTTTCTTTGTAGAAAGGATCGTGAACCTTGTCATTTTTTATCGGCATCTGAGCTGTGTTCACTTTTGCTTTACAGCTCGAAGTCATTCCCAGCTTAACGTTACCTTGGGAACTTTACCAAGCCTATTTCGAGCTATAGAGCAGCGAAGCGTCGTCAACGCTGTAAGCGCGTCGCTGTCGGTGTGCCTGCGCGTCGTGTCTGTTTACCGAGGAAGAAATGGGATTCCTCGCGCAAGCAGCGCATGTTGCCTCTGCGGTGCCGTACGGACTGCACCTGAGTCACTTGCATCGCTCGGTGACTGGTTTCACGGGGCGTGAGCTGCGCCGGCGCCACACCTGTGTTGAATCATGTGGGTAGGTGTTCGGGTTGTGGCTTACTCGCTTACACCACCAAGTAATCCACAAGCAGCAGCAAGTAGTGAATTGCTGCAGTTTTTTTTTTCTTCTTCTTCTTTAACGAGACAGTAACTTTTATCGACGCCGGCGATGTTATGGGAGGAAAAGACCGCGATACAGCCCTATCAAAGGGACACTTCAGGGAAGTGCAGGGAAACAAAGTATTTATAATTTCATTTGAACGGAGAATCCACCGTCTGCTCCCACTACAGCGACACACTACGGTGATTTTCGGCATCGAAAGAGACGTTTCGTCATATGACAGTGACGCCAGTGGCTCTGATTGGCTTGACACGCCAAGTCGCACGTAGCATTCGCGTGTTCCCCTCTATAGGCAACAATATTGTGAGCAAAAACATAATGTAAGACCATTCTCTGTACTTTATCAGATACACAAGAATTTGTTTTAAATATATTGAAAACAATTGCAACACTACGCTAAGTACGCTGTGCAAAGGCCACCACAGTGCGAGGCTTCTGGTGCGCGGTGATTGGCAGCAACCGGTGACGTCACTGGAAGTGAAATGCGAAAAGGAATTCTTCTCTCGTCTGGTCGGGTTTTGAACGTTGAAGACTGATACCTTCAGTTCCAGAGCACCAATTTTTACAGCTCTTTTGAACCCGGCAATGCTTTTTCGACTGCCTTCTATAGCACTGGGCCGTGTGTAGTATTGAACACTGTGATGAACGCAAAATGAGTTGTAAAGGTTGGTGCGCTAGAACTGAAGTTATTATTCTTTGAAGTTCAAAACCCGAGCAGGCCACGAAAAAAAGCAAAAATAAATGCGAGATATGGAACAACAAAGATCATTTTATATCTGGTAAAATGTTTTATATATATATATATATATATATATATATATATATATATATATATATATATATATATATATATATATTCTTAGCGCACAATAGTGTGTGGCCTGCTGGGACCACACTAGGGTGCTTAGACCACACGAATGTTACGGGCGACTAGCCTGTCAAGCCCACTCGCGTCACTATCGCATGACCAAACGTCATTTCTGATGCCGAAAATCGCAGTTGGATGTCGCAGTAGTCTGAGCAGAAGGTGGTTTCTCCGTTCAAATGAAGTCATGACCACTGCTTGCGCTGCCATGTCGCCGCGTTCCACAGCACCCGAAGATGCGATGAACGTTTAAACACACATCCCCCATATTAGAATGTACCGACGCTGGAGTGAAAGCAGACCCATTCCGGCCGGGATTGTCCTTGAAGTGAAAGCATGCGGGACTGACACACGATCACCCGGCGTATTATAAGACAGCCGTAGGCAGGCCTCGTTAACGTTATGCCGTTCCGCTTCGATGCTCTTGGCGTTCTATCAAAGGGGCGGTGCGCCACCCTTGTTAAGCCGTAGCTGTCTGTCTTGAAAGCGGCTTTCTCGTAGGTGATCGACACTGGTGGAAGGTGTGAATCGACTTGCAGTGACGTAATGGTATGCTGCATTCCGTCTTCCTCTTCTGTCTGAGGTTTTGCTGGTGCCTCGAACAGTTTTTTTTTTTCCTTCTTCCTTTCCAACTGGCGAGTCGGCGCAGCTGCTTAGCGTAGCGTAATAGTAGAGGCAGCGGCGACTTTTGCTTTGCGTCATTCTCCATGTATACCTCGGTATGCCCATTCTTTGGGATGGGCGCTACCGAGATTCTCGTTCAATTCTCCTTGGGAGATTTCTACCAATTGCTCTCCACCATTACGAAGGTGTTATGTGGCCTTATGCGTAGCCGAAGCTCCCTCTGTGAGATCATTACGGTTTATCTCAATTTATCATTGGAAAAATTGTCATTTGAAGCGTGCTCTGAAGGCGGGGAAGGAGTGCAGTGTCATTATATTCAGTGTTTAGAATTGAGTGCGCAAAACGTCAATGTCTAACGGATCCGCACGAGAACTCGAGAAATTCCGCTCGTTGATGTGCTGGGCGAAACTCTGTGCACCGAAATAAAAGTACTTTGTTTCGTTGATCTAACGTGATACAGCGCCGCCTACCAAGGGAGGCCATGAATTGGGCGGAATGCGAAGAATTTGGAAAGGTCATTTAGTATATTCTCATTTTCGAGAAGTCCTTGTCAGACGGACAAATGAATGTCACTTCGAGCGAGTGTCACTGGGCCGTTTCGTCATTCGGAGGCTGTCACATGAGTAGGTGCTATTCGATGTGAGTTCGACGAACAGCCGCCTAGTGGTGTAGGGCTGCTTAGCTCGAGGCGACGGGTTCGATTCCCGGTCTCATTTCCGTTGGAAATAAATGCAAAAACATTCGTCTACTTAAATGTAGGTGCACGTTAAAGAGCCCCGGATGATCAGAATTATTCTGGAGCGCCACACTATACGGCGTGCCTCATAATTAGATCGTGGTTTTCATACGTAAAACCTCAGAATTTTGTTTTATTGCTATCGCAGCAGCCCCATGTGTATTTCAACGAATTATAAAATGTATGCTATGTGTTGTTATCCAGGCAGTTTCCCGAGGTGGTTTTCATGTCAGAAAGCAGCAATGCTCGCTCTCTTTGATAAGTTCGAGCGCTTTTTATATAGTAAACAGTTGTCATTCTACAAAGACAGGGCGTGCAAACACGGACACAAGAAAGAAGTCAGGACACCACAAACTCCGACTAACAACTGAAGAGACGCACAACGGCTGAAAAGAAAGAAGGCACGAAAACTTATCTGCGTATGCCCGTGCAACAGGCGAAACTATCAATCCGGCACGCGTGGCGGTCTACGTGGAAGATAACTGTTAAGGCATTTGATTTCATCTTTGTGCAAGTTAATCGACGGTTGGCTCACGCATGCGCTACCACTATTCTCGATATGCCATGCTTCAATCATCAGGCGCGTTTCTTCATTTCTAATACGGTACAACACTGCGCATTCATCGAATTTTGGCGTGCACTTACAATCTCGACAATGTAAAGATAGATTAGAATGTGAGCCTCCTGTTAGCGATCTCTTATGTTCCAACAATCTCTGGTTAAAGGGGTCATGAAGCACCCCTTGGGCTGATTGAAAAAACACATCCTGCGGAAAGCTGACACGGCTATGAACTGCTCTGCCAAATATTACAGTCGTGCGCGCCGCGTAATGGCCACAAGCGGAGCGCGAAGTTGCCGTTTCCCCAGGCACCCTCTTTTCAAACAGAGGCCGGTTCTCACTCTCGTCGGTGGGCGGGGCGTCTGTCCGCTGTACGTCGCAAGAGACATAGCATGCTTATTGGCCGATAGCCGACGTAAATCGAGAGCGGCGTTCGGATCAGATGCGCTTCTTGCCGCGGGGTGCCGCCACTTGCCGGCGCCGCACTCCTCAGTACACTGTAGCCGCACTCGCGCAAGCGAATCACAGCGGGAGAGCGATCGCGTTTCATGACGCGCGCTGGCGTAACTTCTTTCCCCCATGCCATCCCTCCCTGTCTAGCTACCAGTGCGCTCGCCGGCACGAGAAAAGAGAGAAAGCGCTGGGAGCGTGCGCCAAACCCCCGTAACTCCGCTGATTCTTGACGGATTCGAGAAATTTTTGCGGCAATCGATTCGGGAGGCAGTACACTCCGATACTGAGGCCATTAGATCATTACTTGGAAAAGTGGTTCATGACCCCTTTAATGCATCGGCCCGTTTGTCCTACGTAGAAGCGGCCGCAAGGAAGGGTCGTTCGCGCTCGTGTCGTCGCATTCTTGGCCTGTGTCCTCGTCGTTTTTGCGCTGTAAGCTGATCGAAGATAATGATCTTTGTCTGTTTTGATCTGATACTTCACCTTCTACACTTAGTCGCCGAAATGGCACTCAGTAAAGGCACACTCATTTCTTTGGTAAATCATAGAGCGCTCGCTCAGTGTCACACCAGTGTGATCGGGGGGTATTAATCGTCCATGGCGTCGTTGTGTGCGGTCAGTGGGGAAAGCGCCTTTGGTTGGCGATGTCGTGAGCTGTAAACAGCCACAATCAGCCGCGTAATATGACCTTCCAGCAGCCCATGAGCACGCCGCCGCTTGCCCATCGGAAGGGTCGTTCAGGCGTGCTCCGCCGCTCGAATCTGGGCGTGGCCGCGAAGGCAGCCTGATCGGTGCGCGCGAGCATTTCGTTCACGGTCGCTGAGAGATCAGCTCGCGATGCCGCTGGCCATGTATGTGCGCCCGCTTTTGCGCTTGACTAGACAGCGCGTGTTTTCGAATCACTGACCGTGTGGCGCTAGATTATAAACTTACCGGAGCCAGCAGCGTACCGTAAGCGCATGCCACTTAGCTGGTCGCCGATCTTTTTTCTTCTCCCTACAGGCTTGGGAAATGTATGGAAGCCATGACCGGGGGGACGCTCTAGATGCTAGGGTGTTTTCCTTTCCTTTTTTTTTTTTCGCTGACGTCCTTGGGATGGCGGTGGTGTCTGTCCTCGCCATTTGCTCTTTGGCTTTGCTTTTTCTTTCCCACTGCATTTTCTATCGCCCTGTTCGCTGCCCGCCCTACATTCTCGTTTATTGGCGGCGGCTAATGAACGCAAATCACGCCCTGTCTGAAGTATGTGAGAAAGTATTGCGCGTCGCTGACTGCTGCTGGGAGACTGCGTGCTTGGTTAGTGCTATGTAGAGCGGCGCGGTGTTGCAGTCTTCGTCATTTTTGAGGACTTCCGCGAAATCCCCAGCCGAATCACTGTGGCCCCGGTCGTGTCCCTGCAGAGAATCGGGTGGCGGGGCGTGCTTCTGCCAGGATGCATTGGCCGATGCCAGCTGGTGACTCCGCCCTCAAAGATCACTCCCAGCAGCGCTTAGTGCTTTCTTTCGCGTCGTGAGTGGAGGGGGGCGTCGGCCGCTCGCATGCGTCGTTTGCCCTTCGTGGTACGCGGTTTCATGCAAATGGCGTTCGCTCGCTCTCGTGATCTTTCAGGGTCCCCCCACATCGCTTGTCGAAGGTTTCGAATATGCGTGGGGCGAGATTGACATTGACAGCGGCGAAACGCAACCAAGGCGCGCTCAAAGGGTTAAATCAATCGAGCCCTCGCTGCGACGGTTCTTGGCAGCTTCGTGCGCATATTTCTTCAAGAGCGAAATACCGAAGCTTACAGTGGCACCCAGTATGATAGGGAACACCTATAGGCGTATTCACATGGAGAGTGCAGTGGAAACGCGAGTTACAGCATCTCTAGCTTGGTACATGGTTCTCGCGTTCAGTAATCGCTCCGCGATATTTTCTTCGTTACAGTGCGTGGCTCAATTCGGCTCTTTCGTTGCCTTAACTCGCTGTCTGCTAGCTGCAGTTCAGAACATCTGGCTTCTTGGTGGGCTAAAGAAACTCGCTCTCGACCATGCGGAAGACATCGGCAACCCGCGGCGGGAGCATATTGACTTTGGCGTTCTTCTGCTGAGCACGAGCTTGCGGGTTCGATTCCCGGCCCCCGTAGGGCCGCGTTTCAATGGGGGCAGAGCGCCAAAGCGTGGTATTTTTATCTGCGTTATACTGTTTCAGGTGGTCAGAGGTTATCCGGTGCACACTCTACTGTGGCTTCTGTCACAGCTTCAAAGCTGCTTTTGGACGCCAAGCTCTGTAAATGATTTAATTGGAGCAATGCAACCTTTGAGAACTCTTTTGAGTTCTTATTGAGAACCTAAATAACTCATGGACGACGATACAATATTCAGAAGCATAACAGCCGCACGCCTGCAACATTTTTGTTTTCCTTCTGTGCTTCTTCTGGTTCTCATTTCATTTTTGTACATTCTGTCATGAAACCGTTCTATCGAATGCAGCACGGGCAGAACAGTGCGAGCGCCGGTGGTATACAAAGAGCGCGCAACAGTTGTCAGTAGGTCCATTTTATGGGTCTATCCCTTGAGCAGTGAACGTTCCGTCGTCTTCCCCTGGCTCCCCACGTACCCAGCCTGCGTTCGTAATGCAAAGGGGACCCGGCATCACTTTTTGAACATGGTAGAAAACTTTGTAGCCAATGCTCCCGGGAACGTTTGAGCCAAATATCATTGCACTGTATGCTGCAGTGTCGAAAAGCCGAAAATAGCTTGGGTGCACTATGCTTCGCAGTGTCGTCATCAACTAAGCAGCAAGCGGGCTCGACAGGTATTGGATTATTTCATAATAGCGAGAACGTTCTTAGTGATAGCATTATTGTTACGTAAGTGAAACGTATACATATCTACGATATCGAAAGACCGAAAACCATCTTATATAAATTCCCGCTCACTGTTCTGCGTACCATACGCAGGAAGCGCTTGCGCCGAGAGCTTTTGCGTGTGCTCCGCGCTTCCCAGAAACCGTAATAACGAACTGCTGCTTATCTCTGTCGAAGCCTACACACAAGCACGGTGGGAGTTTGTAGACGGTGCCCCATTCCCCACCACGAAACGAGATTCTCTCAAGGACGCAGCATCCGCTAAGCGACCCGTGGTCGTCGTTTCAGGAAGCGATCGACGATACGTTAGGAGGTGGCGGATGCCGGAGGTGGGTTCGCGCCCTTTCCGTTGCGCGCTGCCGGGGTATTGCAACTTTTCACTGGCGGCCGAACTTCGAGCACGGGAGTGGGCGCGCCCCTTCATTTTAAATTGAGATGTTCGCCCGGCGTGATTTGTGGGCGCCCTTGTCGTTGCTTGCCTCAGAGGACTTCCACGCAATGCATTTAGCCAAGAAGTGACTGCGGAAGGCGATTCGTTTAGTCTTATGCTGATTTGTTTCGCCCTCATTCTTGAACTTCCTGCGCCCTCCCACTGTCGCTGCTCCGACTTTGGAGCAGTTTCACTGGGCGGTCTGTGTGTTTCGTGGGAAAGCTACACCGTAGAAAGCAGCTCTGGAGCTGCGTGCTCCTGTTCAAGCAGATGTTATGCTGCTACTGGAAGCATTTGATTCGTATGCGTTAGCCGCGCCGCTCACAGGGAGGATGTGTGTCGCAGCTATGTATGCATGTGCACGCTTTCGACATGTGCATGATGGGACACCGCGGCGGTGGCGGTTGCGTTTCCGTAGCGTAAAGGCTATGGCTGCAGGCTATGGAAAACAACGCAACGAAAAATGATTTGGCAACAAAGCGCACGGACGAGCCTCTCGTTGACGCAACGAGTTAGCCTTAACGCGTGCTGAGTCAGCTATTAAGCCATTCGCGCGTGGCGGCCGTTATGTATAGCGGCGGCGAAGTCCAAGGCAGGCAGACGCCCGCGCGGTAAATGTGTCGCAGGTGTGTTGGAAGCTGGCTGACGTCGCTAGCACGCCTCTGGCTTCCACACGACCCCTGCGGGTATGCATGCCTTGCGCCGCTGATATGCAGCGGCACGCAGTACGCGCGCGCAGCATTGCTTTGGAAAGCGCTCTTAATCGGCCCTCTCTCCCGTCACGTTTCTCCCCTTCCATTTTTCTCCCTCACGCTGGCTGTTGATGCCACCACCATTCTGCACGGCTGACCCCTTGATCGTCGTCGTCGCCGGCGTTGCTGCTGCCTTGGGACTGCGATGCTGCTCGCGCCAACAGTCGTGAGTACACGCCGTCTTTTTGTTATTCTCTCTAGCGTGTGTAAATGGGCCGTCGGTGGCATCTCACTCTCGGTGACAATGGCCGCTGCACTGACGTCAACATCCCCCCCCCCCTCCCTCCCTGCGCGCCCTTGAATCGTTGGGGACAGGGACACGAGCTGAGGCCATATGTAAAAAGTCGGCCTTTTATAAAACATGCTGGTCACCCCCACCCCCGCACTTCCCCTTGTTAAAAAATTTATTTTAGCACCGCATAAAGGCTATAGTCAAACTCTAGGATCGCTTTTTGTGTGTGTGTGGTGTGTGGTGTGTGTGTGTGTGTGTGTGTGTGTGTGTGTGTGTGTGTGTGTGTGTGTGTTTTGAAATGTTCAGTTTACTGACCTTAAACGAACCCTTTATTGCGCTGTTCGTTCCTATTGAGAATGACTTCATATCCTTAGTGATTGAGTCAGAGCTTTACCGCCTACGACCGTCTGATATCAATAATAGTAGTGAAGCTTTCGGCGGTTCCTACCGCGTACATGTCGTTCAAGTGTGCGGTATACGATCCACACCTAAAAGGAAAACGGCTAGGGAATATATATTTACCCGCCGCTCTGGCTCACTCTCCATGGCGTTCTGCAGCTGAACACGAGAAAGTCGCGGGTTCATTCCCGGATGCGGAAGCCGCGTTTTTTTGGCATCGAAATGCGAAAACGCTCTCCGTATTTAGTTTCCGCGCACTTTATAGAACTACTAGAGGTCAAAATTGATAAGGATCACTGCTCCACGTTATTCGGGTGAGTCAGCATTATTTATTCGGATGTTGAACGCTATCAGTCATCTAAAGATATCGAAACCAAGATGCCTGTAACGTCAACGTCTTCACGAAAAAAAAAAAAAAATGAAGTGCTTCATGTGAGGCGATAGGTATTACTGTATTAAAAAAAAAAGGGAGAAGAAAAAGAACGTTACCCAGATTTCCTAGCTGTAATCAGTTCGGCAGCGGCGATTTGGCGTTCATAGTTTCCGCTGTGAGGACTAGCTTCTGGGGCACTTACGAATCACGCTGGTATGTCTGATCGGATCTTATCTCTGGGTTATGAGTTTTTCTATTCCATATACAGCGCGTGCGTTTGCGAGCGTTCTATCACTGCATTCATGACGACAAAATGTGTGCTGTGTGGTGGTTTTTTTTTTTTTTTTTTCCCGGAAGTGTATCCGTACACTATCAAAGCAGTTCTGCCGGGTCCTAATTTCTCCTGTCACGGTGCTCAAGCATAATGGCTGGTGAACGTACATATTTGTTCGTTATTCTTGCCGAGAAGCTTTAGCATGTAGCAAACTCCGATGCCACCTGTTATACGTGTAAAATGCAGAGACGCTATTATGAGACAAACTGTGGACTGATCTGTGGGACATCTGTTGCACATGAGAGAAGGTCAAATGCTATTGACCGTTGTAAGCAGAAGAAGTACTTAAGGGCTGGCATTTTTGCTACGAAAATTGCAAAAAATCGGTAACTTAACAGAAAATATAGGAGCTGGTTGTTGACATGCCCGTAGCTCATACGAATGTCAACACTTCGGTGTGCTGCATCTGTTAGAACCATGTAGAGTGGTCCAATTGGGTATATGAGTTTGCAGCTCACGTAAAATTGTTACAGTGTTCATGAAGGTCCTGCGAAAGTCCTACGCACAAATTTGTGGTATATTTCAGAGCTGTGTGTAATGTATACATGTAGTCCGTTTGCAGAATTGTTATAAAATTTCTCATTGCTGTGTTGAAAGTTGTAAACTTCGTAGTTTCTGTCTCTGAAAATTGTCAGTTTTTTAACTATTTTTTAGGGGAGTTTGACGGTCTAAATAAACGTTGCCTTCGTTCGGCCGCTAGATTTCAAACGTATCTTTTAAATGCTGCAAATATCATCGAATGCGGTTCGGTGGTTGCCAGGAAAAGGTTTCTGTGTCCCCGTGTGTGCCGGTGTAGGCGCGGATGCCCGTACCGTGCGCTTTTTCATCCAGCGGCCGTGCCATTGGCCCCCCTCATGGAAGCGAGTCTGGCCGTTTCTTCACAAGAAGGGCGTGCCGGTGGCACAGTGGCGCCCTACCCGTCGGCTTTCGTAACGATTCCTTCGAGGGACAGAGAACTTCAGTTTTGCACGCGTGACGTTGTAGACGCCGCTTGTGCTGCATTCTGCCGCGTGTGTGGCTCTCTAATCGTCGCAGCACACATCGAAACGTTAACGAAGGCGCGGTTACTGCGTCTGTGTTGTCTTTACTCGTTTATTGCTCATACGAAGAGAGACGCTCCGAACGTTTCATTGAGGAGAAAACTGGGCTCTCGCAGAGCAGCTAGTTTCTCCCCTCTCGCGCAACTGTCCGCACCCGGAACCGCTCTCCTGCTTCCCTCCCTTTTCCGCATGCGGCCACCCCCGCGCCGTATCTGTCACATACTTCCGGGCCTTGAGGGACAGACGCTATTTAACTGGGTGGCAGCTGTGCATCCGTGAAACGAGATGGCGACGCGACAGACGGGGAGATACTGGTTTCGTGTCCGCAGTTCTAAAGATTTGTCGGCCAACAGTGGCTGGATGATTGGCGGCGTTAAGATAGGGAACACATACTGTAGAATTAGAAGAACATTTCTTTTAAGGCGATTGAGAGGCGTGAAGCGGCGCATGAATGCAGGAATAACGAATTTGGTGGCAGTAATAGCATAAATTGTGTAATCATATAAACCGGCAAACTGTTCCCCTGTAATAGCCAGCTCTACGCGGTTGTGACAGTATAAATTAACGAATGTGTCAAATGAGGGCATGCTTCTGAATATGAACCGTATATGATATTGAGCACGAATCAGAATTAATCGAAAGATGCTTCGGAAGGTGAAGTACACCAACTTCTGCCCTCACCACAGACTTTGAGCCCATGTCGACCGCGTTCAGCTGAGGTTCGGTCTAAGAGTTCGTGCGGCGCGGCACGCTGCATGATCACCGATAACGACGATAAGTTGTCGCGGTCGAAGCTTGCTGCCAGTCGCATTCGTTAAAGAGTACGAAGAATGATTAGGCCATCAGTTTGTTTCGTTTGGACAGCCGCGCACGCGTGCTGCCAACGCTAGCCTTCACACACTCATTCGTCACTATTTCTACGTCTGCGATCTCTTCAGACGCGATTTCGTGCATACTGTGCCGCGCTGGCACGCGATCACGAACCCCCGAGTCTTTTGATGGATATCTCCGAAGTGTTAACTCCGCATATTATATATACATTACGCAAAAGTTATATTGCACTAGAATCTACTTCACTATAGCAAAGATACAGCAGGCACGCGAAATTCGGTGGTGTTGATTCACGCCGCTGGCACGACGCTTGACCACAGGAACGCTCACTGGCACTTTCTGACTTTCTCAAAAGTTTTATTGCTCTTTGGTTAAAACGCAGCACGAAACGCACTTGCAGAGCTAACTTGGTTCACCTTAGTGGCGGTCGCAACGTGGTCACTTTCTGATGTCTTTGGTGGTGCGCAGTTGCAGTGTACTCGAATACCAGTACGCTGTTTTTTCACTGTAGCGCAGCTGCGCGAGAGAGCCCCGCGAGCGTCCGCAACCAGCAGGGTGCACACAGCGGCAGCCGCCCTGGTGCCGCCATTATGTGGCGCCAGATGGCCGCCCACTCCACATGGTCGCGCTCGGCTCCCTCTCGGCTGCCGTTTACTTGTGCGTCTTAATCGCCTTTCTTTCTTTTTTGACCCCCTTTGACTCTCGGTCGCCTGCTTCGGTCGCGTTTTTGTTTTCTTTGCCTCATCAGGCGCATGGTCGCCCTCGTCACACAAGCGAAGCTGTGCTTTCTTGTTGGCCCCTCTGTTATCCTCCCCGTTGCTTGCGTGTTCCTCCGGCGTCGGCCATTAGGCTAATTGAATGTCAGCTGTCGAGCAGCAGATCGCTAGAGCCGATACAGGCCATGACTTGTCGCCTACAGCTCGTAATGGCCACTCGGCTCGAAAAACTCTGGCATCCACATATTCTGTGTCGCGGCTCGCAATCTCTTCTGGCTGCTTTGGCGACACAGTGACCTTCGTTGCACAAGAAAGAAAGAAACAACTGGCAGCAGGGGCGACATATCCGGGACGTCTGTCGACACGCTAGTGGTGCCTGCGATATTTCCCGGGAGTCGGGCGACGCCGCAACCTCGCGATAGGCGCGTTGCGCCGCGTTCGCATGAGGCCTAGCAGCTTGGTTCGTACCTGCAGCTTGCCTGCGTCTAACCGCGTTGGCGCCACCGTGTGATAAGCTCGCACTGTCGGTGACCTGTTGGTTGGCGGGCAACGTGCCCCCATCACGCGGGAGGGTACGTATGGGCATCAGACAACCGCAGTAGAGTCAGCAGAGCGCGACCACATAGCAGTCCAGGGCCCCTATGCGTACCCAACTTTGACGAATGCGTTTGTGCGCTGGAAGGGCATGCGTCGACACGCTAAAAGCCGCCCGAGCTCTGCGGCCGAGATGGTCGGGTCGCGTCCTGGGACAGCCCGTTCCAAGCGGCGTGCCGCTTTACGTTAGTGTTTCATCCTGGAACGTAGTGCGCTGTAGGAAAGCAGACTGTGCCCTGTTTCGCCCCATTGAGCGTGCTAAGGAATGTCAGCAATCAGCATTTGTACTGCGTGACAAGGAATGGCCAGGCGTTGCAAGTTTCCGCGACAACATTGTCGCCAGCGAAAAAATAATAAAAAAGTTGTGCTACGAGTGTGGTGACCCTTTAAGCGCTTTGTTCGTGCCAAGTTATATTCGATGCACGTGCGTGCTACATCGTATTGTATGCACAAATAAACTCCCATTGTTCCCTCCGATTGCTCGTTATTTCGACATCGAACGCAGTCGCGCCGCCTGTCCCTGCACGCATGGGCCCGATGAGGTAGCCACGCAATGACATCCGTCTAGCGCGTTAAGCAGCGTTTATTCCTTTCGCCCCTGCTCGCGAATCGTACGCCGTTGCTGAGTGTAATCCTCGTGGCGCGATGGCGTTTATCCGTAGCGCACGGGCGAGGATGATCGGGTGTTATTCGCGTCTATGTTCCGTTCGCGTCCTGCTTTATAGTTCGCGAATTCCGTGGAATCGAGAACTGAGAAGCACGTAGCAGGAGCCGTACGTTTACGTTGTCCCTCGGGGTGCTTCGTCCGCCACGTGGTATCTTTGGAACCGCCTCCGCGCCTCAGGCTTCGCTCTAATGTCACGTTTGACGTTTTAGAGCAAGGTTGCGTTTAGGTGTCGGTAGATCGTGTCGCACTTGCAGGTGAACATGCAAATGTCGTCTCTGTTGTACGGACTTACACGCAACACGTTTGCCTTTTTCCTAGTCATCGAGGTGGTCTTGTGTTGTGGGAACAGGCCCCGCCACGGTGGTCTAGTGGTTATGGCACTCGACTGCTGACCCGAAGGTCGCGGGATCGAATCCCGGCCGCGGCGGCTGCATTTTCGGTGGAGGCGAAAATGTTTGAGGCCCGTGTACTTAGATTTAGGTGCACGTTAAAGAACCCCAGGTGGTCGAAATTTCCGGAGCCCTCCACTACGGCGTCTCATAATCATATGGTGGTTTTGGGACGTTAAACCCCAGATATTATTATTGTGTTGTGGGAACGAATTAACGAGTTCGCCTCCCTTTCCATACTCCCCCCCCCCCCCCTTTTTTTTTTTTTGGTCGGACTGGCAGGGAAAACATGCTGCGCAAGCCCTGGCTGTAGCCGTGCTCGATGGTAAAAAAGCAAAAAAGTTGGACGGGGCCTCTCTCTTCCAGGAATGCGAATACCTCAAGGCCCTCCGAGCACGCTGTCGCTCTATCAAGAAGTTAGGGCAGCTGTACGCAATGACAAAGCGCGCTGTGGTAAATGCGCAGGGGTATGCGCATCGCTGTAATAGCGAAACCCTCCCCGGCATTATATATATATATATATTCCTCCCAAGAAGCGTCGCTGCGGCCACAGCTCATATTGAATACGATGTTACGTTAATCACGACTAAAAACAAATAGCAAATACTGCTTGGGCGAAAGCCTGGCGCGGTGACCCTGACCCCGTCAGGCTCCTTGCATGGGAGCGTTGTATGTGTAGGCTCGCATCTGCGCGATAGTCGCTGTCTTAACTCAAATTTGCTTTCACAGATTTTTTTTATCTAAAACCAAGTACAACCTCACCCTTTCCTGATAGATAAAAAAATCTGCATACTTTTTTTATTGTTTGGTTTGAATGCTGATCCCTACTGTTCGTCAGATGATGGATCTGGAACACTATACCTGTATATCTATAATCGGCGATCTTTATAGCGTCTCTTTCGGTTTCAGAGTTTTGTAATTTTGGCTTAAAAAAGGTAGCTCGCATACAAGAGGCGCAGTACGCGTACTTGAGGCATCCCAGTGAGTTCGCTATTTTCTGGTGGTGTTCAGAGCGTTGTGCGATCTTTATCCCGTGGCGCGCGCGCCTCCTGTAGTGTGGCATCAGGACCGACAACAGTTTTCTGTTCTCTGTCAACGGGCCCCGCTGCTCTTTCGGACGGGGGCCACCTCCCCGTTGTGCACCACTCAACAGAGTAGAGCCACCTATGTTTAGCCGGCGATCCGTCATCCCGTGACGTCGTATCTGCAACGTCTCAATCGCCGTTTCTTAATTTACATGGCGGGGAGTAATATGCGCTTTATGACCGCGGTGTAATTCGCGCGTTTAGTTGCGGCACTCAACGTGCAGCATATACTATTTGCAAGGTTTGTTGGTACGACCACATTTCGGGGCGTAAGTTGTATTTGGAAAAGTTATATTCCGTTAAAGGGACCCTAGAGAAAAATTTTTTTTTTTCGTATTAGTAGATTACTCTTCCACGACGCCAAAATCGCCACGCTTGACGCGAGAGGATGCTTCGCAAGCGAGAAGACGCGCAAGAAGAAAATTTGGGTGGCGACGCCACCTTGAAATTCCCGCACCAATCACCGTGACGTCATATATTTTGACGTCCTGTGCTAGTGCCTACGTAGTTGTTAATCGGTAAAAATGAAGTACATTGTCCTCTGAGTATAGTATTTTTTTTTTTCCCCTCTGGGACCGCTTTTTCCATCGTTCCGTATCAGCTTGCGTTCATATCGGGTTGCCCGTAATATCGGGCTGCTCATACCAGCGATAACGATGGCTTGCGAGTCATGTCCGAATCAATGACTAAGGACGAAGAACGAAATAGGACGTTAGAAAGCACGGCCCCTACGACCCATTTAGTTCACTTTATCCATTATTATCGCCTTGCGTCATTAGTTTGCGCGCCGCTGTTATCTTCAGGGTCGCCCACCCTGCACGAATGATAAGGACAGTCGAAAAAAGAAGTTCGTAATGCAAGAGTAGGCCGTCATTTCTCTCTTTTATCTTTTTTTTTAACCAGCTGTCATGACGAGTGGTCGGTTCCGACGATGGCGTCCGAACTAGTTCGGTAGAGTTCTGCACTTGTGTCATTTTATGTCCTGGATGGATATTTTACGTAATCGCCCTTCGTATAATTTTAAAAAGGACTATGAGCCTGAGGAAGGTACCCAGTTGGGCACGAACAGACGGTTGAGGGTATGCTGTTCGTTTTTTTTCTTTTTGTCTCCCCAGTCACAGCCGGCTGGAGGTAGGCAAGAAACCACCACAGCTTTGCAATGTGCTGCGCATAAGCGGCTGTATCAGCCTCGTCACGCATTGAAGGGCTGCTGCCACGAACGTTAGTCAAGTATATTCCGGCAGCCTGTAATGACAAGGAGCAGTGACCCATCAGAGAGCAACTCCGTTTTTGTTTCATCATTATTATTACTCGCTCTCTTGCGCAGTTCAGTCCAGCGCGTCAAACTGGCGATTTCTCTTGATGATGCACTTCCTGAACGTGAAGTTATCATGGAGAGCAACGGCGGAGGTGTCAAAGTTTTATAAAATTCTCAGCAATATTCTAATTGCTAAATTGACCATCAACGTAACGTTTGTTTATTAGTATTTCTTAGCTTTTTTTTTTTTCGCTACGAAGAGCTGTGCGTCTCAAGCTCTTGGCACTAGTGTTCCTGTTCCCGGCGCATGCGTATCACAGCGGCACCGACGTCACGTGAAGTGATTCTCTAGGCGGCTCCAGTCCAGTTTTGGTACGCGTGTCCTGACAACTGAACCAATGCATGACGAAGGGCATACTGTGATCCTCACGAAAGCGCCTCTTACGCAGCTGCTTTGGCATCCCGAAAATACTATTCGCTTTTCGTGGGACGTCTGCATTGGGATAGATCAGAACGCCGCAGGTTGTCAGTACCGCGATATCGCTATTTTTACTGCCCCTGTGCTGAGCTGTGTAGCGGTTTGCGCCCGATTAGTGCGGCGATGGTTGGATTTTATTGCGCTGTGCCGGAACGATCTAAGTTTAAGTGAGATTCTTGGGTGGAACGAATTCGGCAGGTCTCCATCGGTGCAGCGGCAGTGCACATCGAGAGGCCGGCTTTAGCGCGCTCCGGCGCGCAAATAGAGCCGGGACCCCGTTTCGACACGCTGGTGCGCTTCGCCAAGCGCGTCGCCGTGATGGCATTCCAAAGGGCTGTCGTAAGCGACGCGAACAGAATACTGTTGTGCTACGGCGAGGAAGACTCATCGTGCTCTTCTTACGAGGATATGGTCTCGTGTGAAAAGAAAATAGAAAGCTGTGATGATGTGTGCAGGATTTTTCTCGCACGAAGGCGGCGATAGCAGGCGGAACAAATAAGACATACATATGGACTTTACTATTTTTTTTTTATCTGCTACTGCCGTCGCCCGCTATATTTTAGTCACGCGTCATTGCCTTCTCGAATCTCTGAAGAACACACGATCAGAACGTGTACCTCCACGCCCGAGATACCGTGTTGAACATACCTGGCCTAAGAAGCTGCGTACGCGCTCACCCTTCATTCAGCAGGTTAAAGTAGTGTTAAAGAGAAAGTGACACACCGGCTTCTTATGAAATAACAGCAACCATAAGGCCATATACCGAGACAGCGATATCGAACGGCGCTTTGTATATGGACAATTCATTTAGCGTCGTCTGTGTCCTGTCTGTCTAACACCGCAGTACACGCGTGCCGAGTTTGCACGTGCGTCGTCGCAACGCCTGCACATTGTTGCTGTAATGTTGAATAGATGCTGACACCCACGCCACACCACATGGTACAAACGCGCGAAGTAGGGCGGTAACATTTGAAGAAGGCTGCACGCCGTTCGTGAATCTATTTGATTTCGACAAAATTCGGCCCCCTCTGTGCAGTTTGCATAGTTCTTTTACACGATGGCGAATAATGGAGCCTTTCCTGCTCTACTCGCTTCCGCCTTTTAACGATGGACAGCGAGTGTCGATTCACCTTTTCTGCCCCATTCTTTGGCTGCAAAGTTCCCCTTTTGTCTTTACGAGCACAGTGTGCCGGTCCTTGTGCGGGGCGTCGTTCGGTTGCGACCTGCGCAACCGGGTGCTTCATCTGCATGATGATGACGGCGTCTGCGCTGGAAGAAAGCGCTCGTTGTCTCGGTGCGAGGAGATTCTGGGAAGACTGCTTTCCCGGCGGGGCGTCGGCTTCAGCACGTGGGGCGGCCGTAGGTGTGTGTCTTTTGCCGATGCAAAGGGGGGGGGGGGGGAGCCCCGAGGGGCGGCTGCGCCCAGATGGGAGCGGGTCCGATGCGCGCCTCCCTGGCACGTGCCTCCTGCCGTAATTTTCGTTGCAGCGCGTGATGTTTGTCCTACGCATCCCCCGCTCTGTGCGCGCTGCTCTCGTACTCGACGGTTTCTGCGGCGGAGCTCGCGTCCGCCCTATTTATTGCCGCCATTGACCCTGGCCTCTTGCGCGTCCTGAGCAGGCTTAGAAGGTGTGCTTGTTGTTACGCTAGCGGGATACCAAAGTGTGGGCGACTCTGTCGAAGGCGAATGAACTCTCCCGGTGTCGGCTGTTTCCGAACCGTGCCTCCGAGGTGTGACCTAGCCCCCGCGCTCCGAGGCCGGCAAGCGTTTCCAGACGTCTGGCCCGCTTGCTGTGTGTGTGTGGAAGCTTTCGCTGTCGAGCCCTGTCGGAAGTCTGGTCCTGATGGTGGAAGGGCGATGGGGCGGGGGCGGCCGTGGCGCGCTCTTCTTTGCGTGCTTGCCGCATGGCCGGGGTCGTATTTTCGGCCGGGTGGCGTGGAGCGGGGGCTGGCATGGATGCTGCTCTCTTTCTACGCCACCCCCACCCTCCCCTCGCCGTTGTCTCTCCTCGCCCATTTCCCCGCATGGTTTCAGTTTTTCTCGGCCCCTCCCTCGCTTCTTTTCGCCGTGGTTGGCTTTGCGCATCTCTCGCCGGCTCTGCCAGCCGCACTGCACCCGGCGCTGCAGCAGGGGCTGCCCGCTCTCTCTGTCTGACAAATCATTTGGCCCCCGTAGCACCGCTGGGTTGTGTCAAACCTTCGTCTCGTTCTCGTCGTTTGTAGTGCGGCGTCTGGGCGCGCCGTATCCCTCGGATACGCCTCGCCCGAGTCTCGTGGAGTCGTGGTCGCACCGATGCCGGCGCTTCCCCGCCGGTCGGCGTCCTCGGGGGCCGCCGACGTGCCCACCGCGCGGCTGGGCTACCGCTACGCGGGCCTCGAGCGCTTCTCTGGTCGGCCGCGAGTCTACGAAAGCCCGTCGTCGTCGCGCTCTTCTTCCCCGCCGCCACTGCCCGAAAAGCAGCCGCCTCCGCTGCCACCGTCGTCGCAGCCGTCATCCTTCACGGCCCTGACCTTGACCAGCTCCGTGAGTGTGTGTGTGCGTGCGCCCTATCACGGGCCACCATTCTGTAGAGACGTCGGCACAACGGCGTTGGCTGGCGAACTGGTACCTTCCAGTGCGGGTACAAAAACGGGAGGACTTGTGTGCACGTAACTCACCGCCATGGCGCACATTGCTGTGCGTGCGCCGAATCTCCAGGCTGTGCGATGTCTCGCGAGCAGCGCGGTTACCCACTCTCTCCACGTGCGTTTCCACTGGCCGTCTTCAGTTTTCTTATACGCTCAGCGCAGTATACCTGCAGTACCATACATTAGTCGGCACCAACGTTTTTATAGTATCTAAAAACGTTGGTCGGCACTTTAGTTAGGACGTCGTCTAGCGAAGGCTTACACTTAAGTGCTCGGTAGAATATTAACTTTGTCGAACTGTGGTTTCGTTATGGTGATTGACTTGCAGATGTTGAGATTTGATCAAGCATGAAGCACTTAAAACTTGGTCACGCCAAACTGAAATCTTCAGCCTGTATACGTGTCGAGCAGATAGCAGTAACTAAATTTTCCACCTACACAAAAAGGGTGCAGGTCAGATAGGTCTCATCCCATTCGTGTTCCTCCGTATTTAATGCTCTTCTATCTCGATGCTGTCTTGCATCTCCATCCCCAGAGTCGAATGTCATGCGTTTATTTTTTTTTCTCTCTTCACGATACGGGTCTTTGAACCCTAGGCCAGCCAGCGCCTGCTCAAGTTGCCGCTGTGAGACTCTTGTCTCGATAAGAAACGTTTCGTTGAAATTTCCCAGGACGCCACCGAAGCGCAACACTCTTCGGACTCGAGTGACATTGTTGCGGCGCTTGGAGCTGTTAAGAACAAGCTCGCCAGAAAATCCCGTGTGAGTTGATCTTTGTCGTGCATGTAGCGATAGCGTAAACCGCAGATCGGCATTTCCGCTTTGCGTTTCTTAGACTAAGTTGCGCGCGGTCGCAGTCATTTCACGCACCAATAGCTTCTTGTGCCGGGAGGTTATCCTGTAATTCTACTGGGTAATAATATATAATTCTTGGGGTTTAACGTCCCAAAGCCACGATAAGGGACGCGGTATATAGTAAAGGGCTTCGGACGGAAATTTCGACCACCCGGGGTTCTTTAGCGTGGCCCTAAATGTAAGTACACGAGCCTCAAGCATTTTCGCCTCCATTGAAAATGCCGCCGGAATTCGATCCCGCGAGCTTCGGGTCAGCCAGCAGTCGAGCGCCATAACCACTACACCACCGTGATGGGTAATTCTTCTGTTATGTTGTCTATTTCACCGCACGCTGGTTGCCAGCTCTGGATAGTCAACTTAGTGAACCGTACCACTGTCGCGCCATATCACGCCATATGTTTGTTCTTTGGTGTCGGTATCCGTGTGATCGGTTAAATTCGTTTCTTCTGGTGCAGGAAATTATCGAAGAAAAAAAAATAACTTATGCCGTGGGGGGCTCGTGACTGATGCCTTTGGGAGCGGTTCTTCATATCTAAACAAGAGGAACACTTGGTGACGCATGGGTCGCGGTGTAGTCTCCCGCATTTCTGTGGGATCAGCCGGCCATGAGTAGTGGATAGTAAGACTGGTAGATACAATCGAGGCGGAATGCATCGCCACAAAAATTTCGGCCCTTGATTTGACAGTAGGCTTGGATGGTGCAGGCCGAGGTTTTTTTTTTTTTTTTTCTTTCTTTTTTCATACCTCACAATAAAGAAAGTAAGCTGGGATTAGCGGTGTGCCGCATGCCTCGCCTTTCATTAGTGAGGCCGGTGCAAAATGGGTTTCCGAGCCAACATCTCTGCTGTACCTCCGTGTCAGTATGTAGGGGCGGGTTTTTGTAGTGCGATTGTCATCATTGCGATATTTCGTGTTACAGTTGAGATGAGACAAATCATGGAATGGCCTGTATAGTGTCGTTGACTGATGAAGATCGCATATAAGCATCCTCCACTGCATTGCAAGAACCTCAGCTCTCTAGCAGTCTTAACAGTTATTCTCTCTCCACTTCAATCATGAGTGAAAAGGCTGCATGAGAGCGGGAGTGAGGTTGCTGCGGAATGAGCCCTTGGGTGTACTGTGCGGGGCCGGTATAACATATCGATTGTTTTCGGACGATTCCATGTGTTCTTCTGTCATCCTCCTGTCACGACCGGCTGAACCGGGCTTTAATGTCGTATCAGTGGAGCGCTGTTGGGGCCACTGAAGGGGGGGGGGGGGGGGAGAGAAAGGGGGAATAGCACTGCTGTATTATCCCAGACCTTTATTTTCACTGTTGCACTTCAGTGCGCGTAGGCATGTTCAAACGTCACATTCTTGCTGCTGCCACTAAACGTGCCACGAGTCTGACAGCGAATATATCAATTGCGCTTCCTCGAGGCGCGTTGAGCGACCAGACAGTGCAGGTGCCGGCCTAAGTTAACGAAGTTTTTGCTGTGCGGTTCGCATTGAGCGTTGCGATAACGGCTCAAAGCAAGATGGACGACAAAGCGACTGTGTCGCCCTCCGTACTTGGTGCCTTGTGTGTGTTGCTCTAGTGTTGCGCCACCGTTGATGGTATTGCAAACATTTGTGCTTTGGTTGGGAAATTCACTGAATTTAGCGACTTTCTCGCCACGTCAACAACACTGCAGCACTTCGCATCGGTTGCGAGCGGAGACATTGATCGATTAGGTGGAAGGTCTCGAGCCTTCCATTTGACCTCCCGCGGGGAACGTCGTTCAGCCTGGGTTTGGGCACTGACGCAGGATCCCCCACTGCGTCCTGTCATCGCTCTGTGGCTCGAAGGTCGTGACGCGGCTCGGCGAAGACGGATCGACCCGTGGTCGTTTCCTCGTTGTGCTGAGTTCTGTGGTTTCCTCATTTTCGATTTCCTCTTCTGTCCGGAGGGTCTCTGCGATTGCGTCTTCGCTAAAGCCCCTTCGCGGGACGCCCTGTGTTCCGAATCGTAGCAACGCTCACGCATCTCCCTTCGTTCCGGTTAGGACCTCCCTTTCCTTTGTCGCTCGCTCATCTTTCTCCATATGGAAATGAAGCGACAAATCGGCTTTGATTTCGGTACGGAGAAGGTAATATAACTGATATTTATTCCACGCTAAGTCGTACACATAGTCGAAAATTATAAATGTAGATGGGTGTATTCAATAAGTGACCTACTGAAACATGCCAGAGATATTGAGGAAAAAGATGAGACAGAAGCGGGACAGGGCTACGAAGGACAGTACTTTAGGGTTCATGTGGCGACGGATGTCGTCACAGCCGGCTGGTGACGCGAGTCTGGAGATATGCCGCTGTTCGGTAGACTTGCTACATTTTGACGTGTTCGCGCAAGACGACTAACTGCCTTAGTAGAGACTGCTTCGAACTTTCGTGTCTGTGCTGTCAGAAATAGTGACGCCTTGCCGTAATCGTCGGAAGAAACTGTCGTGCGTGACGGAGCCGTCAGTCAGATAGGAGGCTCGCGGTTCCTTCCGGAAAACTGCCATGCCTTCGAATAATGACGAGTGTCTTTCGGCAGCGGAGTCGCTGTTGAGTGCTGTTTTTTTCTTTCCCCACCCGGTGCAGCTGTCTACCAAGCGGGAGCTGTTCTTCCGCGATGGACCGGTGCCCCCGGCTGCGCCCGGCGCCGGCGGCCTACTGGGCCTGAGCAAGGATTCGGCCGGCAGCTTGTCTTCGTCTGGAGGCGGCGGCGGCACGGCACCGCCGTCGTACGCTTCGAGTGCCGGGAGCCGCGAGGTTGCCGAAGGCTACGTGGGCTTCGCCAGCCTGCCCAACCAGGTCTATCGCAAGGCGGTCAAAAAGGGCTTCGAGTTCACCCTTATGGTGGTCGGTGAGTGCGCACCTTCTTCACAAGGGCACCTCAACCGTTTTACAAGGTGCCGCCATAGGCTTGGCAACACGCACCAAATGCTTGATTGTCTGGTCATTTCGCGCTCTTTCTGGTGTACAGCGTCTGCTGCCACACGTGCCCGACCATGAATGCGCAGATCTTCTCGCGTCCCGTACCCCGCTCCCGGCATCTTGAGTCGACGCAGCGCCGTTGTGTCCGCGTTCTGTCGGTGATCTCCCGATCGCTCGGAAATAACGGTGGCCGTTGTTCTCTCGCCGCCTTTTCTGCGCATCGCCCGTCGCGCCGTGAGCACGTGTGCGCTCGGCGCAGGGCAGCCCGCTACGCCGGCGCAGCCACACCATGGCCGCACTTCTCTCTCTCTCTTCCCACTTCCGTGGTCGACGTCTGTTTACAGCTGCCGTTGCCCCACGCGTTTTCGTTCATCTTGTCCTTACGTCTGTTCCGCACGTGGGACGTTCATTTGACAGTGGAGGGCGCGAAGGGGACAAGGAGGAGTGGTAGCATTTCCTTGCGGTCATTCTGTAGTAGGCTGGGCATTGACTATCTCTCCTAGGTTTCGTGTGTTGTGCATTTGTATAGCTCTTAGCGGCATGCCAGGTGCTTTAAGAAGCGTGTGGGCAGCTGTTCAGTTATTGCACATAACAGTTCTATTGCAGAATATTTATATTACGAGTCATTTTATGCTCCTTTGATAAATCATTCATGTGCATTTCTGGGTCTGGTTTAGTGTTTCCTTTTTATTTTTGACTCCACACTTTTTCATATGCATTCTCTCATCATCTTTTGGAAGAGCTAGTCTGTGCTTATGATGTTTATGTAATAAAGCTGCAGCTTTAACCCTTTGCGGTCCAAAACTTTTACCCACTTTCCGGCTCTACTGGTCCAAAACTATTTTGCCAGTTTCTGATGGCGCGAAGAAAAACACAAACTGTGGAAGAAAAACTCACAGGATATTTATTTTTGCTCCTGCATTCTGCACGCAACTCCTTTAGCGATATTTGGGCAGCGTGTAATACCACTCATAGCATCCTCCTGAGTGCAGGCCAGGGTTGTTACTGTTCCCCTTTGTGTCAGCAGAGATGTTGTCTCCACCGCTGTCGTCGTCTTCGTCACTCACTTCGGTCGAATCACTGTCTGGTGGAGGCATGTAATTCTCCTCCTCACTAAAGTCATCCTCGTTTTTGCTAAAAGCACCACTGTAAAACACACGCGGTGAAAATGTGGCCATGCTTCTCAGTGAACCACGCGCGAGTGGGTACACTCTGGGCTCCGTGCTGAACATAGTGCAGCACCCTAGTGTAAAAAAAAAAAAAGTAAACCTCAACGAACAAAGCTCACTTGTTCCTCAATAGATAGCACTTCATGTATACAAAAAATGTGCGTGACTCGCAATGAGAAAACAGCGAAATTTAAACTACTAACACCTTTGTCGGGCGCTGCCTGACAACGGACCGCAAAGGGTTAAATTTGTCATCATACTATATATGCAAGCACATAAGGTGAGACTTGTTATATTGAATCATGGCAGGCAACTCAAACACGAAAAGTACTGTACAGTTATCAGTAGAAAAATCAATGGAAGAAGAAACTTTGCCACAACGCATACCCTGTCCAACCTTTTCGAGCCTGGCCGAAGATGGGCTATCATAAGAAGCTCAAATTTATGGACTGTTACTGGCCTAATATTGGCTGTCATTTGACAACCCAGTATTAAGTTCTAAAACTTTGGTCAAGCCATGCCATTGTAGTTGCTATAAATGTGGAGCACCTTGTTTGATATATCACTAATAGTTACTGCTTTGTGCAGTTTTTAAGCATTACTAATGGAGCTTAGTAACTTACATATACACCGCTTATAAGCGGTGCTGATTGTTGTCAAGATTATATATCACGTTCAATGACCATTATTAGGTTGGTTTTATTCTAAAAGCATGCTTATAGAAAGTAGCAATTGGAAAAAAAAAATATCTTCACCCAAAGGAAACTGCCGGACTAATGTTAAATAAAGTTTATTCATTTATTCACATTTTTAGAGCTTATCTGCGTGTGGCTGCACTGTGCAGAAAGGAACAAATTAGAAGAAACAGTGGGTGATTCCACGAGAGATCGAACATGCCTGTCTGGTCGATATTTTTGTTTTGCCTGGGTTTTTTTATATGTTATGTGGGAACATTCAAAGTGCACGGAACCGAAAATTTTATTTCCAAGAAACGCTCCCAGCGCGCCAATAAAATATTTGAAGGTGGCGGCGCGGGCCTCCTGTTTTTGGTCCCTGCAATGTTTTCGAATTTCGTGGCCGAATTTAACGCAAACTATAAATGATGTGTCAAAAAATTCATTTGCTGGTTTTAATACGCATTACTGTGAATTACATCCATGCTCTTTTTATGCCGTCCTCAAAAGGAAGAAAATGTGAAAAAATGGCAAACACGGCCGAAATCAAAAAAGTGTGCTAAGTTTGAGGCGCCTTGGCGCCTTTCCTATTTCAAACAGAAACTTCAAAACGTTGTCAAATATAGAAAAAAGCATCTGAAACATTTATACGGAACATCATTTTCCTACGGGCAGCGTGAAGAAAAGATAAAAAAATTGTTAAAGAAGTGAGTTTTTTCAAAAAAGCTCATTTTCAAAAAATAAAATAAAAAAACTCCGGTCTCAATTTTGACAGCAATTTTTTATCAAAGAGCGCTTATGTCAGTAAACACACGGTTTTAATATCATATGTCCTCGTTTGCTTTGTTCGCGAGATATAACGGGCCAAAATGACCCTTGCTGTGTGTGCTCACTTCAGTGCGACTGGTGGTTGTTATCAGCTTGCATTGTGCGTAAATCTCAGTTTCAATTATTTTGCTGCAGCAAAACCTTGCTCTGCTGGCTTTTCGTCAAGAAAAATGTATTCTCAAACTTTATTTGTGTCTAGCGTGTGCGGGGGTGGGCTGCTGCTGCTCTCTAAAGGGCTAACGCGTACGCAGTTTGCAGCCTACAACCTCAGCTTATTCGCTAATAAGAATCACACGAGAAAAAGCGAGCACATGGTTTAGGTGACTTTGTCAAAAACTCTCCTTGCACACCAAACAAACGATATATATGCAGCAAAGGCCAGCTTAATCTAACTTAAATGCCACAATCAGCAGGCGCGCTGTTATGCAGTTGCTTCCTCAATGCCTGCTTGCTTGCCTTCCATTACGTGCACTGTAGGCTCTAACCATCTTTCCCATTCGGCGCACACTGTGCCTAAACAACATTTATAAAAAGTTAGCTCAATCATTTCCGAGCCGTTTATTTCACTTCCCGCTGTCCCATGTTTTCGGCGTCGCAGATAACGTCTTCCTGTCTCACCTCGACCTCTACCTCAGCGTTTCAGCAGCCCGGAAACGTGTAGGGCGGCATGATCAAGCCATAAGTGGCCGAAGCTGCCCAATTGATGATGTTTCGTCGGCACTTTACTAAAGTGCTTTCCCAAGTCGAGAACAGCAGAGGTCACTGGTGGCGCCAGACGGACATTACCCTTGGTTTTGACAACGAGTGTGCCCTACAAATTAATTATCACAGCCCAAAGCGCTTAGACACCCTTGGTCATAAAATGTGAAACCATGAGCAGGTCTGGAAACGCATACATGACAGCTGCGAAGAAGTGAGATTATGTGTGCGGTGCCGTTCAGTATAAACGCTTCGACTTGATCTAGCTGTTCACTACACGCGATGCGCGCGGCCCATGGCTACGTCCGAGTATTCAGTGCCGATTATTTACGCATTCACAAAAAGAAGATTGCCGAGAAAAACATATCTTCGCTGCACAAATTTTTTTCCTTGCTCTTGTTGTTGGCTACCTCCAGAAGCTATTGTCATAGGCTGAGAATCTTCGCGACACCTGCGAGGTCTGCTAGCAATGCTTTAACGCCTCAAGAAAAACCTGTCTACATGTAACTGCGATTCCGTAGACCAGGCATTTCTTCAGGAAGAGGATGCGATTGATATCTTGAACAGGCGCGCCCACCTTTCCTCTGATGCATGTAAGCGACGTTGTAGGCTGCAAACTGCGTACGCGTTAGCCCTTCAGAGAGGGGCAGAAGCCCACCCCCTCACATGCTAGACACAAATAAAGTTTAAGAATACATTTTTCTTGACGAAAAGCCACCAGAGCAAGGTTTTGCTGCAGCAGAATAATTAAAACTGAGATTTACGCACAATGCAAGCTGATAACAACCATTAGTCGTACTGAAGTGAGCGCACACAGCAAGGGTCATTTTGTTCCGTTATATCTCGCGGACAAAGCAAATGAGGACATATGATATTAAAACCGTGTGTTTATTGACATAAGCGCTCTTCAATAAAAATTTGCCGTCAAAATTGAGACCGGAGTTTTTTTATTTTATTTTTGAAAATGATCTTTTTTGAAAAAACTCGCTTAACTTTTTTTTTTTTTTTTTTTTTTTCACGCTGCCCGTAGGAAAATGACTTTCCGTATACATGTTTCGGAGGCTCTTTTCTATATTTGACAATGTTTTGAAGTTTCTCTTTGAAATAAAAAAGGCGCCAGGGCGCCTCAAACAAAGCACACTTTTTTGATTTCGACCGTGTTTGTAATTTTTTCACATTTTCTTCCTTTTGAGGACGGCGTAAAAAAAGCATGGATGTAATTCACAGTAATGCGTGTTAAAACCAGCAAAAGAATTTTTCGTCACATCATTTATAGTGCGCGTTAAATTCGGCCGTGAAATCTGAAAACATTGCAGTGAGCAAAAACAGGAGGACGAGGACCACGCCGCCACCTTCGAATATTTTTTGGCGCGCTGGGAGCGTTTCTCAGAAATAAAATTTTCGGTTCCGTGCACTTTGAATACGCCCGCATAACATATAAAAAAACCCAGGCAAAACAAAAATATCGACCGGACAGGCATGTTCGATCTCTCGTGGAATCACCCCAGTGCAGCACTCCATAAACGAGCATATCTTTAATCAAGAGTATTTTAAAGGACCCCTGACACCAAAATTAAAACCTCGAGATGTTTGTGTTGTTTGACTTTCCTGTATACGTGGGCACTTCTGACTGATCTTTAGTGGCGAATGTTGCCTTTTTTGATATTTTAATTTGGTTCTAAAGTAAGCATGAGTGCTCATCTGAGTTGGCAGCACCTCCCAACATCGCCACTGGTATGACATAGATAGAGGCCCCGCGTGACGTTCCACGAGTAAAGCAAGTATTGTGGACGTCACAGAAGATTTGCAGGGCGCACACAATACCACGACTGTCACCCGGCGAGGGCTATTGTTCCTCGCCCCTCTTGCCCTGTTGTCGGGCCGCTCTCGAGGTAGATTTCCTGAGGGGACATGGGCTTCACAGGTTTAACTCGTACAGAGGCACTCACATCGTTTCAATCTCTACCACGTGCGGTGCCCCGATTTGAAAACTGCTTTCAACGTCACCACAGATTGAGTGCACATGATCTTTGGCGCTTCACCACATGGGGCGCTAGTTTGATTCTAGGCGGCCGTTTCGAAGCGACGCTAAAATGGTCACAATTAATGACTCGAGCGTTAATTATATGATACGTTAGAGCATTTACAATTCAATTTCGGGTTTACGAGACACAAAGTTACAGTTTACAGTAAAAAAGTCACAAAGAATAATTTCACTGTCAGGGGTCCTTTAAACCATACTTTTTATACCGCAGTTCGTGCTGGTGAGTACCTCTGTATTTGAATATATGGAAAGTTATGGACCAAGACTTTTATAACCTGCTGCCTGCATGTGTACACTTTGAGGTAGCACAAAACTGTTAGTTTATTTTATTATGACGAAAGAAACTATAATTTACTACATATGTTGCACCATGACTGTTATTATGCAACAAAATAAACTGTAAAGAAGATAGTATAGTCACGTTTTCTTCCTAACTGAAAAGCACCTATCAATTTCCCCTGTCATAAAATTAGCTAGTAAAGTCTTGATAATGACTTACAAAAGTTAGTAACTGCTCCATGTACAAGCTTGCAATGTAATCTCATTAATCTAATATAATGCCTGCACTCATGTTTCTGTCTGTGAGAGCAGCATTGGCACAGTATGTAATCTCGGCATGTTGGGCCAGCAACAAAACGTGACCTCCTACCAAGGTGTTCAGTGGGCAGTCACAAAAGGACTTGGTCCTCTCTTATCTGGCCAACTAAATTTGACCACCAAGAGGTTGGCATATTTTCTTGTGTAACCAAATGACTGGGGGTTATTTATGCAGGTGAAGCTGGACTTGGAAAGTCAACGCTCATCAATTCTATGTTCCTGACGGACATCTACTCAAATGAATATCCGGGCCCATCTCACCGTGTAAAGAAAACTGTAGAAGTGGAGACCACTCGAGTTCTTCTAAAAGAAGGCAGCGTCAACCTAACACTGACCATTGTAGACACACCGGGCTTTGGCGATGCTGTTGACAACACTCAGTGGTGCGGCTCAGTTCTGTCACTTCTTTGCCACTTATCTTGCTTGCCTTCCAAAACAGTCATGAATGTGTTGGAAATGTGTTACCTGCAATCTAGAAAGGCACATGAAGAAATATTTATGTTCCTTCACCTAACAATTTAAACTTAAAGATGCATTTTATGCAAGCTACGTTGGCTGCATTTTGATTGGGTCAAAATGCGAGAAAAATTCATCTACTTATATTTAGGTGCAAACCCAAGCACCCCAGGTGGTCAAAATTAATCCAGAGTCGCCTCCATTGCCACATGCCTTATGATCGTGTCATGATTCTGGCCCATAAAAGTGCAGTATTTAACTTTAAGTTTGTTCACACCATGTTATCATGCAAAAGGTCCCTTTTTTTTTTTTTAGACTAACCATACATAATTTTAATTCACCTGTGACAGATAGCATAATGGTAGTCCTTGAGCTTGATTACTCAAAGCGGTGGATATTACTGCACAACCTTGACTTGTCACTTCTATGACCATTCTTTTTTTCTTTCTTTCTTTATTTCTGTGCAGTTGGCAGCCGATAATCGACTACATCGAAGCAAAGTATGCAGAGTACCTCGATGCAGAATCACGAGTACATCGGACAACATTGCCCGATAACAGAGTTCACTGTTGTCTTTACTTCATTGCACCTTCAGGACATGGGTCAGTACTGCAGCCTTTCTTATGTTGCAGTGCCAAGCAAGCAGCTCAGTTTTACTACTTTGCACTTCACACGGCAGCATTTAAATGTGCCTCTCGCGGCAGCCAGTGTTTCCTCTTTTGCTTGCCTTTCAGTAGTTACTGTTTATTGGCTTTTGATTGGCAGTAGCTTGATTTTATGGTCGTGATGCAATTACTTTTGTAGAATCTGCAAGTCGCTTCGGCAGTATAGATAGCCTCTGGATATTTTGATATTGCAGGTTAAAGCCTCTGGATATAGAATTCATGAAGCGGCTGCACGACAAAGTCAACATCATTCCTGTGATTGCTAAAGCAGACACTATGACGCCGGAGGAGTGCAGTCTATTCAAGCGAACGGTGAGAATTAACTCAGCCTATTTCCAAGGGCATTCTAGCTAATTCTTGAAATTCGCATCTTTTAGTGCTGCCCTGCCACAATAATGTACAATCGTGTTCATTATGAGTTGCAACACGTAAGCTGTGGCCAGAATGACGTTCTGGAGAAAACAACAAAAAAGTGAAGGTTCTGCCATTTCAGCATAGCACATACCTCCTACCGCAGTGGTGTTTGAGTTGTTAGAGCATCCACCTCCAATGCGGGAGGCACTGGGTTCCGACTGCCAGTGCCACCAGGTGCCAAACCAGTTTATCTAAAGGGCAGGGAGATCCCAGCCTGCTGCTTGGTGTTGTGGGTACTCAGATCTTGAGAAGGTGGTTTCTTCTTCTTCCTTCATTTACTCCCCTTCCCTCATCGGTGCTATGCCGTGCTCACTTATGGGTTCCAGTAATAAGCATCTTTCCTATGCTCAAACCAGTACTGCCACTTGCCTCCCATCAACGTCCCGTCAAGTACTTTGTGCTGGCCCATTGAGCAACTATGGCTCCACCACGAAAAATTGAAATGAGAACAGGTTGCAAAAGTATGGCAGCAGTATGCCATGGCGAAGCACACGCCCCAAGGCAGTCTGCGCTGCTTGATGGGCCACTTTATTATGAAAGCATCGGGGTATGCACATTGCTGGAATGGTGGATACTGTTCTACTTTTTCCCAAGAGCGATGCTACGGCCACAGCTTGGTCATTGCAGCTTATATTGGACGTGATAGCACTTCATAAAACTACTGTGAAGTACTGTTACGTTTTTGTTGCTCACACTATTAAAAGGTTGCATGCTGTTATAAGCTTCCTTGGCATTAGTTTCACAAAAAAAAAAAGCTCAATTTCAGAGGTGTTTCACTGCACCCTGTGAAAGAGTAATAAAATCATCTGACCAGACAACTCTATGGAATGCAGGGCTGTGTGGTTAAGCTTTCTAGGAATTAAGCTTTCTTGCACCTTCTAAGCCCTTGAAACTTGTGATGCTGATAGTACTTTTATGTCTGTATGATGTGATCTTGAAATGTGCACAGTGAATTGATGTGTAATATTTTATGCGCCATCAAGTATCATTGCATTCAACTATCTTGCTTAATTATAGAAACTATTAATACTGCCTACTATTGGGTTGATCCGTAAGTCCATCTTTTTTTAGCGGCAATTTTATGTTCGAAAGAAAATACTATGTTGGAAATATTTTCTATGTTATCAGAGAATCATGTGTCCTGCAAAATAATGTGTTAAGCTTATAATGATGTTATTCATTTTGTTTTTTGTTTTTTTTTTTTCAAGTCATTAAAATGGAGTGTCAGGCTGACAAAAAAGAGCATTTTCGACTCCTGCTTTTCGCGTTTAATCAAGGTGCCGAAGCGATGCAGAGCCTTAGGATGGCTTAAAATTGGTTTAAGTGCTTCAAAGACTGCAATTTCAACCTGAAAAACTTGCATCGCACCAGATGCCTCAAGTCCCGTTCTGTTTGTTGAAGAGTGACTGAATCAGCTTATTGACGAAAATTCATGCCAAACGACAAGGGAGTTTGTGGGAAAAGTTGCACGCTATGGTACTGCAAGAACATTCAGTGATGGCTGCGATTTTGTGTAATTCTCTATCGAACTACACAAAACGCATTTCCAACGCATTTTCTTTTGCACAAAATATTTTTGCTTAAAAAATATGCCAGGACTCCTAGGTCATCTCGATAGTAGCAGCTTCATTTTTATTGCATGACGTGTTGATGAAACTTCGATGAAACTTTGATGAGACTACTTTGATGAAAAATTTATTATGCACTTAACATGTACTAAGCTTGTCATTGTGTAATAAGGCTGTAAGAAATCAGCTTATTGGTGCAAAATTTATTATGCAAGGCGAATGTGGCTGCGCACAATTGAGGCACGTTAGAAAAGGACAACACGGGACCAGCACTTCGTGCCACATCGTCCTTTTTTGCGTGTGCCTCAATTGTGCACTGCCACCTACCTTCACTATGAATCAATACCAACATGCCCACTCTTACATCTGTCAAGTTATTATGCAATTAGCATGTACTAAATCAAAGTGCATGCACTCACCCAGTATTAGTACTTCATATGCGATCCACACTCAGACAAAAGGAAGGAGGGGGGTTCCCACAAAGAGTTCCTACATAGTGCTCTAACTCAACCATGGTTCCCTTGCAAGTGATTGTGCCAGTGCATACCCTGCCACTACATTTTACTTTGATGATAGGTTCATTTTTTCATCCTGTAGTTGTGGTGCTTTGTACTCTGTGGTCAAGGATTTTACCAGTTGAACTGGTGTGGGGCTGTAAATCTTGAGGTTAAGAAGATTTTGATTCCATTACATTTACCAGGAAAAGATGAGGAGTTTGAATGAACGAGGTGTAGCTGAGTCCATTTCAGAATGGTTGGCATGGTTCCTGCAAGCTACCGAGAAATGTGAACGGCAACTTGTTGATTTGAACAAATACCATCTTTACCAGTAAAAATTCAAGCTGCCCACTTCTGTGCATCTAACTGCAGGCACTTAGGCTGGTTAAGGAATATGTGGCACAGATGGCATCAAGTGGCTATCGTAACCACTGGCAGGTGTGGTTGGCATGAATGGTTTTCGCCAACCAGCGGGCCATGGTCCTCCTGGCAGAGGAATATCTATTGTTCTTAGTCTGACCTGCACTAAAGCCATTTCTGTCTCTTTCTCTCTCTTGTTGTGTTTGTATACTATCCACG
Organism: Rhipicephalus sanguineus; assembly: GCF_013339695.2. Lineage (NCBI taxonomy): Eukaryota > Metazoa > Arthropoda > Arachnida > Ixodida > Ixodidae > Rhipicephalus > Rhipicephalus sanguineus. The sequence continues at coordinate 230,135,861 of NC_051176.1, forward strand.
CACACATAGTATATCATTTCTGTTCTTAATTCACCACAGAAAATGACACATTACATGCTGCTTTCGTTCTTGCCCATGCATGTACATGTCCGTGTGTGCATATGTGGTTCTAATGTGTTCCTTTTGGTTTTTGTAACAGATTTTGAATGAGATCACGCAAAACAAAATCCGTCTTTATGAATTTCCTGATCCAGAAGATGAAGAAGAGAGCAAACTGCAAAAGCCACTTAAGGTAACAATCCTTCTATAATATGATCAGTTGACAGCTGTGTTCGATGTATCTAACAGTCATGTAACTGTTGTTGCTGCATGTTGATCTGCCATTTCATTCCTGGGGATCCCGACATGGCTGGGGCCCAGCAGGAAAGAATGGTCTAATATACCTGCTAAGGGTTCAAGCTGTTCGCAGATCACAAACCTCTAACTGGCAGCATGAATGGAAATTCAGAGAGAATAATGAACTTCAACTCGGTAAACCTGTCTTTGGTGAATAATAGACATGTTATCATCCAGAACGTTTCATCGAAGCAATCTTTGCCGACCTCATGTAACCATCATGTAATCAGTGACATGAACCGCTAACAGTATTACACATTTTAATTATGTGTTCACATGTCTAAGCATATAGACAAAAATGTATTCGGCTACTATATGAGTTACACCTACTTTATCACCTTGTGTTAATTTTAGGAGATGATGCGCCGGTTCATCTGACTGATGTGGCCAGTTTTTTAGATGGAACAGGTTTTTTAAAATAAGTTTCAGGTACTGCAGCATATGCTTAATTTACTAGGGATATCTTATCACCCTGTGGCTGGCACAGCATAGCCTTGGTTACTTTTGCACCACTAAACTCTACTTATGGAACCATAACTTTCTACTGCATTTGAAGTCAGCCATAGGAACTTGCAGTTCGTGGATGATTATGTTATTTATTATTCGCCACTGACTTCACAAAAGCAGAAAACAATATGTATAATAACATTTAGGTGTCCATTATATGTTTGTGATAATAGGAAAATAATAATAATGATAAATAATAGCTAAAGCCTTGCATTGTCTGTTACATTGTTTTGCATCCTCGAAATAAGTGAAGTGTATTACTGCACTCATAACAAAAGCATTCTTATTAAAACACGTTAAGCAGCATGCTATCAAATGTGGAAGCCTTTTGCATAAGTTGAATTAAGAAAAACTTAGAAATGGAAAAAAGAGTTCAATCAAAACTGGTCAGGTTAGGAGGAAGCACGGTAAGTAGCAGCTTAACCGGAGTTGCCACATACACTTGTTGCTGCAGTTCCCATTTTCTTTGCAGGAACGTGTACCCTTTGCTGTTGTAGGCAGCAATACAGTGGTTGAAGTAAATGGTCGGAGAGTCAGGGGTCGCAAGTATCCTTGGGGAGTAGCAGAAGGTGAGGCCCTTTGATTATCGTAAAAGCTGTCACTTAAGTAGGTGCATTTAATGTCCATACTTTGGGCTTTTCAAGATCTTGGCATCAGTTGTGTTTCAAGCAGCAAAGAGCAAAACGAGCTTCAAATAAAAGCTTCGTATAGCACCTTGTACAAGGTAGTCTTTACTTTGCTATAGCTTAGAAGCTTTTAACTCCACTTTTTGTCAGCATTTGAATGTACATGCAGCATTAAACATCCTCACCCAGGGAAGACTACTGTCTGAATCATTTGTCTGCAGTAAGTTTTCGCTAATCTTTCAAGGGTGCTTGCATGGTGCTTACTGGTTTTGGGATGTTAAATGTCCCTGCATACGTCTGTGCCTCGTAACTTTTTACCAGCATAACACTCTTGAAACAAATAGTGTAGCATAAGTTAAATTATATTTGGTTGCACACCTGCATAGCAGAAGAAGCTATGTACAGTAGACTTTTGATAATTCAAACTCTGATAATTCAAACTTTCGGTTAATTCAAACAAATCCGAAATTTTTGGTTGGCCCACTATGTTTTCAGTGTATTTTAAAGCTGCTTAATTCAAACCGCCTGACTGCACAAATTTGGTTAATTCAAACTTTTTGCTTGTCCATGTCTAGAAATATCTGCTGCCTTTGTTGCTTCTAGCTGAACATTCACGTTTTTCTGTTAATAACAGGCGCAAATAGAGCTGATTGCCTGCCTACAAAACGACCAAACTAGCTGAACCTTGCGCACTAATAATCTCGTGCTGACCGAGGGGAAAAAAAAAACTGTACGGTCTGGCCTAGACCTATCGCATGCCAAACATTTCTTAGTCACTTTCTCTGCAGTATGCCATGTGAGAAAGTGTATCAATACCTCACACAAGGAAATTCAATGGTGGCCGCCTTGTCATCGAAGCAACAAGTTTCAGAAAAAGTTCTGTTGGGACCACCACCATGTCATCAGCGCGATATTCTAAAAGCACTGAAGATGTTTTTGCGTGATACAGAGCTCAACGAGAGACTGTAAATAGTTTTTTGACATTCAAGGACTTACTTCGTCGCCACTTTTCTCCCTCATCATCATCCACTTCTCACCCCTCTCTTTACTACCACTCTCCCCTTTCCTAATGCTGAGTAGCAAGCAGGCCAGAACATTGATTCAGGCCGACCTCTCAGCTTTTCTGCCATAATAAACCTTTTCTCTCTCTGTATTAAGAATTAGAAGAGGCTAGCAACTGTCGTGGGACGCAACACATTTCGTCATTTAATTACACACCCGTGCGTGCCTTGTATAATAACAAGTACCAGTATTATCGCTGATGTCTAAAAATTTCGCTGGCAATCACGCAGAGCTGTCTATGATGTTGCTGTGGCACTGAGAAACAATAAACATCGCATTGTTAGTTGGTGTGTTGCCCTGAGTCATATTTATGAGAACTGATAATTCAAACTTCTGATAATTGAAATAAAATCCTGAGGTCCCCTCAAGTTTGAATTATCAAGAGTCTACTGTGTACCATTTTCTCGAATAAAGGAAAGAAGTTTTACTCTTAAGGGCTCGTATTTCTTTGTTAGACACAATTTTAATGAGAACTAACAGACAGCAATGCCAAGGAAAGTATAGGGGGTGTTATTTGTAGTAATTAGAATATAAATGTGAAGAAAGTAAAGTGGACGAAAAGATAACCTGCCGCCGGCAGGGACCGAACCTGCGACCTTCGAATAACGCGTCCGATGCTCTACCACTGAGCTACGGCGGCGGTCATCTCCCCGTCCACTTTATAGGGTATATATGTGGATTGAAACTTAGGAGTGTCAGTCAGCGCCAGTCGCAGCCATGGCGGCGAGTGTGGAACACTCTTTTTTCTGCCTTTCTGGCGTCACGTAGCACGTGATCTATTTACGAGCAGGCAGCTGACCAATAATCCCTCGCATACTACCTGAAGGCATCATGTCTGCCAGAACGAGACCCTCGCTATGAATGAAGGAAAGAAGTTTTACTCTTAAGGGCTCGTATTTCTTTGTTAGACACAATTTTAATGAGAACTAACAGACAGCAATGCCAAGGAAAGTATAGGGGGTGTTATTTGTAGTAATTAGAATATAAATGTGAAGAAAGTAAAGTGGACGAAAAGATAACCTGCCGCCGGCAGGGACCGAACCTGCGACCTTCGAATAACGCGTCCGATGCTCTACCACTGAGCTACGGCGGCGGTCATCTCCCCGTCCACTTTATAGGGTATATATGTGGTATATATGCCGTAGCTCAGTGGTAGAGCATCGGACGCGTTATTCGAAGGTCGCAGGTTCGGTCCCTGCCGGCGGCAGGTTATCTTTTCGTCCACTTTACTTTCTTCACATTTATATTCTAATTACTACAAATAACACCCCCTATACTTTCCTTGGCATTGCTGTCTGTTAGTTCTCATTAAAATTTTCTCGAATAGGATGACATGCATAATATTCATGTTACCGAGAAAAATACTCATTGCTTGGAACTATGAAAGGAAACATGTATGTATATAACAATTTCTCTGTTCACTTTACAGGTTTCCTTCTAAGCTGAAAAAAATTGCTGTACTGACAAAAATATAACATCAAGGAAATATATTGACAGTTTTTGGCTACAGCTTTACATAAACCATGTGTATTTCTTGTGTGTCACTTTAGGACTCATTCACACTGGTGACTTTCAGGCGTTGATTGACCAGTCGCAAATGGTCGCTTTGGTTGAAAAACAACTGCTTTGAGTCAATTGCTCCCTGCTTGATTTCTCAGTTACACGACTGCAGTTGAAAACATGGGAACCAATTGGATGTGCTGAAACAGGATATCTGTTTATTTTACGAGGCCATGGTGGTACAAGTAGACTTGAACAGCGCAATATTTTGGTGTGGAAACACTGGTCACACTTACCGATGTGAACACTGGTCACCATTTGCACATGCACTGGTCATGCAAGCTCTCTTAGTCGTTAGTGTGGCTGAGCCCGTCAACTGTAGTACTGCGAACACATTCCAGCTTCCCCAATTTCTGAGTCTTTCATAACGATAATTCCTGCATTTCTCTTCATCAGGCACTGAATTTCTGATCCGTTTGTATTTCAGTCGAGAACATGGACCACTGTGACTACATTGCCTTGAGGAATATGCTCGTGAGGTATGAAGTAATTGCAGTCTAATTTTGTTATTTGGTTTCAGTTCTGTAATTGCTGTGCATGATGGAACTACTCTAAGGTGATTCAACTTTGTTTGTATTTGCTGCAGTGAACTGTTCACATATTTGCAATTGCACATTGGTAACTTTTCAGAGTCAAGAATTCAGAACTGTAAGTCATTGCTGAGGTTTTCATTCTTCGGCAGCTAATTCATTTGAAGCACTCTGCTGCTTAGGAGAACTACTCACGCAATCATTCCAATCATTTTTTTTTTTTCTATAACATGTCATACATAGTATTTGCTTCAGCGGCTGTTAACACCTAATTTCATTTTGTCCTGCCTGACTCACGGAAACTTTTCAAGATTACTATAAAAACTCCACGAAAGAGACAGAAAATTCTCATTGAAGTGATGCAACATTATATGTTGAATAGTAGTGTTCATTTTCAGAAAGTTGCTTGCAAATCAGTTTTTAAGATTTATTTTTAATGACTCAAATGACCTCATGAGTTAAATAGTTTAATAATGAGGGTTTTGCTTTTCCATTGAGACGACGACAGGCAGCAGTAAAAATATTAGTCTTGTTGTGTTGAGCATATGATTAAGATTTGCATAGATGGAGTGTATGCATATAGACTTGTCAACGTTTCTGTGCAACGGAAGAATTGTTTTTCTCCTTAGGACTCATATGCAGGACCTGAAGGACATCACAAACAGTGTCCACTATGAAAACTACCGTTGCCGAAAGCTTGCTGGTGTAGGAGGCGCCGGGGAGCCAGGTCATGGCAGATCCAACAAGTGAGTCGTATTTATTTCTGAAATTCAAGAGTGCCTGGTAACACGTTTTCATAGACACTGCACTAGACTGCAGAGATGTGAAACTTTTACTGCTGTATTGTAACAGTTCATAGGGAGTAGAAATTGTTAATAGAATACAGTTAAAATTTTCCCTCTTAGCAGTAATAAAACTCTTGTTATATGCAAGACCTCTCATAATCACTGCCGGACACTTTCAATATTGATGTACAAGGGCTGTTAAATGTATAAATCTGATTCAGGCTTTAGGTCATGTAACACGAATATTTTATTACATGAAGTACTGGAAGTGCTCAAGTTCGTCATATGTATTTACCAGAATGAGTGAGAACAGTACAAAGAAAGTGGGCAGTGCTACAGCTAGGTTTAGCAAACTTTTGTAGCCATTCACTTTTAAGACAGCTTGAAAAACAGGGTTCACCGAAACTATACCCATTTGGTGCTTGGGTAGATTCTGTTTCACCACAGGTTTCACCGTAAAAATTATGTACAGTAATGCTACCCATTACAACAATCTCCAAGACCTAGGTTTTATTGGTGCATGTGTTCAGAATTAACTGAAAAAAAAAAAACAAAATTAACCATTTAGCACAACAATACATTCATGCATTCCCCAGCGTTTTTGTTCTACACAAATATTGTAAAGCTTCAAGTTTCTGAGGTAACTATTGTCTGATATTATATGCATTAGGTAAAGTTTGGTAACGGGTCCCTGTCCTAGGTGCATATTCATTATAAATTCCAACCTAAGGTTCTGAGCTGAATTTGGTAGGTTTTTTTTTTTTTTTTTAAGTTCTTTTCATCTCTAGCATTAAGTGGCAGGTCTTTGTAAAAGTAGGTGCATTTGAAAAGCATACACAGAATTAGACATTGCGATCTAATGGGTCTAATTAAAAACTACGAAGAGCACAAATTAGGTGTGGAGTTTCTGGTAGGCAAAGGTGCTTGTGTACACTGGTACTTCTAGAACTTCCTGATGACTGCACAGTGGTGTCTGAGCTGCCAATGCAGTGTACAGAATAAAAAAAGATTACTTCTTTTTCAAGATCAGGCCCATGAATTTTTTTTCTTTAATAGAAGGTTCCTTGACTGGGTTGCTTCTATGAAAGAAGCAGGAAGTCATTTGGTTTTTTTGTTTTTTTTTTCAGACAATACAGAGCTTTTATAAAATAATGATATGACAGTATGGCACCTGTTGTCTCTGAAGATCAACAGTATGTCGAGGTAGAAAAATGGCCAGTGCCAGGGTGCAAGATATATACTCTTTAGGTGGGGACACTTCTTGGGTTGCGTGCAAGGCGTGTTCAACCAGATAAAGTAACAAAGGCACGCATCCGTTGGTCCAGTGACAGCAGCGGGTATCTATCGGCGGGAAGAGGCAACTTGAAGAGAGAAAATGCTTTCTGCGCCGTTGCTATAGCAACAGAGGTGGTCGGCGACAATGCCGCCGTCCGCTACATGCCGCGTTATTCGCTCACGAAAAATGCGGCATGCGTTTCCAACTGTAGTTGCTACCGTGTTATAGCCGCGTTCACTGACTAAAATTCAGATTTCCCGCGAAGCGCCAGTTGCTTCGGGAACGCCCCCCACCCCCCCCCCCCCCCCCCCCCCTTGAAGTTGCGTCATCCCACCAATAGGTATCCACTGCCGTCAGCGGACCGACGGGCGCTTGGCGTTGCTACTTTATCTGGTCGATCACGTCTCACAAGTGTCACCACCTAAAGAGTATGCATCTTACGCCATGGTCACTCCTTAAGTTACTTTGAAAGGACTGTTTAACAAATACATGTCAATTTTTCACTATCAGCGTGAGTTGTTCATACGTAAAAGTAGTAGGGCATCGCAATTTATTATTTTTTTTTTAAGAAATAAAAATGATTGTTTTATTTATTCATCATTGAATTTTTAAGGCTGTATAGTCATAGCCCTTTTATAAAAAAATCTGTATTGACTAAAAAAAATACTGTGTGTAGAAAATATGGTGGAATGATGAATACTTGCACGCAAGCAGAAGCACTGGCAGGCACCATCTTGTGATTCCAAGTTATACACAAGCACACAAGACCACTACAGTGAAATCTCGGTATAACGAACTTCAGGGGACCGCGGAAAAATGTTCGTTATTCTGAAAGGTCGTTATAGTGAAAGCCCAAAAATTTACCATAACAATAGAATTTAAGTAACGCAAACGTCCTACCTTTGCAACGGTACCTCCTTGAACTCGTTTCTCACAACAATGCACACGTGAACGTCAGACAAGGCACGTTTATTTGAAATAGTCCGTGCCGTGACCGTTTTTTGACGGGTGCAGCACAAACTCTGCGTCACGAACGATTCTAGACCGTCCGCATTTTTATGCGCAGCTTCGGTCGCTGTTCCGCTTTTTTCTATGAATAAGCGGAGTTTCCTCAAGTAGTCCAACGCATATGTGGCCGACACGGACTCGTCGCGATCTTCGGGTGCTACCGTGACATCGTCGTCCATGTCATCGCTGCAGTCCTTGAAGGCCCAACTGCATGCACACGAGTTTTGAGCGACGGCCGGCAGGATTTGCGGTCGCGGAGGGCCATCCATCGCCGTCACAGGTTTCTGGAAAGCCAGAAAACATCGCTTGTCGCCCGGAAGTGAGCATGACGATGTCGGCAAAATGGCGGCATCTCTGACCCTCGCTTCGGTTGCAATTTGCTCGTGATGCTTCCAATCGGCGCGTACTTCAAAGAATGCAAGTTATAGACTACCTTCTTTACAGCCCCATCTCACGCGGAGAGCGAGGCAGCGGCCGTATTTTGTCGTTAATATTGATCGACGGTTCGTTTTGATGTTTCGGTGGTAGCTTGCTGCAATGTCAACATCATCGTCGTGTGAGGTAGCCCTTCTCCCTGCGAAGCAACGATGTGAGGCGCTGCGGCTTTTCTTAGACGTTCTATGACAGCAAGAGGAAATGTTGTCGAGATGCGCCTCGTGGACTAACCCCAACATAACGCAGTTTGCAAAGTGCGACGTAGTGTAGGCAGCGTACGCTTCCGGTCGCCCCATGGGATCACAGCAGATACTACTGTCGCGGTTAAACATAAGATTGCGAAAAAAGAAAGTCACGAAACGCTTTTACGGCATCCTTATCTCAAACAAGGCAATAATAAATTTGGCATGTTGTCATTCATGTACTCTGTAATTCTTTTTCGTAATTTGCCTGCGCACACGCAATAGTTTTCAATCGAGCAACCGTGACACTTCGTCGCGAACATGTGGGTGCTCCCATCTAAAGCTCCCGTCGCGACAGTGCGACGGAGCCTGTTTGTCGCAGCCGCCTTCGCTCGAAAGACGCGTGCAATGCATGTGGTTGGGCCTTTACAAAACCTGATGCGTTGTCGCCTCCGCAACGAAGGGGGGAAAAAAAAGTTCTCCGCCCGCGTCTTTCTCCTCTCGCACCATCTCAGGTTTTTGCGGGAGGGCGTCCGCTCTTCGCGCTGCATCGTCTGCTACCTTACAGCTCCGACTGCCATGACCGATACATTGAAATCTAAGAATCCTCGCATTTTGGGATATAAGTTCGTAGTACTGAGGTGTTGTTAAGATTACACGGGAATTAAATAGCGATCATTATTCTGAAATGTTCGTTATTCTGAAGTTCGTAGTAGTGAAATATTTTTACATTGAAACTATAAGCAGTCGGCACGGGATTTCTTAAAAGTTCGTTAATTTGAAATGTTCGTTAATGTGGTGTTCGTTGTAATGAGGTTTGACTGTAGTACTATAGTTGTAACCACCGACTATGTCGTACTTAGTAGCTCAGGACTACTAGTATTGTGATGGTAATGACCAACTATGTTCTACTTAGCAGCTAGCATAAGTGCTGATAGTGGCAGATGGTGGTCTATAAGAGCAGTAAACATAGCATGTTACAGACAAGGTCCAAACAAGGGAAGGAATTAGATGCATTTGGCACCAGGTGGCAGCCATCTTTCTGTCTGATTCGCTTCAGGCACCACACCACACCACACCATAACATGAACTGATAGGTGGTGTATGAAACTTAGTGTATTACAATGCAATGTGCTCTTCACTTTAACCCCTTAAGTGTTTCAGATGAGCAGAACTCGTCCTACCAGAGTAGGTTCTCCCCTTGAGTGTTCAGAATGAGAAGCGCTCGTCTACAGCTTAGATCTCGTGTCGCCCACCAGATGGAAGCACTTGCTTGACAATTTCAGTTTCACCTGTGGCAGGAACGCAATTTTTTTGTGAAAACATGGCGTCCGGTGGTGGTGGCACATGCATAGCTGGTCTGTCAACCGGAAGAATAAGCTTTTCATCTTCGTCATCTTTTTCTAATGGAGGTGATTCGGATACTGATGATTACCGTATGTCCAGAAGTACAGAAGACAGTGATGGCACTGAATTGAGCAGTTCTTCTGGTGACAAACATCTGTGAAGCGAATATTGCGAGTGTTCATCAATTGGTGCAGCTTGATGTCGACAATTCTTGCGCGACTTCATATGTGGCGCAAATACTTTTTCAACACTGAGTAGTTGCTTTTTAGCACAATTCGAAATTTACATTAAAAAATAGGCAGTTTTGGTTAGGAAAAAAAAAAACACTAAAGGGGTTAATACGCTACCAGTGCTCTCAGAGACATTCACAGCTTCTTAAGTCAAAATGTGAAGAAAATGCCCTATTCTTCTGTTTCAGACTGGTGCATTCAAGTTGCATGCTTGTTCAGTTTGTGGGAGAGATTCTTAGCATTGTCCACAAGTTTCTAGGACTAATACCATGCAGTTATTCGGAGCATGTGTGTGTCCAACCATTTATATCTTGGGACGCTTGCTGCATTTCAGTTGACTTCAAGGCAAACGAAAAAGTTGCTAGAGCTTTGAGTATTTTTCTTTGTCTTCATTACTATCTCTAATGGGAACACTCAAAGCATCAAAAGTACTTCCAATGCTTTGTGGTGTCGTGGAATTTTAGAAGGTGTTGCTGCCAGTGCTGCTGCTGCTGCTGCTTTGTCTTTGGCATTTTAGTTCTCCTTTGATCTTACGAACAGCCGCACTGACAGACAAAAATGTTAATATATAAAGAAGTCAGCACTTTTCTATTTCTGCTGCTAGAATAACTTCTCTAGAAAAATGCTTTTTGTGTATTTTTACCATGACCTTTCATCTAATAGCTGTCCATAGATAATAATCATGAAGCTTTCTTTCCTATCTCCTTTTTTCTGTAATTAACAGTTTTAATAGTACCTTATATTGAAGCACATATTTGTGATTGAAAGATTATGTTGCGACCGGGTGGTGGCTAGCTTGTTACTTTCCTTTGCAACTGTGTTTGAGAGAAATGTGCTGTTTTTTTAAACCTTTAGTTCACACTGCATGTAATGAATTGCACTAATTCCTAGCCATTCAGCCTACATTCCTGTCTTTTTGTACATGCTGATTATAGAGTAGAGTTGGTTGATTATTCTTGTGCTGTTCAGGTAGCATTTGGCGCCTGTCTGCTTTTCGTTTCATGGGACTTCTATTATTGTAGGAATCATCTTTTTTATGAACATGGACTCTGCCACTTTTTTCTTCTTTGCTGTTTAAAAGCAGGAACTACCTAGATTGTATCCAATTTACAGCATGAAATGTTCTTAGTTACTGCCGTATAGTTCTAGTGTTCTTGCAGGAATTAGTTGCAGTTCACAAAAAGCATGATAAACTACCACAGAACAGCTGGGCAGTCATCTGTCTGTTCATTTTTTTGCCGTAGTTCTGTGCAAGCAGCAAAATTGCACACTGCCGTATAATGCAAGCTATTACCACTCCCACAGCTTTACGAGTAATGTTGTTGTGCATAGGCATTACCTATTCTGCCACTGCAAGGGTTTTTGTTTTGCATTTTGACAGCTTCTTGTGGAGAAATGAGTTATGGAAGTGTAGGATACGGCAAGGTTTTCATCTAGTTGCATCATTTTGCCGTAGGCTTGTTGCATTCTACTCCTTCTTTATGCTGGCTTGTATTCCTTTAGTTTGCTTGTGTTTACTGAAGTTGCACTCTGCTTATGAGCACAGCTTGGATCTGTGTGCGTAGAGTGAAAGATGCTTCCTTCTAATTTCCTCTTTCTCTTTCTGGACACATTTGCTTGTCTTTTCCTCTCTTCGCTTGTAGTCTAACCCTTCATTTTTGTTATCTTGTCATGTTGCGTGTTACTCAGTAAAGACAAAAGAGGCAGTGGAATTGACACACTGATTGTTTGCTAGTTCTTGCCCACAAAGGATACTGAACACTTACATGGTGTTCTGGTAAGTGCCATCTTTTGAGCTTGTGTTTGAGATTAAAAAAAAAATAATAATGCCCCAAAGAACGCTGTGTCTTTGTCCTTGTTCCTTTCTCCTCTGTCTTGGTGTTAAACTCTTTTGTACTGGAACTTTGCACTCTGCTTTCTATCTTTCTGTTCTTTGCATCTTTGCTGCTCCTTTGCTCTAATGTACGGAGGCATCTCAGCATGTACAAGGTACTTGGCATGTTAGTCCCATGTGATGTCTTAGTTGCCGTGATTTCTGCAGGCAGTCTTTCTTGTGGGCATGGTTATCATTATTTTTGCCACCCTTTTTTGCTGTGAAGAGTACAATCATTTCACTTTCTTCACTTTCTCCTTTAGAAATTATGTGCATGAATTGGTGAAATGTCTTACCCTAAAGCAAAGGAGTTTTAGGAATAGCATAGAAGAGCCATTTTTAAGGTTTTTAGCATTAGTGTAGTTTTTCAATGCACTCAGCAGACTAGAACTACTTTATCATTTTTGCATATCAGTGGTGAACAGGCAGTAATTTTATACCAACAAGTTTACATGTATATATTATGCTGAATTGTATGTTCTGTTTACGTAAATTAGTCCAACAAAACGAACAACAGCAATAACCTCTTTTTTTCTGCAGTGTATGCGTGTGTGTGTGTGTGTGTGAAAGGGGGGGGGGTGGAGCTAGTTTGTTTCGGGCTATGTTGAGGATTAGTCTTGATAATCTCATATAATAATATCTGGGGTTTAACGTCCCAAAACCACGATATGATTATGAGAGACGCCGTAGTGGAGGGCTCCGGAAATTTCGACCACCTGGGGTTCTTTAACGTGCACCTAAATCTAAGTACACGGGCCTCAAACATTTTCGCCTCCATCGAAAATGCAGCCGCCGCGGTCGGGATTCGATCCCGCGACCTTCGGGTCAGCAGCCGAGCACCATAACCACTAGACCACGTGGCGGGGCTTGATAATCTCATCACACCATTAAAAGCTGCAAGTAAATGAGTGTGTGCTGCTTCTGCAGCATGCTCATAAAAAAATAAAGTATGCATTTCTTTGCAGTACTTGCAGTCGTACAGCTGCAACAAATTTTTTAACATTTATTTAGTAAGCTAAGCCTTTCAAATAACTTTAGCAGATTCCATTAGTAAAATGGGATGTGCAGGTTGCATTTTCTTTACTTCATTTTCTTTACCGCAATAATCTGAGTGTATTTGTAGTAGCTGCATACGACCTTATTCAAATGAAGTCTTGCTTCTTTATTTTTCACCATGTTAAGGAGAGTGATAAGCTTATAGCCGTGGCAGCCGAATCTTGCTATGACGGTGCAATGCTTCAATTTCCATTGTGCTAAAATGGGAATAAATGAGCTTACCTGCACATATTGTTTGTTAGTTTTCATGGGACCATCTTCTATCTTGTATAGTAAGGTTACATGTGCAACACGCAGGGGTTTCACATCTTTTCAGTCAATTAAAACTGAAATTTATCTGTCTGATAAACATGGGATGGGTAATACACCAGACAATTTTTCATTAATAGGAAGTCCATATTGGTTGCTAGCTGTACTGTGGTGATTGAAAGAAACACGAGCAGTGCGGCATCTACATTGTCGGCTGTTTCAGATTTCTTTTCAAGTGGTTGTAAACTGGATGGTAATAAAAGCCAATCGAGTCATCCATGATACAATCAAGAACCACTCTAGCACTTTTTTTGCCACCAAGGTCAAAGCATGATGAAAACAGTGCGCCGCGCTGTTCGCGTTTCTTTCAATCCCCCCTGTACATGGCACTTTATATTTCACATGCTAATCTGCTATAGGTCAAACTGCCTGCAGTGCAATATTTAAGGCTATTGATCGTGATGTCCATGTTGCTTCATTCCCGGTTGTGTTTCGCTTGATTCTGTGCCTACTTTTCAGAGTTAGTTTTAGAGCCCTTGCATTTCCTCATTATAGTAACGATTCCGTAATGTTTCCACATTGAATATTACATTTTAGACAAGGCATTGATGTAAATTTAGCTAGGGAGTGGCAGACATGTTGCACCTGACAGACAAATAGGTTGAAGTTTCCCGTTAATGTACCGTACAGCTGCTGCCACCTATGGCAGGGCATCAATAATTGTTTACAAAAAGTTGTGTTCTCACACACGAGGTGCTGTAAAGTCAAAAATACATTGCTTTTACTCCTAACAACCGTGCTGTCTTTAGACATACTGAGGCGACTTCAGTGACTGTGGGAAAGCTAAAAATTCTTTATATTTGCAGATATTGCAGCTATTGCAGATAGTATTCCTTTATTCATGGTGATGGTGTATGCAGTGTGTTTACATAGAACTATGCAAAAGTGAAAAAAGATTTAAGTGTAAGTGTGCAGCACGAAAGGAATAAATACTGAAGCTAGTAAATCGAATAGATATTTCTCGTGTCTTTGGGTCCGTGCCAGGTATTAAAAATTTCAGCATCCTTTTCATCGGTCAAGAAATCGATTAAAAGATGACAGCAGTGGAATTTTGGACTTCAAGGAAAAAAAACCTAATTTCTGATAGCATTGGTTAAAAGAAACCAATGTAAAATTGTGTATGAGATAAGGCTGGATGTGTCACATGGTAGTGGGGATCAGTGCTAATTAAAAATCGGTAGTGAAGTTTGACCATGACTGCATGCTGGAAGTTTCAGAATGCCCAGAGCAAGGAGAACCAACGCAGGCATCTGCAGAATTTTAATTCACAGCCTTAGCACCTTTGTATACGTGGGCACTTGGTGGTAAGCAAATGTGATATAGGCTTTGGAAGCACACATACGCATTGATCTTTTTGTTGCAATTTGATGCTCGGGCATAATATCCACGTGTTATCTGCTTACCATCAAGTGCCTGTGCCATCTGCTTACGTGCCAAGGTTGCTGATTTTAAAGGGGTCATGAACCACTTTTCCAAGTAATGATCTAATGGCCTCAGTATCGGAGTGTACTGCCTCCCGAATCGATTGCCGCAAAAATTTCTCGAATCCGTCAAGAATCAGCGGAGTTACGGGGGTTTGGCGCATGCTCCCAGCGCTTTCTCTCTTTTCTCGTGCCGGCGAGCGCACTGGTAGCTAGACAGGGAGGGATGGCATGGGGGAAAGAAGTTACGCCAGCGCGCGTCATGAAACGCGATCGCTCTCCCGCTGTGATTCGCTTGCGCGAGTGCGGCTACCGTGTACTGAGGAGTGCGGCGCCGGCAAGTGGCGGCACCCCGTGGCAAGAAGCGCATCTGATCCGAACGCCGCTCTCGATTTACGTCGGCTATCGGCCAATAAGCATGCTATGTCTCTTGCGACGTACAGCGGACAGACGCCCCGCCCACCGACGAGAGTGAGAACCGGCCTCTGTTTGAAAAGAGGGTGCCTGGGGAAACGGCAACTTCGCGCTCCGCTTGTGGCCATTACGCGGCGCGCACGACTGTAATATTTCGCAGAGCAGTTCATAGCCGTGTCAGCTTTCCGCAGGATGTGTTTTTTCAATCAGCCCAAGGGGTGCTTCATGACCCCTTTAAAATAAGCTATTACCATCACCACTGTGGCTTTGCCATGGTTATTTCAACACAGTGTTATAACTGCTGATTTACGTACCTGCCAACCTGGGGGCCTTGAAATTCAGGAGACTCGTAGTGTGGTGGGGTGAAGAGACAAAAGAAAACTCTTGTATTCTTTGACATAGTTACTAGCGCGAAAAGATTCTTAGGAAAAAAATGTTTGGACAGTGCCCCGTCCTGTCCTGCCATTAACACCAACTAGCCCAACTCTCTTCATTAATAACTCGCATACATTTTTATTTATTGTTTATCAGATCCACAGCAGTGTCATAAGTGGCTCTCAGTGATTGCCGGTAAAGATTTTAGACATCAGAGATCGTACTGGTGGGTAATTGTAATTATGCCGTGCTTTTGTAATTAAAGAACAAAGTAGGAAGTGCGCTGTGTGTGGCCTGCTATAGCAAGTGGCCCCGTCCTCATTTTGTACACCTCACAGCTTGACACTAATGTACAGCGGCTAAGTTGACTTAAAAACAATGTTCCGTAGTGCAACTGACATTGCGCTAACATAAACTTTTGTACAAACCACATTTCATTTGTATGAAGGCACTGCTTGTGGCCTGCAAAGCCATACGAGAGGTGTGTGCTGCAGTACCACATGACAAAAAATAAACCGCTTCGTGTGTGTTTGAGAGAGAGATCACGAGTTCCTCATTAAGATAAAAAGTAGCAATCCAGACTGTAAATAACAAACACTATGCACAAACAGTGGCAGTGCTACTTTGAGTGAAGGCAGAACCAGAGGCCCTCCCCCTTTACATTGATGGGGAGAAGGCAGATCCCACAACCTTCTGGGTATGCTCTTAGGGTTCGTCAAGGCCAGATAATTGTAGAACCACTGTCCTTTGTTATTTTCTTTTTCCGCTGATGTTAGGGCTGTGTTTGTGGAGATTTATTGCTGTGCCCATACAATCAGGTGAATTGGCTATAATTTAGTAGTCTCCCAGACAAATTGGGAAAGTTGGCAGGTATGCATTTACAGCCAGTTAGGCAAATTGAACTTTGTTGTCAATTCATTGCACGCTTGAGTTAGGGGAATCGCAAGTGCTTCAGCAATTTGGCATTAGCTTGTGGAAAATGCCACACTGCAACTGCATCTACAAACAGTCGCAGCATATGAGTCAATACTTCAGATACTGTTGCCAAATTTTGAGGCTTATGGAGAATTAACTCGTAAATAAGCACATTGCCTAGAACCCTAGGTTGTCAAAAGTGGACCATGAAAAAGTGGCATTATAATGGGCACTAAAAGAAATTGTTTGGAAAGCCAGTGGTGTCAGTTATGGAAGGCACAGTGCTGACTGTCACAGTGGGCATGTTATCCATCAGCTGTCTATTTCTTGCTAGACAAAGCTGCCTGTAATGATTTGGCTTGCATAATGATGCGAGAAAATGCAGCATTGTGCGTTTGAAGGTCATTCAACTAGGTATTCGATTGTTGCTGCAGAAATGAAGAGTGCTTTAATTCCTGTAGTTCCCATCCACATTTTTTCATACATTTGATATCGGCAGTGCACATTAAGTATGGCAGCTCTTGCCACCAAAACAGGACTGCTGTGGTGCAAGAGGAGCAGTGAATAGGGACACCGTTACGTTGCATAAAACTTCTTGCACAGCTACATTCATTTACTTTTGTTGGTGAGGATGTGGCTCAGTCTTAATGATTCTTGCACGTCTGCACTCTGTAATCAAAATTACTTAGTGTAAGAGTTCGTTGAATAGCCTGTAAAAAATGTGAACCTATAAGAGGGGAGTATGAAATGCCTTCTGGTAAACTTATGGGCCCTGAGAGGGCATGTTGATTATGAGCAAAAATGCTATTTAAGAAACACATGCATTCACTATGGGTAAATTTTCCTGTTCTGTCAGCAACTAGGAACAAAGGAAATGATAAATCATCATTTCTTGCTCGTACTTACATTAAATGAAGGGGGAAATAGATCAAGTGGCCCCTTTCTTTGTTAGACACAACCTAGTGAAGCCAAGGGAAGCATAGGGGCTATCATGTTCTGTGGCACCATAAATTTTGATGGTGTCTGCTAAAGGCTACATAATTCATTATCAGTATAAATGGGTTACATTGCATTCTACAATGAGATTTGGCAACCAGTTTTTCTGTGGAATGTTTTTTCTGGTCTCTATTCTTATGTGGTCTTCTTGCAGCTACTCCTACAAAATAATGGTAGCCTGATTTATTGCATCACATGGTGTTCATCTTCAGTACGAAATAATTTCTAATGTGGTTGCACTGAGCAAAAGTTGCAAAGGACAAACAAACTTGAGAACTGGACAGGTAGTGTGCAGTACGAAAAAATTTGCATCTGCGGTGCAGCAAACACAGCATCCAAAACAATTTAACAGTTTGCAGCCATGTCAGCTCAGCACTAAGCCACCATTTTTGTTTTCATCCTAGAAGAAAATTGAACAGGTTTTGGATTTCTAAAAACTGGATGTTTTTATGAAACGCACATACTTGAAATCCTCGTTACCAAGATTCGCTTTGAGGTCATGCAACTAGCAGTGCCGTAATTCCAAATTGAAATTCCTCGTCCAAAGTGTCCCTCTATGAAAAGGAGAGTATACATATCACATGCATAAGTGTGCTATAGTTTTCTTTGACTGGCAAGGAATGTGTTCATTTTTATGTAGGACCTGTATAGCTCTTTACAAGGTGACCTGGCAATACTTTAATCAAAAAAGGCAGCCATAGCTCAACGAATGAACAAAATGAGGCGCACTTTATTTTATTCGAAGGGCAATTCTGTACAAGAACTCAAATTTTGGTTCCAGAATGTCCGCCTTGCGCTTTGATACAGGCTCTTCAGCCACTTCAGTCACCGTGGGCACAATTGTGCACGTCAACTTCGAGGCGCGTCACGCTCCACATGTAATGTCCACCTTGCGCTTTGATACAGGCTCTTTAAAAAAATTTTTTAACATAGCTGTGGTTTATGCTGGAGGGATTTTGTCCCATGCCTTCTCCAGAGCACATTTGAGTGATTTGATGGATTCCCTCTTCTCTGCCGGTCGTTGATGCCACCTGTCTCTGTAAACCGTTTGACAACGCGGTGAACTTGAATGCGCTGCAATCTGAGCATCTTTGTGATCTCTGGAATCGTCGTACCCTGCTTGCGATGGACAATAACCTTGTGTTGCAACTCTCCAGAGATAATTTTTCATTAAGTAAGCTGGGGCACCAAGAACAGCAAAAATGCTAGTTCGATATTAAAAAAGAGCAGTTAACACAATTTGATTAATGTCTCTGCTAAAAGGTGTGAACCATAATAAGAAAATAAAATTCAAAGTACATTACAGCATTTCTTTTGGCCACCCTTTATCTTGGCAGCTGGGGCAGTGGCACATATATTTTGGGGTTACACTGCTGTTTTATTTATATGTATTAGCAAAAAAGAAAAAACTTTTTGATGGGAGCTTCAGCAAATGCTAAGCACTGGAATGAGTGTTTCTTCTCATCTGGAGTCGTTCAGCTACAGATAAAGATTGCAGCCTGAAGTTTGAAATAATGTTTAAAGGGCCCCTAAACCCCCTCCGACATTTTTCCAAACATTTCAAGTAAACAAGCGCATCGCGTGCAGAATGCCGTCACGATCAACGATGCCACACGCCGCAGCGCTACAGGTCGCGGGCGCGCCACAATTTCGAAAAAACAATAGCTTCTCCTTTCCGGTCCCCGCCATTCCCGCCACTGACATATGTGACATCACCAGTGAAACTATGACGTTATCAGTTTCGATGCTTGCGATTGGCCGAACAACAACCGGCGACTTCCGGTTACTCTGCAAACAGCTGTTCGTGCGCACCTTGCTGTTCTTGGTCGTGTTGCCGTTTGCGAATCGACATCTGCGGCCCGTAAGGGCCCGCTCACGCTAGCGGCAAGCCTGCCGCAACGGCGCGGTGCCGCAGAACGTCGGCCGTCGCCGCACGCGCGACAGCAGTCAACTTGCACGGCAAGCTACGCCGGCAAGCCTCCGAAAGGCCGCAGTGCCAAAAGCGGTTGTCGTCCACCTCGAGTCTATCAAGTGGCCGCCGTGTGCTCTGTAGCGTGTAAGCTCCGAACTGATGCTTCCATTTGCTTTAGATTCATGTCCTTAAGCTTCGACAGCAAAGTATTCGTACCGATTCAGCCCCGTTTTGGAGAGCCATACTCAAATAATCGATGCTGTAGGCTTAGCGAGTCGAGAAGGGCGCTTCCGAATGCTCGGAGGACATAGATTACGCGTTTGTTAATTGTTTCTAATCCTCCATAGCTGGCGCCACTTGACCTGGCGCCAGCTTGGGGACATTTTATTTGGTTTTACGCGACGCTTTCTTTAATGCCGGACAGACTAAAACGCAACCGCCAAGTCGCTAGCGTAATTACACATCCACGCCTTGCGGTTTGATGAGCTCCGTGAACTCATCTCGAGCCGAGGTGGTCTGGCACGGCGTGTCCCCGTATGGGTCCCATCACGTTGGCGATCCTTTGAAGGCGTGCACGCAACACAGGGTCCATACCGGCACGATTCGTAGGGGCACGGGCCGGCACGGCAGCAACAGCGGTTAGTCAACGAACAGTGCACCCAGATACCACACATAGTTGACGGCGAGCTGGAGCGTCTGAGTCGCCGGAGTCGCGGCAACCGGAAGTAGACGCTGTCTCGAACAGCGCGTCAGCGGTGACGTATGCCACGCGAGATGAGGAGGGGCATTCAGCGAGGAGGGCAAAGCGGTTTTGGAAGAGGGTAACGTAGGAAAGAGAGAAAGAAGCAATCGTCGCGTTTTGATCATCAAACGCGTGTAACTCCGCTATTATGGCACCGTTTCGAAAAATTCTCACGGCTACGTGTTCGTTGTAAACTCGAGCACAACATCCTCACCTCAACTAAATTTCGACCGCTGGGTGGTTTAGGGGCCCTTTAACATTATAAAGGACACTTCCCTTACAAAAATAGATTCAGACAGTCTATAGACTGTCTCACAATTTGTTTAGACAGTCTATAGACTGTCTAAATCTGTTTTTGTAAGGGTTCATGCATTTCACGTTGTAGGGGCTTGTGGTTCACCTGACATGCGGTCCAAAATTCACTATGACGGCTTACTGCTTGTCTAGAAGGCCAGAAAAGCAACTTCTAGATTTAAAGCATGCAGATTACAGTTCTGCCATTAGATGTGAACAGCAGTGAAAAGAGGAAGGAAATGCGCAGCTGCTCTCTTCAACCTAACATGAGCCTGGTTGCAAGATAATATAGTCTTTTCACACTGTAGTAAACGTTTCATACTAACATGAATTTAGCTTTGCAATCGTGCTGCTACATTGCGTGCGTACCGCTACATGTTGCAGCCCTTGATGTCCTTAATTTCAAAACCCTTTAAAATTTTTAATATTCTTTGTCAGAGACTTTTCACTCCTGAAAATAGCAGCAAGCAATTTATTTTCATTTTGTTTACACTGCTCAAGTCCATAGTTCGATCTTGTCAGATTATCTTCGCTTCAGTCACAGGTGATGTGTTTCTATGACAACCGTTTCCAAGCGTTAAAAGTAGGGGATTCAGCACTAAGCTGTAGTTTTTCACTACCAAGATGTATAGCAACATAATAGACGCCAGTAGTAACTGCATAGGCACCAAAAGCTGTGCAGTGGTGGAAGTAGGCATGTAGGATGGAAGTGGATGGAAGTACTTTCACTACTGCAGAAGCTTTCTTCCATAGCCTTAGCCAGTGTCCACAAGCACCATTCCTCCCCCACTTTCTTCCATATCAAAGGCATGAGCACGAATAACCTTGACACCATGATATATATATTTATTTATTTATATATATATATATATATATATATATATATATATATATATATATATATATATATACCGGGTGTCCCAGCTATCTTTAGCCAAGGGTTAAAAAATACAATATTAGAGGCAGGCGAGTGAAATCAGTTGCAAATTGCTGACAGCCACCTTGCGCGCTACAGACAATTTCTTGTTTTGTAATTAACTAATTTGTTAATTAGGACGATTTAACTAATTTGCTAAATATTGACTTTAGGCAAGAAATCCTGCTTGCAAAGTTCGAGAGCGTCCTCAAAAACCCCAACTGCATTATTTGCGATAAAGAAAGTCTCAAGTATACCATTTTTTCCAAGCTGCAAAGAAAGCCCGCGAAATACAAAAAGAACCACGTGACTAGCGCGCTCGCGCGCCGCGAGAATGCTGCCCTCAGCCGAGGTTTGAGCGAACGAAATCACCTGCGGCCGGGACTCGCCGGCTCCGTTGCAGCGGTAGGCCTATAAGTGGGCGGTGGTTTCTTGGCCCGTTGCCAGCCAGCTGCGCGCGTGACGGTGCAAGTTGTAGCGAGCGCGGGCCAAGAAACCACCTTTAACTTATCGGCCTACCGCTGCAACGGGGACGCCGAGTCGAGTCGCGGCCGCAGCTGATTTCGTTCGCTCAAACCACGGCTAAGGGCAGCATCCTCGCGGCGCGCGAGCGCGCTAGTCACGTGGTTCTTTTTGTATTTCGCGGGCTTTCTTTGCAGCTTGGAAAAAAATGGTATACGTGAGACTTTCTTTATCGCAAATAATGCAGTTGGGGTTTCTGAAGACGCTCTCGAACTTTGCAAGCAGCATTTCTTGCCTAAAGTCAATATTTAGCAATTTAGTTAAATCGTCCTAACCCTTTATTGACGACACATTAAAATAGTTTAAAAAAAAGTTTATTTCGGGTATATTTCTACTTACTATAGCATTATAAAGCATACATTGCAAGGACAAAAAATTGTTACATTTGCCTGCCGAGATCTAGCTTTGTTGCCTGTGGGCAACACTAGGCACGAATCCTAAAGCAGGCTTCATTGCATCGCACCTACGGGTCAGTATGAAACTTGCTTCGTGAGATGGCGCCCCACGTTCATGTAACATTGTTGTGGACAGAGCTTGGGCAAAAAATGAGCCGCCCGAAACCGAAACTCCGCTGGCAAAAAAATATTTTCTGGTATGTTGCCTGTGGGCAACACTCGTCAATAAAGGGCTAATTAACAAATTAGTTAATTACAAAACAAAAAATTGTCTGTAGTGCACAAGGTGGCTGTCAGCAATTTGCAAGTCATTTCACTCGCCTGCCTCTAATATTGTATTTTTTAACCCTTGGCTAAAGATAGCTGGGACACCCTGTGTATATATATATATATATATATATATATATATATATATATATATATATTGGGGCAATACAGCTGCCTGTGAGATCCTGTTGAATCATTGATGTAACTGCTTTCTGTATAGCTTAAACTCATTAATTTGGTATGGATTTTTGTTGAATGAACTGTGCATAGTTCTTTTTTATGCTGGTGAGCTCACACATTTGCTACAGCTTTTGTGCCTTTTAAGTATTGAGAAGCAAATGCACCTTGTGAATGGGCTTTAACATACGGATGAAACTGTTATGTGTAGCATCACTTGTACTTAATTTGCATATCGCTCCATTCTTGTCACACAATAAACGAAAAGACTCCAGCTGTGATGGTGTGACGGCTGAACATGCTTAATTGGCTTAGTTTTACTAGTATTGTGACCTTTTGCAACTGACATAAAAATATTCCTAGGCAGTCGCTTATATCACTGATTATGGCATCAGCGACTACTAGATGGATGTAAGTTCATAATAAACATACCCTAAAGGAAAAGGTTTTTTTTTTCTCCCCTTGTTCCTTGTTAGTTTACAACATTATGGGACATCTTGCTATAACAAACTGTAGCTCCCTTTGTGCTTATTGTTTGCAAAATTATAGACATTCAAGTGGTCACCCATAAGCACATCAAAATCCTTTCCTCAAATGTGCCTAAAAAATCTTTTCAATAAGGGCACATATGTCTTAAGGACACTAAAGGCAAATATTAAGTCGACGTTGATTGTTGAAATAGCGGTCCAGAAACCTTGTAGTGCTACTTTTGTGCCAAGGAAGTGCTTATTTTGAAAATAAAATCACGTTTTAGTGGTCCGCATCGCGTTAGCGCACTTCAAACCACCCGCCTGAAAGCGGTCTTTCTCACGTCATTGTTGCCGTGCCCAACGTTGCCCGCCTTTACTGCGCAGCGGCGTGCACCATTCAGGCATCCGGCAACATCGCAAGGATGCGGCGTTTTGTTGAATTTTCTGTCACAGCGATTTTCACGAGTGCGCAAAACACACGCGGCAGTACACGATACCGAAACTACTACTGAGACGCGACCACGTGAGCGAAGCAGGGCACTGGGCGAAGCGCAGTTCGGCGAAAACAGAACCCATGAACGGAACCTTTGAACCCATTGAAGACCCATGATCGCAGACAGAAATCAAGTTGTCAGGCAGGCTTAAACAACGGGAAAGCAACAATCACCACAGGGTTTTGCTGTTCAACATCCACAGAAATATGTTTTCCATTTCTTGTCCATGCATGCTTCCAACCTTTTCCTTTTTTTTTTCTTGCATTTATTGCACCTAGCATACATCTCGTGGCAGGGTACAAGTGCTCATTTATGTATATCTGTGTCTCTGGCCTTAGCTAACTGTCCTTGAGGCTGTTTTCTTGCGGGCTCCTTCAGGAAAAAGGTCCCGCTTGCCCCTGCAAGCAGACTGCATCATGTTCACTGTTCCAATGTGATGACATGCCTATATGTATTACTGTCATTAAGTGATGCTTCTCTTGTGCTACCAATCCTCGTAGCATGCTTGTGGCCGTTTTCATTGTGATTCTGTGGTGCACGCTTGACCTCCAGTGTCCATCTTCTCCACTCCTTATCTTTTGGTGCTTCACTTGCACAAGCAGGTCGTCTCGCTCTTTTTGAAGCTTTGCAACAGTTAATACCAGCTCTTCATTCTTCTTTTCACCACAGTTTACTGCTGCTTTTATTTCTTCTGTTGTGACTTAAGAAAGAGAACCCATTTTTGAGGTTAGTTTGGTCACTTCAGGTCTCCTTCGATGCCGTCGCATAGGTCATGAAATTCACGTCTTCAACTGGTTATACTAGTTCCTTCGGCACATAACTGTATGTGGAACTGAACCATTATTGTCACTTCGTTAACTGTATATGGAAGTAAAAACAAACATGCAATATGCAGAGCACTTGTTGTAGAATCGGAACAGAAAGTTTAGTCGCATGAGTCGGAGCTGGTGCTAGGCTTGGGATTTCTGCCAGTAGGATGTGCCTTGAGCATTGACCAGCTGCAGCTTGCCATTGCGCTGCTGAGCTCGAAGTCAGGAGTTCAATCCCAGCTGCGGCAGCCACATTTGAAGTAGGTTGAAGTACAAAAACGCTCGTGTATACTTAAATAAAGGTGCACATTAAACATGTATGGGGTTAAAATTACTGGATTCCCCCAAGTTGGCATGCCTCATGGTGAGATTCTAGTTTGTCATGTAAAATCCCAGAACTTAATTATTCTTCGGTTGATCCAAGCTTTAATTTTGGAGTCATAGTATGTGCGTAAAGTGATTGATTTCAGAATTGGTAAACCGATGTAAAAAAAAAAGTAACTTTTTTCACCATTATGAAACACTTTCTAATGTTCCACTGCTGGGCAGCTTGTACAGTAACAATTACCATTTCCTCTCGTATGCTGCGTTTTTAAGCATTGTAAACTGTCATCACAGAACCATCTGGTATGTGCTGTTATAACCCATAGGATTAATTATATTAGCCCTTTTCTTCATGGCTATTAGAATTAGGTGGAGATAACTCTGGATGCAGCACATGACGTACATCACTTATGTGCACACTGGAAATTCCTGTCTCTCTTTTTATTCATTTGGCCATTTCATGGCCGTGCTCACCCTCCAGGAACCCACTGGCCCAAATGGAAGAGGAGAAGAAAGACCATGAAGCTAAGATGCAACGCATGGAGAAGGAGATGGAGCAGGTCTTTGAGATGAAAGTCCGCGAGAAGATGCAGAAGCTTAAAGAGTCTGAAGCAGACGTAAGTTGTCCCAGCATTTCTCATTATTAGTACTCTTTCCACACCAAGCAAGAAAAAGAAAGGGAATGGAGTGGTGTTTAGTTGTTGCAGAAAAACAACACATAGCACTTATTCCCCTCCCCCACTTCTGAGGGCGTGGTAGAATAATATAGCCTGTAATTCAGCTTCAATTACAACTTATTTAAAGATGTCATACTATGCAGTATAGAAGCGTTTATGTGATATGCTCGTTGAAGGAGGGTAGCGCATTATAGTAAAAATTCTTTTGCAATGTTGACTCATGTTGCATTGTATAACACTGAATTTGGATAGCCCCAACATATGTTTTTTGTTCTTCAGAGATATTCACTGGAAATTTATGTGTGTATGAAATCAACACTGCTACAGTAACTAGCTGTTGTCAATGTAATGAACCATTTAAAGGGACACTAAAGAGAAACAATGAATAAATTGTTCTCTGAGAACTTTAATGTTGTTAATTTCGCCATCATAGGTTTATTAATAGAGGAGAAAAACAAGTTCAGTCTCATTTTTAAATTTCACGCCGAAATCTCCCCGCGTGACGTCACGGATTTCAAAATGTATTTATCATAGTTTGGCGCCATTGGCTCGACAAAATTGCCGCAAACTTCGTATGTTAAGTCTATCGCCCCATCAGAGGACGATGTACATAATTTTTACCGATTAGGAACTATGTAGTCCCTAGTAGGTGCCGTCAGAACGTGACGTCGCGGCGAATGGTGCGGAAACTTCAAGGTGGCGTCGCCTCCCACATTTTCTTTTTGCGCATTTTCTCGCAGCAAGCGTGGTGTTTTTGATATCGTGAAAGACTACTTCACTAATACGAGAAAAATCGTTTTGCTCTTCAGTGTCCCTTTAAGCAGTATTCACACAGGGGACAAATCCTCAGGGGATAAAGGTGGAGCCTAGTGACGTCAGCTCGCGAGGAGAATTCGCCACAAATGTCCCCCACTCACATGGCGGGGCGAAAGGAGGGGGAGACCAGTGTTACCAGACTACTCTTGTGGCTTGTACCGCCCGTTTCACCAGCTGCTGACGACGAGCTGCAGATGACCCCAGCTGCGGACTGGACACCCACTGCCGCTCTCTGCAGGAGCAAGCGCAACAATGTGGCCAAACGAGCCCGAAATTCCGCTATAAGGCACGGGGGAGGGGGGGGGGGTTGCGCCTACTCACTAATCCGTGACGTCGTGGTCACGTGATCCGCAATCCCCCGTCTCCCCCTCTGATTTTTCCCTCGTGTGAATACCCCTTTAGGTGCCGTATCATTCAGCCATCTTAGGAACACCTCTGGAACCGTCACCCCCTTTTTTTTTTTAATACTGAAAAAATTCGTGGTTGTTTTTCTATTCTTGTTTCTTAAAAAAATGATTGCTGCTTGAACTATTTGCTAGCACGCCTTTAAAGTGAAGTCCTGAGATAAGCAGTTGTAAAGGTGCGTCTCGTAAAGGGGAATCTGCTGTCGAGCTGGCTCCGTGTATTTTTTTTTTTAAATGGTACAGAACGTCCACCACATTTTATGTTTTGTGACATCACATGGGCATTTTGTCCAAAGAATTCAGGAACATACTGTGCGTCGGTCGCTGAGTCACCAAGAAGTCTGTTGAGTCAGTTTTATCACTGAGCACACACATGACTCTATAGAAAGGCAGTGGTGCTGCAGGTAATTGTGAGGAGCTTTGATAGATCAGTTAGCTACACAAATCCAAAATTTGTTGCAGGAACAAGCAATGGGGGTACTCACTGTAACACTTTTATATGTGGTAAAAATGTCTTAATTAGTCACTTTCTCCAACCAGACAAGCATAGCTTTCTTCCGTTCTGTGGTATCCCAAAGCAACTGGGAAGACCCTATTTCTCGTTTATGGTGATAGCTTGCAAGATTCTAGTGTTATCGCAAGGCAACAGCCTTTTTTGTCTCAAGATTGCTTACAAGATAATGAAAAAGGCCTTTGATTTCATACTGCCACAATTGTCCACCGGCTACCAGTTGCCATTCTCTGCCATGCAGAGAATGGGAACTGGTATCTTTTTGTTGTTATTTTGATTTCTGTCTTTTTTCTGCTTTTCAAGAAGCATTCTGCTGTATTCCTGTTATTTCATTTCATTCATTCATTCATTTAATCAAAATACCTTACGGACCCAAAGAGGACATTGGGTAAGGAGAGCTAAATGCTGGTGGCTTTAATGCCAAACCAGCATTCTTTTCTTTCTAGTCAGTATTTAAATTCGTACCATATCTGTAACAAAGACAGTACGAAGCTTTTCTGCTGTTTTTCTTGTCTTGGCAACATGCTACGAAAAACCTTACCTAACTTGATTCAACCACACATGTGCCCAGACGACTCCTTCCAAATCTGATCAGACTCATAGCAGCCGATATTGGATCTTATCAGCCTTACTGAACTTTATCCAACCACATAGTGCCCATATACCGGGTGTCCCAGCTATCTTTAGCCAAAGGTTAAAAAATACAATATTGGAGGCAGGCGAGTGAAATCAGTCGCAAATTGCTGACAGCCACCTTGCGCACTACAGACAATTTTTTGTTTTGTAATTAACTAATTTGTTAATTAGGACAATTTAACTAAATTGCTAAATATTGCCTTTAGGCAAGAAATGCTGCTTGCAAAGTTAGAGAGCGTCTTCAGAAACCCCAATTGCATTATTTGCGATAAAGAAAGTCTCACGTATACCATTTTTTTCCAAGCTGTAAAGAAAGCCCGCGAAATACAAAAAGAACCACGTGACTAGTGCCCGCGCGTGCCGCGAGAATGCTGCCCTGAGCCGTGGTTTGAGCGAACGAAATCAGCTGCGGCCGCGACTCGCCGGCTCCGTTGCAGCGGTAGGCAGATAAGTGGGCGGTGGTTTCTTGGCCCGTTGCCAGCCAGTTGGCGCGCGTGACGGTGCAAGTTGTAGCGAGCGCAGGCCAAGAAACCACCGCCCACTTATCTGCCTACCGCTGCAACGGAGCCGGCGAGTCGCGGTCGCAGCTGATTTAGTTCGCTCAAACCACGGCTCAGGGCAGCATTCTCGCGGCGCGCGCGGGCACTAGTCACGTGGTTCTTTTTGTATTTCGCGGGCTTTCTTTACAGCTTGGAAAAAAATGGTATACGTGAGACTTTCTTTATCGCAAATAATGCAATTGGGGTTTCTGAAGACGCTCTCTAACTTTGCAAGCAGCATTTCTTGCCTAAAGGCAATATTTAGCAATTTAGTTAAATCGTCCTAATTAACAAATTAGTTAATTACAAAACAAAATATTTTCTGTAGTTCGCAAGGTGGCTGTCAGCAATCTGCAACTGATTTCACTTGCCTGCCTCTAATATTGTATTTTTAACCCTTGGCTAAAGATAGCTGGGACACCCTGTATATTGTTAGCACCTTTCATCTTCTTCAGTCCTGTGTTGATTGTAATAGGACTCGTATAACCCCTTATTAATACTTCAGATAGTCAATTCTATACATATCGATTTGATGCTTCAAATGTCAAGGGTTCGAGTTCGGACACCCTTGGGTAAGTCGTGGGTTCGAGTGCATTAGTTTAGGTTGACCCACCCCAACACCATGCGTTTTATATGAAACCATGTATTTCATGTGGGCACATTTTGTTTTTGACTTTAGCCGTTAGGTACATTTAGACGAACTTTACGTTAGGTACTTTAGACGTTAGGCACATTTTGCTTCCGACTTACAAAAATGCGAGGGTACTCCACAAAAAAAAAAGCTGCACATTAAAAGGCTTCATGATATCGTAGTATGATTCTTATCTTTCTTTTTATTCATATTATCTTGACCATTAGATACTCATGGACAGTGGACACTTATTTTGATTTAATGCGAGGTCATTGAGGTAGACATTCAAAAGCGAAGTGAAAGGCACTTTGATTTCTACCCGCATACTAGCATTGCACTCCCTGACTATCACCGTTTGAGACTGCACTTGAGAACATAGTTTGAGGAGTGTGTAAAGTTTATATACCGGGTGTCCCAGCTATCTTTAGCCAAGGGTTAAAAAATACAATATTAGAGGCAGGCGAATGAAACCAGTTGCAAACTGCTGACATTCACCTTGCGCACTACAGACAATTTTTTGTTTGGTACTTAACTAATTTGTTAATTAGGATTATTTAATTAAATTGCTAAATATTGACTGTAGGAAAGAAATGCGGCTTGCAACGTTCGAGAGTGTCTTCAGAAACCCCAATTCCATTATTTGCGATAAAGAAAGTTTCACGTATACCATTTTTTCCAAGCTGCAAAGAAAGCCCGCGAAATACAAAAAGAACCACGTGACTAGCGCATTCGCCCGCCGCTAGAATGCTGCCATTAGCCATGGTTTGAGCAAACGAAACCAGCTGCGGATGCGACTCGGCAGCGCCCTTGCAGCGGTATAGGCCGATAAGTTGGCGGTGGTTTCTTAGCCCGCGCTCGCTACAACTTGCACCGTCACGCGCGCCAACTGGCTGACACGGGCCAAAAAAACCACCGTCGACTTATCGGCCTACCACTGCAACGGAGCCGGCGAGTCGCGGCCGCAGCTGATTTCGTTCTCTCGAACCATGGCTGAGGGCAGCATTCTCGTGGCGCGTGAACGCGCTAGTCACGTGGTTCTTTTTGTATTTTGCGGGCTTTCTTTACAGCTTGGAAAAAATGTTATACGTGAGACTTTCTTTATCGCAAATAATACAATTGGGGTTTCTGAAGACGCTCTCGAACGTTGCAAGGCGCATTTCTTGCCTACAGTCAATATTTAGCAATTTAATTAAATAATCCTAATTAACAAATTAGTTAATTACCAAACAAAAAATTGTCTGTAGTGCGCAAGGTGACTGTCAGCAATTTGCAACTGACTTCATTCGCCTGCCTCTAATATTTTATTTTTTAACCCTTGGCTAAAGATAGCTGGGACACCCGGTATATATATCCCCCTGTCGCCACTCATTGCTGTCTCAGTTTCAGGCAAGTTCATACAACATGGCTGCAATTGTTAATGAATAAAACTTCAATTTATTTATGCAGTGGACACAGCGGTCATTGGATTTTCGCTTCATCGGTGTCGGTGAAAGTTATACCCCGGTCACACTGGCAAATTTAGTGTCATTTTGAGCGAGTGCACTTACGCTCACAGAGTGTCACTTTGGCGGCGCGCTGCTACACGAGAAAGAGAAGTGTGCTTTGCAAATGATGGCAGTGGCAATTGGTGGTTTAGTAGCACGACATATATTTGTTATTTTTGGCAATGCTCGCTCTTTAATAGCGTATATAGGCATGAACATAATTTACAATGAACTTTGCGCGCAAATGAAGTAAATATTGCAACCGCATAACATCACTGGTCATCGCGAGCCGAGACAAGACAGTGTCATATCAAAGACGAATTGAACACAAAAATGGCGGACTCCGGTGCAGAAGGGAAGAATAGTGGTGACGGGCGTTTAGAGCGTGTTTTGGCAGCTCTCATTTGCTCCTCCCAAAGGCGTGTGAGCACCCGTGTCTCTGCGTCGGACCACGTTGTCTTCGTGGAAGTGGCACCCGTGGCACACGCCGTTGCAACTGACTAAAGAATGACTGACCTACACATGTGCAAGGAAGTAAACAACGCGACGGACGCGGCCATTGCACGGCATGTGCTCCCGCATCCCCCTAGCGGACGTGACCGCAAACTGCCCGAGGGCGAGAGTAGCGAGGTTTTTTGTTGTAGTATGATTTGTTTGAATACATGGCAGTATTCCTAATAACGAGAACTTATGTTTAAAAATACAGTCGCCGACCGATAAATCGGACACCGATAATTCGGACATGCTCGGTAATCCGGACATGCTCGGTAATCCGGACTGCCGCGTGGCACCGCCAGTGTCCCTATAGAAGTAACGTGTAAAGACGACCGTTATTTCGGACAGCCGCCAGCTCTACATTCGATAATCCGGACCCTGTCCGAGAGTGTCGCGCACGCTGAATCGACCGCCATTATCTTCTCTGATACCCAGACAATACAAAGTATGGCCTCAGAGATCCAAAACTACATAATCAAAACCAAAACTATTAATCTATGAGGCTATATGTCGATCGCGATTTCATGCCTCGGAGGTTTTAAAATTAAAAATGTTGATCTCAGAGGCACTGCACAACTGTGGGCTCGCATCATCATCGCGACCAGCCTGTTCCGGTTCCGGTACGTTCGCTTTGCGAGTCATTTCGTCATTCGTGTCAGCGTGCGGTACAGCGTTCTGCCACGTTCTGCTCGTTCATTTTTGATTTTGAGACTTCGCCGCGCTCTGCTTGCTCCACTGTCTCAAGATACTAGTATCTCCGTGAAATGGCACCAACGGTGCCCTCACAGCCGACGGCGAAGGCCGGGCCGACGACGTCGAAGCGCGGCAAATACACGACGCTAACAATGGCGAAGAAGGCAGCCATCATTTAACAAGTGCAAGGTGGTCGCCCGCAAGTCGAAGTCGCCCGAGAATTTAACGTCTCGAAGCAAACCATGTCAGATTACATGAAAAATAAGGACAAAATTTTGGGCGCACCGGAGAAATCGCGCGGAAATGAACAGAAGGGGGTGCGCGAAGGTTGTCATCCGCAGTTGGAAGAAGCGTAGAGCATCTGGCTTAACGCTACCGTCGCTCAACGTGTTCCCGTTTCCGGCCACCTATTAAAGCAAAAGGCTGAAACCTTGGCTCTTCGACTTGGCATCGATGGATTCAAGTTCAGCGATGGCTGGCTTCGAAACTTTAAGAAGCAGTACGATCTCGCTTTCAAAAAAATGCGTGGTGAAAGTGGTGCCGTGGATAACGCACTGGTAGCGAACTACCGCGGTGAGAAGTTGGTGGAGCTGCTTCGGCGCTATTCAGCGGACGATACCTTCAACCTAGACGAAACCGGGCTTCTTTATAAGCTACTGCCGGAGAAGACGCTTGCCCGTTCTGGAGAACCATGCCACGGAGGGAAACTGAGCAAGGAGCGGATCACTGTTGTTGTCGGCAGCAACGCTTCCGGCTCGGAAAAGCTCCCGCTTTTGGTCATAGGGAAATCTAAAAACCCTCGATGTTTCAAGGGGAAAAAAAAATTTGCCTGTATGGTACGAAGCAAACACCAAGGCGTGGGTCACGCAAAAGCTGTTTGAAGAGTACGTCCGCAAATTAGACCGAAAGTTTGAGCTGCAGAAGTGCAAGGTCCTCTTGTTTGTCAACAACTGCACTGCCCATGCGCCGATCAGCTCTTTGAAAGCAATCGAACTCGAGTACCTGCCGCCGAATACGACCAGCGTTCTGCAGCCTATGGATCAAGGGATTATCAAGAATTTGAAAGTGCACTATCATTCCCGTCTGCTGCAGCGCGTGTTGCTGTGCTTAGAAAGTCAGATGAAATACAAAGTAGACTTGATGTCCGCCGTGAGCATGATTGCTGACGCCTGGAAGGCCGTGTCGGCAGACACGATCAGCAACAGCTTCCGGCATGCTGGATTCACGTTCCGTGATGAATCCGACACTGCAATTGAAGAGCCAGACCTGCTGCCCAGCGCAACGAGCTTCGATGCGGACATTATTGACGACTTGCGAAGCTGTGGTATGCCGATTCCTGACACTGTCAACTTTGAAGACTTCGCAAACGTCGACAGTGCGGTGTCGTCGTGTGCCGAACTAAACGACGACGAAATAATTGACCAGGTTGTGCAGTCGTCAAACAGCGACTCTGACACCGATGACGATGACGCGCCGCCGCGTGCTCCGGAGCCGTCGCATGCGGAGCTATCTCGAGCCTTCACTGTTCTTTCGTCCTCGTACAGCGATCACGCCACACTGGCGGAGATAGGGGCGGACTTGGTTGTGCGAAAACGCAAGTGCGTGCAGCAACGCATTGACAACTTTTTTCACCCCCAGGGACACTGAAGTGTGAATAAAATGATTTTTTTTCTGACGCGTTCACTATTTCGGACATTCGGTAATTCGGGCTTATTTACTTTCCCCGTGGAGTCCGAATTATCGGTCGTCGACTGTACCATGATCGCCGCGTTTTGCATTAGCGTATTCATTTGCAATTCGCTGCTACCGAGGCTACACACTCCGTCGCAGCGAAGTGAGTTTGGCGAACGCACTTGCCGGCAAGTGTACTTTGCAGCGAGTGTCCGTGCCCCCCCCCCCCTCCCCGGAATTGGGGGGGGGGGGGGGGGGGCACAGAGCAGAAAATCGACCACATCTGCCTGCCCGGCCCCCACTACAGGTCAAGGAGGTGCCCCCCCCCCCCCCCCCCCCCAAAAAAAAATTCTGCCTACGCCCCTGCTTGCTAGGCTGTGTGTTCTGGCGCTACTTCCGCTTAGCAAAAACTATCAAGTGGCATGCGTAGCGGGGTTGTCTCTCGGGTTCTTTGTTGTGCATAGGGTGTTCCTCCAGTCGCTGCGGTTTTCGTGTCGACGCTGCTGCGTGTGGTCACCTACGCGTGCGTCTGCCGTAGGGGTGTTCGTACCGACTCCCCATACCGTGCCTGGGTGAAGCGAGTAACTTGTTTTGTCAACGCATTGACAACCAGCTTCCTGCATGCGACGCGTCTCCGCTGTGCTCTTGCGGTTTTGCTTAAGAAGGCAACAGCGGACTGATGCGAAGCGAGTTTCGTGTCGTCAGTGTCGTCCATTAATAAAAGCGTGCAGGCAGTACCATATGCGCGCGTTTCATGAGATAGATAGTGTGGCAAGGTTTCTTGGCGCCCGCGCCGCACTCTTGAAGGCGGTCGCGACAAGGTGGCAGCGAACGACGGTGCAGCGCGTTTTTGTTGTCACCTGTTAATGTGTGCAGTACACATTGCGTTATGCCAACTACGCGGCCGACCAAATAGCTGAAGGCGCTTATTGTGATGTTCTGACAAAGTGTAACCAACGGGAAGCTCTGGGGAACCTACAAAAAACCAAAGCAGTAATCTGCTAAATCATATCGCTGATCTCAGGCAAAGCTCTGCTGCTATGTAACTACAAACCCTGTGCAATTACTTTTTTTTTTCCCCGAGTGTTTACGAAGTGAACCTAGTTTGCAGAACCTTTTTTCAATTGTTTCATATGTTGTTTGTTACTCGTGCTAGATAGGTTGCGTGGTATGCAAAAAGGTAGTGTAGTTCATACCGGGTGATAATTTGTTAAAAGAAAACTTTCTGCAGAAGCTGTTTCAGTGTTATGTGTATTCTAAGCCGATTAAAATGTGTACTTGGCTCCCCAAGATGCTACATTTTTCTTTATTTTTTTTTAAGCTCCTAATATGACACAGGTATTAAATACCACTGACTGCTCCAAATCAAGGCTCTTCTGCTCCAAAATAAAAAATTTGCTGCTTCAAAAACTGCTCCGAATTCAATTTCAGCCGTCTCAACCCTGTGCATCTGTCAATTAGATATAACTTCAATTTTGCATGCTCGTCATGTTGACGCAGCACACTTCAAGCACTTGCATTTTCTTCTAAATTCAGCCAAAACTACCTGCCTTGGTGTAGGATTGGCATATAAGTCATGCACTTTCCCACATTTCAGCAATCGTATTACTACGTCACTTCTCTTACTCACTCGACTGTTGCGACTGGAGACGTGCGGTAAATGCTGGATAGTTTTCTCAAAGAGGACCTAAAACACACTGGTTAGTGTGCATGTCTCTACGCATGCCACTGTGGACCGTTGGTGCTGATGCACATACAGTAAAACCTCGGTGATACGATCACGGCTCGTACGAATTTCGGGGTGATACGAATTTTTCTTTGGTCCCGGCCAGGGCCCATTAGCCTGCAATGTATTGGAATACGGTTGTTGCGAACCGATTTTCACCCAGTGACGTTTGATATGAACGTACGCTAGCGCACAGGTACGAACAGGGGCTGCCCGCGCTGTCGCGAAAGGCGCGGCAGTCGCGGCTGGTGCGGGCATGCGCGGCTGGTGCGGGCATGCGCGCTGCGCAACCGTCAACGGTGCGTCGTTGCCTCAAAGATTGTGCGCGCGAATCTTGGAGGCCTTTATGCGCCTTCGCGTTTAAATTACAGGTTGCGTTGACGTCGCGTTTGTTTTCTTTTTTTTTCCCCCACTGCGTTGATGCGTGCTGCCGTGCTCGAGGCAGCAGCGTCTTTGTACTGTGTTAACATCGATGCAAGCCATGTCCTCGCAATCAGGCGTTCTATGAAACAAGACTGAAACTTGGGTTGTGGGTTCATCATGAAGTCCCATGAAAGGTGGACGAAGACCCCAAGAGACGGAGTGGACAGTCTTGGCGAAGCAGCTTGACCTCGCAGCATACGTGCACACATGCCAACTCTCAGATTTGCACGGGAGGCTCCCGGATTTTGAGCAAACCTCCAGATTGTGCGGGCACGGCTGTAAATCTCTCGAAAAGCACCCCCAACACCAACGCGATAAGAAGGTAACAGGAACAAAGGACAGCTATTCTAAAATTTTCTGGCCTTCATCTATCGCGTACAAAGCGCTTCTTAAGGTCACTTTCGCCGCAATACTTTGGTGTTATGCAGAAAAGCGTAGTAAGGGGCTACTAGCGGTCACGGGTCACAACACATGTGGTTCATTGATTACACACGCGCGCACGCACTGTATATTTACGAGTACAAGTATGATCGTTGACGTCTAAAAACTTTACTGGCAATCATTCAGAGCTGTTCATGACGTCGGTGCGGCCCTGGGAAATACTAAATCAAAACGTGTGCCAACTTTCTTTTGTCGCATACTAATTTTCCATGTTTTCTGGTGATGCGAATTTCTGATGATACGAATATTTTTGGTAACCCCGCGAGATTCGTATCACCGGGGTTTTACTGTACATGCACATTCGAGGCAGCCATGACAAGTTTCAGACCGCCTTCAAGATTCAAGGGCACTGTTGCTGAGGCATCATTGGTTACAATAGTAATCATAGGATTGTGGTGGTGGCAGCTGGCAAGTTGCGCCTACTATTGCTTAGCGGGGAAAGTAACTATCAGAGTGAGGGCCAGCCATGACAACGTGCAGTTCGAATTATCCTCGGCTGGCCTGATTTGCATTTGAATTAATGAGCTCTTTAGTATACGAAGGTTTATGGAGTGTGGCCAGACTGTGCCAGTTAGTTAAAATTGTTGAAAAATTCAAATTGATGAAGTATGAATTAATGACCTTTTACTGTAGTATTCATTGTGCTGTCACAATTATGCCACACACTTAGTGCATTTACCTGTCTATCTCTTTGTTTTGTATAAGTACGCAGCAAACTATATAGTATAGTGAACCCATCTTCTATAGGCCGGCAGAATTTGAATATCTGTTAGAGCTTATTATGCAGGACAGCTTGGCTTATTGTGACTTCATTTTGCGCCACAATATTGCAATAATTTGTCACAAAATTTTGTGATGCCTATGCTACCAAGAGGATGCGCTACTAGAAAAGCATGTCTTGGAAATTGTTCATACCGTAAAATGCCGAGCAAGCGCCCCCCTCCCCCCTCCCTACGGTGAAGGATAATTTGACCAGATTTGAAGGGGGGGGGGGGGCACTTGCTCGGTCCCAGACTACAATTCAAGATGGTGGTGGGAGAGATGCAATAATGAAAAAAATGCCCATCCATGTTTTGATGAAACGCTTCACTTATTTACTGGTTTTATTCCCCCTGGTCACTGTCAAACTCGTCAAACGACTCCTCATAGTCAGACGGAAATGTTAAATCTGCGCACTCAGCCTGCAGAGACCTGCGGTCTTCTGCTGGTACATCGCTGACACCAGAGAGCCTGGCGTGCAGCGCAGCATCTTCCGAACCATCTAGTACATTAGATATGCCACACCTGCTGAGTACGCATTCAATGTACTAATTCTTGTGGTTCTTTTTACGCAAGCAATGCTCGCTTTGAAAAAAAAGTGGCCACAGGGGAGGAGGGGGATGGAGGTGGGCCGCTTGCTCGGTCATTTGGGGGGGGGGGGGGTCCTTTTTTTTTTTTTTTTTCAGATGTTCCGAAAAAGGGAGGGGGCGCTTGCTCGTCATTTTACGGTAGTGTGAACATTTAATGAGTCGCTGGCTATTTTTAAAAATTGGGTTTTTACACTAATCTTTTAGTTTAGCCTGAACAAGTTTTTCCTAGCGTGTTTGGAATTCATGCACCATACTTACAGCATGACTTTACTCTCGTTGAGTAACACAGGACAGTTGAGTGATGTTAAAAGGAATGCATTTATACATTTCTTAAAGGGACACTAAAGGCAAATAAAAATTTTATGTCAAGAGTGAGAGCTCAATGTATGACGTCTAAAACAGCAGTGTTATCAGCAGCAGTGCCCTACTTACAGAGAAATTAAGCTAAATGTATCACACGACGTGCGCCACGAGTGGGACATTTTGGAAATTATCCCGATGACGTGAGAGCATCCGACTACAATTAATCACTAGTAATCCAACTAGCTGCAATAAAAAAAAGAACCTTCCGTGCATCAAGAGGCATCAATGCTGTTTGTTCGTTTCTGTTTGATTCATGGAAAAAAGAACCTTTTTGGCATTGCCATGGGGAACGACGCGCGGGGTTCAAAGGTTCTATTTTCGCCGAACTGCGCTTCGCCTGGCCCCGCCACGGTGGTCTAGTGGTTATGGCGCTCGACTGCTGACCCGAAGATCGCGGGATCGAATCCCGGCCGCGGCGGCTGCATTTTCGATGGAGGCGAAAATGTTTGAGGCCCGTGTACTTAGATTTAGGTGCACGTTAAAGAACCCCAGGTGGTCGAAATTTCCGGAGCCCTCCACTACGGCGTCTCTCATAATCATATCATGGTTTTGGAACGTTAAACCCCAGATATTATTATTATTATGCGCTTCACCCGGCGCCCGGCTTTGCTCACGCGGTCGCGTCTCAGTGGTAGTTTCGGTATCGCGTACTATGTTTTGCACGCTCGTTAAAGTGTCAGCATGTGTTGTGTGTATAGTACTTCACAGTCAGCGCAATCGAAAAAAATGTGATTATAAATGTTGCACGCTGTTTTCCTCATTATCATTCTGTGATTAGACACTTTGATCAGTAAGCTTTCTGTTGCAATAAAGAAAACAGGGGGCATAAAAATTGTTTCTAAGTCCCTTTAAAGTTTGACACTTAACATGAAGAATAAGCTGCTAGTGGGACTGACAATGGGACGGTGTTTATGTAGTTGCAGAGAAGGCACGAGCAGATGAAGAAAGGGCTGGAGCAGCAGAAGCTCGAGCTAGAAGAGAAGCGGCGCAACTTCGACAAGGAGAAGACCACTTTTGAAATGGCCCACAGGGATATGGAGGATGTCTTCCGCAAAATGGCTGTGGACAGCAACTCTAAAGAGTGAGTGTTTTTTTTAGAGACCATACTCTTTTTCATAGTATTTTGTGCCTGCAATAGTGCCCTAATCAAGGTGCAAGGAAGTTCGGGAGGACCCAACATTGAATGGGCATCCAAGCAGATAGTGTTTATTACGTTGAAATCAGTGTACTGTCACTGTGTGTTTGCTTGTGAAGACACTGCATTCGTGTCCCTTTTACATTTAAACCTAATCGCCAGGAAAGCAGAAGCACCACTCTTTCGGCCACTATTGTAGATCCATGCTAGTGTGATAGTGCCCAGGTGGTTGAAATTTCCGGAGCCCTCCACTACGGCGTCTCTCATAATCATATCGTGGTTCTGGGGCGTTAAACCCCAGATATTATTATTATTATTATTATTATTATTATTATTATTATTATTATTATTATTATTATTATTATTATTATTAATATTATTACTGTGGTTATATTAATCTGCTCTGCTGTCCTAGCAGTGCTCAACGAAAATGTGGCAACCGGACTGTGCAGGTTTAAGAGACCCACTACTATAATTTAAGACATAGCATGCAACGCTTCAGCACTTGCCAACAGTTGTTAACTTTCATTCCTCTCCTGATCTGAGCTGCAGTGGCAGTTGTTATTTGCATGCCTTTCAGTCTCTTTTCCTACATTTGTTGCACCCATTACATTGCACCCATGGGCAGTCCTGAAATGCTTGTAACTTCAGACAATAGCATTCACAGTCTTTAAGGTATGCATATCATGTACTCTGCTGCATAAAAGCTGCATAAAGGAGTGCCAACATGTTAGATATTCAGTGCAGTAAAACTTAATATGTTCACCGTTGATCAATATTTTTGAAAAGCTATGCAGTAAGTGTGTCGCATTCTGTTTTGAAATGACTTAAATGCTCCCGCACGCCTGGCAATAGTGGGAATACCAATGTTTTCTCTGCTACAAGTTCTTTTACTGCTTCTAAGTTAGTTTTAAAATATCACTCCTCCGTGAATGTGGTTGAAACATGGGCTCTTAAAAAGCCCTTAGTGTGGTATCAAGTGAGCACTAAACGTAGGAATGAAAAAGCTTGTGTGGTGCTTTAAACATTTCAAAGCAGTCTCCTCGGCAACATTGGTGGAAGAATGGCTCAGAAAGTCCTTAATCACTTCATAAACCTAAAGTAATCACCATGGATAAACAGGTGGCTGGCTTTCAGATTGCTACTCTGGCTGTCATTTGTCATGGATGATGCAAACTTGAGATACAAATATTTTAAGGTCTGCTGAAATCGGTATTATTTAGATTCTACTGTTTAATTATTTCATCACAAACTGTGGAAGATGTTTACCATGTTTCTACAGTGTGTTGACATCAAATTTTCAGTGGTTTTGTTTTTGTGATGGGGTTTGTTAACTCAAAATAGAATAGAAGAGAGCTGTATTCCAATATTTTTATTTAGTTTTTGTCTTCAACCAGTATAAACATAGTAACTTTGGGCAGTGCTCTTTGAGATTTTTAACGTTTTGACATTTTTGGTGTAATGACTTGGTCATGAAATCATTTGTTTGTTGTGACAATTTGCCATGCACCAGTTGACTGTGGTCATACATACTGGCTATGTCTAAACAGTGTGGTGGAATAAGGTGCACCCTTTTATATTGCACTTGTTTGTATGGGTAAGGGAAATACTATACTGTAGTTTGCAGCTGTAGGTTGCACGTTTTGTTCCAAGTGGGTGCCCTTGCTTCACATTGTCGGTATTTTCCCCCAGAAATTGAGAGGTGAACATTAGTAATCATTAAGACATTAGAACAGAGTGCAAGATTTACAGCAGTTGCAGAAGTGTCCCCTAAGCAGTTTGTTATAACTGCGCATGAACATTGTGTGCCTTTATAGAATTGAATCCGCCAGGATATTTGATGTACAAAATTACGTAATGTACTGAACCCCTGTAACTAATTTTCATTTGCTTGCTCTGGTTTCACTGACTGCAACGACTTTTTTTTATGAATGTGTTCAAGGCGCGAGCACAGTGATCAAGACGTTGTAAGGTTGGACTGGGGCAGACTATCGATAAAACTAATCACTTCCATACTGTAGTGCTTTATTTCTGTCTGGGTGCCGCTCTTGCTGAGCCATGGCTGCAGTAATTGTGGAAGCACCACATGCATCCAAAGTACATTATATGTTATGCTGCTGTATGTATGAGAGCTTTTGTTGTCTACGCAGCACTTGTCGTGTGCACAATATGATGCATGTTATGCGTCATCGCTTTGTACTTCCACTGTCAATGCACTACCTGCTACGCACTGCTTTGGCACTTCTCATCATCAGCACGGCAACCATAGTGCAGTAATAAGCGATGCTCATATGGAGTCAAGTAGTGAACATGACTGATAAGCTGCACTCAATGGAGGTATAGGTGCTGGGCTATCCTGCTCATTTTTTTCATTGCACAGATTTTTTTTTCAAGAAACTGCGCAAAGTATTGGTACTCTGAAGGCCTGAACACACTAGCGGAAAAACAATCGCTGCGCCGCACCGGCGGCAAAACGCAAGCTTCCAAAGCGGCCGCGCGACAGCATTTTTGTGCTGCAAGAGGAATGGATCCGTGCGCCGTATCTCGTGGCACACGGCTCGCCACTTTCTGAGGAGACCAATCAGAGGACACTTTCTGCCTCGCTCCTTCTCTGACTTACGCGCTCAGTAGCAGGGGGACCTGCCCGGACGCTGGTTTCGCACGGAGGGGGAAGCTCATTTAGCGCTGGTTTGGCTTGGTCATTCTGTCTTTCAGGCATAGGTTTGAACTATAGTTTGAACAGAGGTGTAAGAAGGGACAGGTTTTTAGAACTCGTACGTGCATATCTCACTCTCTATTACAAGTAAGCTTTGTATTTGCCGCGCAATCGAGGTGGTATTGCACTCTTTCAACGAAGGCTTCTGGGAGCCGACATAATCCTCTCTAGGCTTTTGTAAATAGGCATGACCCCCCAAAAACGTACTGTGGAGGGAGCGGTGCCAGCATTTGTACCCCCGTGCAACAGTCCAAAAAGAAAGGGCCTGCCATGAGTTGGTGTGGATGCACCGCCGCAGCAGCGTTTCTCGAGCGACGGCCCGCTGCGTGTGTTTTTCTGCTAGTGTGTTCGGGCCTTTATAGTTATTCGGACTGGCATTTATGTCTGCTGATGCAGTTGGGGAAGTGCACCTTAGAATAATGCCTGGGTGTGTTCATATAAGGGTAGTCATAGGCATGTCCATGCTGACTCCATTAATCGGAACCCAGCCTACTTTTCCAGGCAGAAAGGCGCTAAGAAACAACAGCCTGTGTATCTTTGTTCATCATTTTCTTTTGTACTATGAATGATATATAGTAGAACCTCATTAAATGGAACAGGAGTTTCATTTACTGAGAATGTTGTATAGGTGTGCTGTAACCAAATACAAACCGTCCAAATTAGAGGCAGTTCTGTTTAACCCCTTAAGCGCTTATGACAACCTGTGCTCGTTATGGCTCTTCAGCAATGTTTCAAGGGGCTTTTGACGAGCCCAGCTCATCAATGGTGTTTTCCTATTTAAAACATAGATGGCAGCACAGGTTCCATGATTGGTGCTTTTATTGAATGAGAGTCTGCGCATGAAACGGTGAAATGCGTGCCTTGTATTTCCTGCGCTTTATAAATGAACATGGCAGAGTGCCGTGCTTTGAACGCTACCGCACAGATGGTAGCCTCATCTAGTTTGAATTGAACTAACAAGGAATAGTGCATTTTGTCCACGGGAAGTCAAATGAAACCCTTACTTTCTGGAGTTGCAAAAATTTCTTTCGGAATAGTACATATCAAAATGCCCCAGGTATATGGGGTATTACATGGCAGTGCGAAGTATGACGAATAAAGCATTTTATCTGCCGTTAAATGTTTTCGCTAGTATTTTTCTGTTTTGAACATGTTACTGAAACATTTCACGTCATAAAAAAAATTGGCAATTTTTGAACAATTTTTGGGGATTTATTCAGCACTTAAGGGGTTAAGCAATTTCCACTTACTGAGATTTTTCTGTAACACAGAAATGGTTGAGATACCCCTGTGACTATCCTTATCAGAACACCCCCCTTCTGTATGTGTTGTGCAGTTGTGCTGTGATAAAAGCAATTTGTGCATCATTCTTTTTATCCATTAGCTGGCATGCAGTGGCAGTAAGCAGCTTCATGAGCACTTGAAAATTGGAGTAGATATGTTGTCATTGCATTACTGTAGTACATTGAGCCATTGCTAAGTGCATTTCTTGGTGGTCAAAAAACTGACAGTCAGTAGCAACGTTACTGGAACAAACTCAGTTTCAAAGCTCCGTATCTCCGCCAGCGGAGGAGGGTGGTCCGAACGGCGGTCGCGAGAACTAGCGGCGCTGCAGTTCCGTCTTGCGCCACTATCGGCGCGTCGTCTGCTGCCACGGCATAACGCCGCGGTCCGCCGCGCAGTTGCTCGCGGCAACTGCGCGGCAACTTTATTATTGTACTAGTTAGGTGGATATGCATAAGGTCGTCTGTATGCATTGGTCCGCGTGCGTTGTTCATTGATTGGCTAAGAATCGATGTTCGGTCTGTATTGCCACGCCCACTTCTTGTTTTATATTGATGTACTCGGGTTTGACCAGCAAGGACGGTTATCAACGCTCGACGCTGTCCACGAAGCAGTGTTCGAGAAACTTCGCGATTGTAGTAGGTCGTTTTGGTAAGATTGCGCGCTGCACGCGAATGTTCCAGCTTTGTCGAGAGATAACGCCACCACCAGCGATATCGCTGGAAAGTTCGATAGCGCCTTTATAAAAGCCGACGCGCTTGACCGTTTGTCAGTTGATCGACGGTCGAAGCTCTGTTCGCTGCTATCAGTGTATTGCTGTAGTTTGACTTTCAGTTTCCCGGCCACAAGTTCGGCCAAATAAAGAGTTTCATCTCGGACCTGCTGACTGCTGCCTTTGTTGACGTCACGATCCTGTGACAATATCTGAGCTGTCTACATTGCGTTTAACTTCCAAGCATAGGAGTTTCTAAGCGAATGAGGGTTTTCAGCGAAATTTTTATAACTACCACCACAATTTTAACCGCTGCCGTCTTATATAGACCAAGAACAACCCAACACGTTTGTAAAAGCCTTTACAGTGTACAAAGAAGCGTACTTACTCGAGATACAAAAACGTTCTAGAAAAACAGTACTCATGTTTCTACAATTTATTGAAAAAAACTTTCTCGAAAAACATCACCAGTGCTTTGCAATGTTTACAAGACACGTTTTCGCGACGGTTAAAGGGATACTGACCCAAAATCAGAAAATTTTACAAGAACTCGGTAAATGAAATGTCAGTGTGCGATTTTATTGAATAGATGTCGTCTCTGAGCAATTTTTTCAGCGGATAGTTATATTTTCGGTGTCTCATCTTTCTACGTATGTCGCATCCTTCTACGGTGCCTTAAACAATTCGAACAGATCGGCCGTGATGTGAGCACCGAGCAGTTATTCGCGCGTACTCTGTCGCTAGAAGAGTTGGCAGTATTCAACTTCAGTTTTTCAACTTCACCGAGCAGATGTTCCATGCCCGCAGCACTTCTTACACTGTACGACAGCCGTTTGCGTTTCGTGCTGTAGCCGTTCACTACGCAGTTAAACTGCTCGTCAACTACAATTATCTTTTGCACAAATAAGCATCCGTTCCCGAAGCAAAGTGTGGGATTGGGCTAGTTGGTATTCCATTATTAAACTGCTCAGCGCAAAAAAATTGACACGGTACACATAGAAAAGACGAGGACCAGCGCTGGTCCTCGTCTTTTCTATGTGTACCGTGTCAAATTTTTGCACTGAGCAGCCCGTTCCCGAGCCAGTGACTCTAAAATATTCCGCACATCTTGTTCAATACCTCGTCGTAAAATCTCTCGAAAATCCACTGCTTTGAAGGCATAGCAACAGCTGACAACTGATCGAATGTCAGTGTGATGCAACT
This sequence comes from Rhipicephalus sanguineus, assembly GCF_013339695.2. Taxonomy (NCBI): domain Eukaryota; kingdom Metazoa; phylum Arthropoda; class Arachnida; order Ixodida; family Ixodidae; genus Rhipicephalus; species Rhipicephalus sanguineus. Next base: position 230,180,335 of record NC_051176.1, read on the forward strand.
CTCAGTCTCGGTAGCGTATATCTATAGGTAATCGCCTGCCTTTCGTTTTGCTGTTCTATTTCTGGCGGCTCCTCCAAATTGGGCACTGGGCTTTCGTGGGACGCCGTGCATTTTAGGGGGGGGGGGGATTTGCGCCTAAACCCCGAACATTTTGGCTTTGAAATGTGGGGTGGAAGTGCTGGGAACAAACGCGGCACGGCACCTGGCGCGAGTTCCCACTTTCCATTTGGGTCAAAACTTCTTGTCCCGCAACGACACGACGATAGTGCTTTACAATGTCGTCACTCTCAAAATGAACGTCACAGACCTTGCATTTCGCAGTAAGCTTTCTATCTTTGCGATGCAAAGCTTGAATGGCGTAGGGTCTTTTGGAGGTCCGAAGAAGTGTCGTGAAGCGGAGCCGCTCTTGCAGCCCGGCGCAAAGCAAGTCGGCATAACGCACTGTGAATCTGTTCGCCCTCGTTACGCTTTGTACATCATGCACGTGTCTTCGTACAAGACGCTAAGCCTGGACAAGAACAGTCGCAAAAATGACGAGCTAACAAAGCGCAGACGACGCTGTAACCCACGTGCGCTCGTACATCGGCGGCGCCGATCACAACAAGCGCCAGCCGCGGGAGCTAGATGTGACTGCAGCGCCACTAGTTCTCACGACCGCCACGCGGACCGCCTCTCCGGCGGAGCTTTTAAACTGAGTTTGTTCTAGTAACGTTGGTCAGTAGCACATGTTGCAGATGCTACATATGCTAGACATGTATGTGCACAGGCAGGTATTGTGCATCGGAAGAAGAGTAAAAGCACTCCTAGCACACAGCTACATAACGGGGGGAGAGACATGGGCAGTGATGGATTTAGGCATAAAGCATGGCCTACGTGAACCAAGGGAAGGTAAAAGAAGTGGCATGGTAATAAGAGCTGGTGTATGGGTAGATATTTAAACTAGGGGTGGTTGAAATTTCAGAATGAATTCTTATAGTCCCTCCTATTCAATTTGTAGTTAATTCAAGAATTTGCTATTTGAAGTCAAATAATAGCTTATTTCAAATACATGGGATGAAATCATTTGTTGCACTGTTAAAGGACCCCTGACACCAAATTTGGAAACTCAAGATGCTTGTGTTGTTTGATAGTCCTGCATTGCGTGGGCACTTCTGACCAAATTATGACTAACGGAACGTTGCCTTTAAGATATGTTAATTCGGTTTTGAAGTAAGCGGGAGTGCTCATCTGTGTTTTCAGCACCTCGTGACATCGCCACTAGTATGATGTAGACATAGGCCCCTTGTGACGTTCCACAAAAAAAGCGAGTATTGTCAACGTCGCAGAACATTCACGGGGTGCACACGAAACCATGACTGACACCGAAGAGTGCTCTGTTGTCGGGCTGCTCTCAAGGTGGTTTTGGCTGCTTACGCCAGGAATGATTTTCTTTTTCCTGAGGTGGACATGCTCAAAGCGCCCACCTCGTTTCATTCTTCACTGCGCGCGGGTCCCCCGATTTGAAAACTGCGTGTTCAGTGTCACCGAACCTTGAGCACACGTGGTCTCAGGCGCTCCCCCACTGTGGGGCGCTAGTTTCTTGCAATTTTAGGCGGACGTTTTGAAGTGGCGCTAAAATTGTTCACAATTAACGACGCTAACATTAATTATACGATACATGAGAGTATTTATGATTCAATTTTGGCATTACCATACACAAGGCTACAAATTACAGTAAAAAAGTTGCAAATGAAAATTTCGCAGTCAGGGGTCCTTTAAGGAAGGCTGAATGGTGGATGCTATTCTGCTATAGTATGATTGTGGAGAATGGGTACTAGTTTCCGAGCCAGTGCACGAATCAGATAACTGCTTTTCAATGATTTCTAGTCATTCAGTAAGAATGTCTCACTTCTGGGAAGGCTATATAAGAATTTGTTCCAATTTATTATTTAGCAGTCTTAGTTTGTTTACATGCTGTCCCCTTGTTTTTTTATATACAGTAATCCCTCGTTATACCGAAGTCAGCGGGACGCCTAAAAAATTCGTTATAAGCGGTATTTTGATATAAGCGACCACTCAAGAATAACTAAAGCAGTTGAGCTTTAATGGCACTACGACTGCGATGAAGTCAGAACACAATGTATTCAGTGAAGCAAAACTTTATTCAGGTGAAAAAAAAAAGCATTCTGAATAACACAATCACATTGCCAATCACACAGCGCACCCCATGGAACGCTATGGCACAAGTCAGCCTGTGGTCTTTTGGCCACTTTTCGGCATCTAAGAGACCGTCGTTTTATGGCGTCGCAAAGCACCAGGAAAACTTTATTTTCGTGTAGATTCAATCTTGGGTTATGACCGAAATTAATAGTTCTGGTGCGCTGCTCTGTGAAATTTGACAGCTACCGTTCGCTCCGCAGTACAGTCGCCGACCGATTTTGGGGACCTGGTGGGGACGGCAAAATAGTCCTAAAAGTTTGTTAATACATTAAAATGAAGTCTACTTGGATTAGAGCAGCCTAAAAAAAATCTCCAGTCATGCTATGCTTCATGCTACGCTTGGGGACGAGCACATTTGCTTGTATTCGGGCTAAAGTAACGTCAGAGCGTTGGCAATCGCTGCCGCTGACCATTGTGGGTGGCACAACTGGAGGCTCTATGGCACCGAGCACACAAAATTTGACACCGGTCACAAAAAGATGCACGTCATATCTCGTCTGGTTGATGGGATTCAGTGACACGGTGCGGGGTTCTTAAGCCTGCACTCGCATCGCACAGTACGCGGACCTCCAGCATTTCGCCTCCATCGAAACGCGGCCGCAATCGAACCCACCTGTTTCAGGTCAGTAGCCAAGCGCCGTAACCACCGCGACGGCAGAAAAAAATCTGAAGCACACAACGTCTCGGACATACACCTGACACACCACAAGGACAACCACGTGTGGAATGACTGCTGGAAAAACAAATGCGCAAAAAAAAAATTCCCTACTGGCGTATTAATGATGACGATAAGGCTGACTGAAAGAGAAAAGTTGCGTCCCCTAGAGTGTTTTGCCAGCCAAGGAGGAGCGGGCATGGCCTCCGAAACTGCAAAATTGTGCTCACTGCCAATCTTGGAGGATACACAATTAGCCACTGGAAGCCAAGCCAAATTTCACTCAGCCAGCGGAAAATCTAACATGGCGGCTTTCAAAACCAAGTGGTATGGCTCAAAACGAGTGATACGGTACGGTACGAAGAACTTTATTTAAAGATCCGGAGAAGTGCCACCCCTTAGGGTGACACCGCGGGCCGCTCCCACGTGGGGACAGTTAGACCTAGCCTAACCGCCGCATCGCAGGCTCTCTGGACAGCCCAAAGTTGTTGCTGATATTCCGAGCTCTTGAGGGCCGAGCTCCATTTCTGCTCTGTGAGGTCCTTATCCCCACGTAACGAGGGGCACCGCCAAAGCATGTGCTCTAAATCGCACGTTCCCCCGCAGCCAGGGCATTGTGAGCTGAAGTCACTTGGGAATAGACAGTGCATGAAAGCCAGATTCGGATAAGAATTAGTTTGAAGCATCCTAAAGGTCATCGCCTGTGGTCTCGTGAGCTTTTTGTGTGGTGGAGGAAATACTCTTCTTTCCAGATAAAAATGCTTCGTGAATTCATTAAATGTGAATAAAGTGTCTCGGAACTCTTGAACCCTGCTCTGTGACAAGGCTTCTCCTCCCACGCGGAGAGTTAGTACGCGTGCTTGGGAGTGGGCGATGTCGTTGAGGTTGGTGAGGGAGTCCAAAGTTTGACCTAGGTGTGCCGGGAACCAAATGATTGTGTGCATAGTTATGGTCCGGGTCTTAAGAACGTCATGTGCCTCTTTCGCTATGGAGCCCGAGGCAAACGCCCTGACTGCCGATCTAGAATCCGAGTAGATTTGCGTCCTGTTATCATCCAAGAGTGCCAAAGCAATAGCAACCTGCTCCGCCTTAGAAGAAGTGGTCCCAGTCAGGGAGGCCGACGAGATTATTTCACCTCTGTTATCTATTGCGACCACGGCATAGTGAGATGAGCGACCATATTGTGCCGCATCTACGAAGCAGACCGATTGAGGATCATCCTTGATCTTCTTCAGGATCGCAATCGCTCTTGCTCTACGCCTTCCCTCATTGTGCTGCGGATGCATATTGCGAGGGATCGGTGCGACAAGAATATTTTCTCTTTGCTCCTCGATGATTGGATGGCTTCTCTCCTCTGCCAGCACTGGATTGAGGCCCAGAATGGCTAAGATTCTTCTCCCTGCCAAAGAGCAGGATAGTCGAGCAAGCTGGGCTGATTCTTGTGCTTCGATGATTTCATCCAGCGTATTGTGCACACCTAATTGAGAAAGGCGTTCTGTGCTAGCCGTCATCGGAATGCCTAGCACCCTTTTGATGCTTTTCCGAATGAGGGTGTTAAGCTTCTTTTTCTCGAAGTTGTGCCAGGTGTGCATGGCCGCTACGTAGATGATGTGGCTCATGAGAAAGGCATGGAAAATCCGGAGTAAATTGTCTTCTTTCAGGCCTCCTCTTCTATTAGACACTCTAGTAATGAGTCTGATGACCATTTCCGTTTTCTTTGTAATCCTATCTAACGTAAGCCTATTGGATCCATTGGATTCGATAACCATGCCCAACATGCGTATGGACTCGACTCTAGGAATGAGGTTTCCATCACGTGTGGTTAGCCTGATATCGACATCTGCGAGTGGCTTCCATCCCCTGGGCTTGGGACCTCGTCTGATTGGTCTATAAAGGAGTAACTCGGACTTACTAGGGGAACATTTTAGTCCCGTGTTTTCCAGGTATGATTCAACCTCATTGACTGCCGATTGGAGACTCGCCTCAACATCTCCTTCACATCCCTTGGTGCACCATATAGTTATGTCATCTGCATAGATTGTGTGACTAACACCGTCTATAGCAGAGAGCTTTTCCGAGAGACCTCTCATTGCTATGTTAAACAATAGCGGTGAAACGACCGCTCCCTGCGGTGTTCCTCTAGGGCCAAGCTCGAAAGCCTCTGTTTTTAGGTCTCCAATTTTAAGTGTCGCTTTCCGCCCCTTGAGAAAGGAGCTGATGTAACCGTGAAAGGATGCGCCCAAATTGAGATCCGATATGGCATTCAGAATGTGTGCGTGAGACACGTTGTCAAAAGCTTTTTCCAAATCTAAACCCAGAATAGCCCGGACGTCTCTGGTTGGATTGTCGATTATTTGACACTTGATGAGCTTCATCGCATCCTGCGTCGACAAAGCCGGACGGAAGCCAACCATGTTGTATGGAAATAAATTGCTCTTCTCGACATGGTCCGAAATGCGTTTGTGAATGACGTGCTCTGCAACCTTCCCCACGCATGACGTGAGGGAGATGGGTCGAAGGTTTGCGAGGCCTGGGGGTTTTCCCGGCTTCGGAATGAGTATCACCGATGCGGACTTCCAGGTCTCTGGAACCAAGCCCTGCTTCCAGACCCGATTTATCTCTTCAGTGAGATACTCGATGGAGTCGTCATCCAGGTTCCTGAGAGCCCTGTTGGAAATTCCGTTCAGTCTGAAAAATCGAATTTTAGAGCATAAAGTTTTCCGAAAAAATCGGTCGCGATAATGTATTAGTGCTATGGAAACCTTGGCGGTTTCCATATGGAAACATCCATGAAGTCTGTATTTTTGGAGTCCGAAAAATCCGTCGGCGGCTGTAAACAGCTGGGAACACTGGGCATTCACTTGGTGCCCGTTACTAGGCAGTAGTCGGTTCTGGGTTTGGTACCTTTGTGAACTGTCCTGGGCCTGCTTGAGACGTTGACGGCATTAACTTGACACTGTATGCGCAAAAGGGTTGCCACCGCTTGGCGACACCTCCGCTCGCCACTTAGTTCTAAGAGGGTCAAGCTCTTTGCGAGCTTCGAGTAATGCGCCTTAATATGCATGCGTTTGGGTCGGGACTGGAAGAAATTTCGAATAAAGCGATATTTCGAGGAAAGCCATTTTGTTATTACAAGGGATTACTGTATACCTTTTATCTTCCTTTTTTTTTCCCCCCTCCACATTTGACTGATTGCAGACTTGCAATCAGTACTGCCAATATGTACTGTACAGTACAGTATGTACAAATACAGTACTGCCAAAATGCCCATAAGGCATGCGTGGGTCATGGCCCACATGTGTAAGTAGCAAAGTTCTGCATTAGGCACGCTCGCATTAGCTTTCTGGTCCAGGTTTGAGGTTGTTCTGGTTACTTCTATATTATTGCTAATGTCTTATGTATTGAAGTAATTCCATAGTCTTGTTACACATTTCATGCAACAATGTCACTCTCTGTTATGGATTCTGAATATTGTTTTTCCAGACTTATCTTGAAGGCTCGGTACATTTTGGTGCCTTTGTCAGCACCACTGTGACCTATTGCACTCTGCTACTCAAATATAAGAATCTTTCTTTTCTAACACAGAAGTGCTTTCTATATTCCTCACAATTCAGTCAACTAATTTGGGGAAACGAGCCACCATTGGGACTGCAAGCTGCAATGAGTTACAAGAAAAGACATGTTTGTAGCAGGCTAATATGACACACAAGGATGATTGGAAGGTTAGGCATACAAGGCAAACACACACACACGCGATGCATTTGTGTTGTCCTTTCTTTTTTTTCTTTCCTTTTGTCCATGTCTTCTATGCATAACCTTTGAAATACTGAGTTGTTCAGCTGCATTCATTTTTGCTTCATAGCTCGGCACGTTCTCATTACAGCATTTTACTAGCTGATCTTGGTGACTATCATACTTTGAAATTCTTCATACTATTAGCATAAGTAGCGCTTGATATTGCGACTGAAGTATTATACATTAGATTTACTTCTCAGAATGTTGCACGCCTGACAATTTACACTTAACAGCTGCTGTCTATTTTGTATGCTTTTATTGCATTCATAAGTATAAAGTTTCACATTTTATGATGCCCACATTGAAATGTTCATATTGACCTTCCATGCTCACGTGTGGTGCTTAAATGCTAAAACGTGTGCACTAAATACTTGCAAGATACAGACACGATATGTCGGTGCATTGTTGGCATTTTTAAATAGTGGAGTTTCTTCTTATTCATTTTTTAATTGATAGTCACCATGTTTCACTGCAAATTGAAGCCTTTATTGTTGTTTATTGAGATATCATCTTTAACTTTTATGCATATCTGAAGATGAACAAGGTTTTCTTTTGCTCTCTCCATCCCCCTTTCTCTCTCCCTGATGTGCACTTCTGGCTGTTACATACCGGTTTTATTCTGACTCTTACATTTTTGAATTGGTGCAGAAAACACTCTGTTTTTCACCCATCTCTGTGGACCCTCTAGAATAGCAAGTTGCAATGGCCTGCATATATGTTTAACCTTTTAGCTGGCATCAGTATTGCTATGCAGTTAGAACAGTGATGCACAAAAGCTCATGCATCAGCTCTGTATAGGGGGCATGTTTCTTATAGTTCTTCAGAAACCATAGCGCAAAAACACGCCCAAACGTTCTCCCTTCTGATGTTTCTTATTCAGTATATCAGTACATCTACCTATAGTCCACTACAGGACAAAGCACTGTTGTTTTGTCAGTACACTTGCTGAAAACTTGCACTGGAAGTTGATGTAGTCATAAACACAGTGCTGCCACTGCATCCTAAAAAAAAAACAAGGGTCCACACTCAATTGCATACTGAGCAGCTTTTATGACCAGTCACTTGCTCTAATGCAGGTCGTTTTTACCAGCTCTATTTTGTAACATGCAGTACCCAAGCACTCACCATTGACAGGAGGCAATTAACACTTATATCTTGAAATTGTGCGCGCTTATGAACACTGGGTGCAAGTGCAGAAGAAGCAGCTTGTGACAATGCCTGGTTGTACAGTGGCCCTTGTCGATGTTGTTGGGCTCTTTCAGATTGCGCCGGTCTGTCTCTGAGGACCACTTCAGTAGCCGCAAATGCATGCAGTATGCTGCGCCTGTCCGAAAGAACTGCAAGCAGATGTAGAGAGTGATGCACGCCCCTACTACCAACCCTTCATCCGCCACCTCGGCACCCACCTTGCCTTTGGCCGGCTATAGTTATTTTTTTTTCTTTTGCATCTTACCCAGAGTTCAGTGGACTGGCACATCCTTCTCTTCTTTTGCGCTTTATTTTTCTCTGTATACAGCACAGTACCAAGTTATTATTTTTCTGTCAATGTCACTTGTTTTACTTGAGTTCTTCTCTTCTGTGATGATTTTCGAAGGTGTGTGAATGCTTCATGACATGTGCAAGATTAGTGTTTCCGATTTTGTTGGCCGTTCTGGCATCATTCAAGCAACAACCCATAGAACGACTGTTCGCAGACTTTCTCAGGCATGCTGCAGGTTCATTTACTACCCTCCACGATAAGAATTTCTATTTTTACATCACTCGCATCTCTTGAAAGGTGCCTCTTTTATAGTGTTTTCATTATTTCATTACAATTTTCCACAATTCTCCATTCTCTTGCGTGTTCTGTGCCACTGCCCTCCATGCCAGCCTAAAATGGGCAAAGAACCATCCCTGCATAGCTTACAGTGCTGTTCACCCGATCATCATGCACATCATATTTATGACAAGGACTTCTTGCATGTTTTTCCCCCCCACTTTGCACTTTCTGTGGCATTACGTCAAGGTTGAACTTTGTTCCCCATGTTGCAGTCTTCATTCATGTTACAGTTGAGCTGTGGTTATCCAATTCTGCATTGTAAATAACACTGCAGCCCTTATTTCAAAGGCAGCACATCCTTGTCATTTTGAGCTAAATAATCTGGTCACAACTGTTTTTTATTGCACTTATACTTTGCACATTGTTGTTACATTTTTATGTTTTTGGTCCTTTGTTGCATTGTTATATATTATATTGTCATACTGTTGATTATATAGCGTGTTCAAGTTTTGTGTGTCTATCAGCCCAGAAGGTTTACATATTATAGGCTTTCCTGTTCTCAAGCATTTTATGCCATGGGTACTGGGTTGCAGCTTGAACTTATTTCCTTTCCTTCAGAAAAAAGTATCTATCACACTTTGTCTACTTTTGATGCAGTTTAATATATTTATATTTTATTGTACATCACCATAATTGGGGCATAATTTTGTGATAAACATGACCAAGGAGCACCTTGTTTCTTTCTAGTCCAACACATATTTGTTGTGACTTAGGAAACAGCATCTCAGCTAGCTTTTTTTTTTCCCCCGCTGTTGGAAAAAAAAAGACTTGACAGGTAACCTGTGACTGAATTGTTAATGGTATGTTTCCAGTGTATGCTTTCTTAGCTAAGTAGTGAGCACAAGAACTGTGTGGGTTGTTTGTTACAGCTGTGACTAGTAGCATTATATGATACAGGGAACTAGTGCTGCAAAGGCTCATTAATTCGAATTCTGTTCATTCGAACTGACACCCTGGTCCTTGCACAGCCCTGTGTATTTCTGTGGGCGAAAACTCCCGTTAATTCGAGTGCGTCGGTATCCACAACGCTTAATTCCAACTGGGAGCCTTTGGTTTTCATCGCTTCTTGCAGAAGTTGGCCAAGAGTGATCACAGTGTGTTGCAGAACCAAACCAAATTTACTGGAGATGCAAAAGAATTCGGACGCTGCGCTTGGGCTCTTGGGCAAGGTGCAAACGATGCTAATGGAGTCGCGACAGAAAAAATGCAAGCAAATGCAAATTACTGATTACATAATTTTTTTATTGCATTGACTCAGCCATGTAAATAAGTGTCTTTGGGAGCATAAATAGCATCATATATTTCGACATTAAGGCTCACTGCTTACGCGGGGGCTTCTTTAGATTCTGCCCGTGTAGTGTGGCGCAATGTCCGTTCATTCTAGCTCCTGCCCGCTTATTCGAACTCCGCTTAATTAGAGCGATTTTTAAAGTCCCCTTAGAGTTCGAATTAACGAGCATTTACTGTATACAGTCTGTGCATTCCAGTGACTGGTAGCAGGAACTTAAACTTAGAACAAGCTGTTCCTTGAAGGTGGCATATTTTACTATTAGATTGGAATGAATTTGTGGCACAGCATGGCTTGCACTACAAACTAAAGATATAAGGAAACCACTACTTCTTTAACTTATTGCCTTTGTAATGAAATGCATGACACATTCATCCTACCACGTGATTCGAATGCTTTCTGCCAGTTAGTGAGAGGTTAAACACAATCACCAGCACAACTTGTACACGCCTGTGGTCATCAGTAAACATGTCTAAGATTACGCGCACGTCTTTGCTCCTGCGGACTGAAGCAAGTGCCTGATCTCAATAGATGGCCTTACACTGGTGGCCTTTTTGTGGTTCATTCTGATAGTTTCAAGTGGTAACCGCTAGTATGCTGTCACCAATAATCAAGACTGCAGTGTTTGTCGAGTATGGAGCTTCAAGTTTTTATCTCAACTATCAGGACTATCAGCTTTATCAAGTCAAACTTGCACCTTGATATCTGTGTTGTGTTAATGTTTTATTTTCTAACAAAGAAAGAGGACATTGCCTCTCCTCTCTCTCTCTCTCTATTTTTTTGGTAGATGTTGCCCAATGCTTCAGCCTTGCACGCACGTCAGTGTCAAGTGTAATATGTTCCTGATTATTTGTTTCATCATTCTCTGCATTGCTGGTACTAGCTATATGCGGGCTTTCACATACCAAAAAGTTATTATTTTTATCTTGTTTATTGTTTTATGTTATGTTCTGTTTTATAGTTTAAAATAGTTTTTGTTCTGACTGAACATATGGCAGGGTCTTGCGTTAAAAAAACATTGAAAAGCATACATCAAAGCTCTGGAACTCAGTTAATATGGGGTTCTATGGCTCATGACTAGGGAAGTTGAGCATCATGTTATAGCTGAAATGTCCGGTGTATGTTTTCATCTTTTCTCATGATATTTTTGCTAGGCGGGAACCAATGCTTCTTCTGTGCATGCTCCCTTCACTTTTTATGCTTGTTTCCATTCTGATTATTTGCATTACATTTTAATTCTAGACAACCCTCACGTTGCTTACTTACAATGGACAATACCTTTCTTGTTGGTTGTTCATGGCAGAAACCTGTTTCAGGGGTCTTTGGTCATTCCATAAACAGTGTGCTCGTTTTCTTCCATGCCCTAATTGGAATTGCTTTAGGTAAATAATGTGTTTAGCTTGTAGAGGCTATGATGAAAGGCTTTATGTCAAGTACGCTATGCTCCTGCCTTTTATTTTAAATTGAAGGTGGCAAGATGAAGCCACAAAGAGCTCTGATAAATTTTTTATTGCCGTTCACGTGTCTGCTTCCAGACAACTGCTCACGTGTTGCAGCACAGCTGCACTAAATCTGTATGAGAGATAATTAAAATTTATAGCACTAAGCCAGGCACTCTTGGTTGATCATCAAATTATTGACCATATGAGTAGTACAGTTTCTATGCACTGTTATGGCCTTCTATAGGAAAAGCACATATTGTGGTTTGCCTTTGTGATGTAGCATCACGAATTTTTGGCAAGGCTAGCAAAGTGTGGGAGCTCATACTTTAAGAAGAGAGCCTGTAATTTATAGCTGAAACTTGGAAGTTTCTGAGAAATGAGAGAATTTGGATTCAAAGAGTGTAATGAATGAGTAGCTAAAAAAATTTGCCAATTGAAGGGGGTGGATGGGAATAGATATATAATCCTGCCAAATAATGTGCTGCATACTTATCCTTATGGTTTCAAATGGCTTTGCCTATAGCCTATTTTGTTATTGTGAGCCACGTTAGCCCATATTGTATTGTAGGGAATATTGGTATACATTTTGTGGATGCCTCACCTCCTCTACCACTCATTAGTGGTAGAGGAGGTGTTCCTAAAACAATTCGCTTGTAAAACAGGCTCATGATTGTGCAGTGCTAATTTGCCAATCAGTAATAAGTGCCAGCCAGTCGTGACGTTTTCTCTGGCTGAACAACTTTAGGAATGACTACTGACATAAGCAAATTGCTCAATATTCTTCGTAACTGGGTCATCCAAAAGGCACCATTACTTCATGCTTTTGTGAATAATTTGTACTTACCTGGGCCTGCAACTCACTACTCATAAGATCATGACAGAGGTCACATTTGGCTTATGCTTTCGGAGCAAAAAAGCAGCAAAGTAATTTGTCATAGATGCTACGATTCTTGTTCACAGTCCTTAATGTTCACCATGTGTCATGCTTGCATTGTTTCGTCACAATCGCTGCAGGTTTTCATTTGTAATGATTGTTTTGGGAGTATGGCTTGGGCATGGTTTTGTTGTCCAATCCATGCATGAGCTGTGTTCAGCAATAATGCATTGTAATTTAAAGGTGGTATTGAGACTTTAAGTGACTGGTTTCAAAAGAAATTCGGCCTGGGTGGTGAAGTCGCCACAAAATGTTTTGAAAAATCAACATATTTTTTATATTGCTCTTGCATTGCATCATTGCATATAGTCATTGAAATATCACCATATTGAAATGGTAAAATTTTACTCGTTTGGCTGCAATTGAAAACATCCTATTTTGAGTTTGCCTTGCCTCGTTTAAAGTAACTTAAGGATCTCTTTACCCGGGTACCCATTACTAAATGTATATGCCTTGAAAAATAAATTGATTTGATAATATAACACTGAAATTTCAAATCTCACTTTTCTTTTTTCAATAAGTTTGGAGCATACGCAATACTTGCTATGTGAACATTGTCACTAGAACATTCCAATGCAAGAAGAAAGTTGATCAGTCTTGTATACAGCAATGCTATAAAAGATGGAAGCCAGAACCTTTTCTGTGGGCTCTGCTCTTTTTTGGCAGCCACTACAATTGTTATTGCCGCAGCTAAACTACAACTCTTGGTACTGATAATTCTTGAGTTTTGATTAAGGGCATCAGATTTCTCTAGAAAGATGTCAAAAGTTAGAAATCTTTTTTCCTATTGGGCAGTATACAAAATATCTATATTAATATTTCATTAAGAAAGGATGGGAGTAACGCAACATCACTTTGTGGGTCACCTGACATTTTGAGACTTTTGAAGGGCATGGTATAAAACAATACATTGTAGTGACTGTGAAAACGCTAGTTAAGGATTTAACTTTTTATTTGGTGGATAGTGTCAGTCGGGGGTGTAGGTAGGATTTTATTATGAGGGTGATGGCTATATATATATGCTTACATGTGTATGTGTGTGTATTACAGATACGAAAACGAAAATGTCGGGGAGTAGGGGTGGGAGGCGGGTTGAACTTCCATCTGGCTATGCCTATATATAGTATGTACCTAAGTTCATTTATTGCAGAGTTATGCTGTTTCCATCAAATCTCATATGTGAAATCAGCACGTGAGCATGAAAGGTGTTGGCACAGAATTTTAGAAAAAACGATGGTCAACAATTTTTCTTATTGAAGGGTTTTGGAGTTCATCCCATGTATGTTTTAAAGGAGTTGGCGGGGGCAATTAGGGGAGGAGGGGTGACTGCCAAACATCACGCCCCTACAATATGCCATCTTGGTTAGCTGATTCATTTAGACTACAATTTTGACAGTTTGGCTTGAATTCTCCATTTGTGACACTTGCCAGATAATGAGGACTGGTGAACCATGGAAGCATTACTCGGATGCAAAACAGCATGACGTTAAAGATGACTTAAATGCTGGCAGGAGACACAAGTGAGCGTGTCCCACGTGTTCCTATACATGGCGACAACTTTCTGTGGCAGCACAGCCAAGGCTATGAAACCGAAGCACACACTTTTTACTATGCTGCTGCATATGTAGTCTGGGAACGGTAACTTTTGTAGACTACGTAGCATAAAAGGAAACATAAAAAAAAGATATAGGCATTATGCTCAAGACTAATTGCATTGCAAGTAAGAAAGCTTATCCAGCGAAGGATTTTCGTTTTTTTCGTTATTTCTAGTTTTTGGGCTATCTGGTGTCAATTTCACGTTTTCCTGCGCCTGTAAACAGTCGCCTGCAAACGGACCACTTGGCGTAGTAACACATGTGCAGAAGCTCCGCACACGTAGCTTTCGCTGTGCTGCCACGAAAAGATGTTGCCAGCTATAGCACATCGAGTGTTGGCGCACTTGTGAAATCACTAGTTCGTTGTTGTCAGCTCTGAGGTTTTCAAGGCCTCTGTGACAATGGCCGCACCTGATTTACGTCATGAAAGCTTATTCGCCCCTAACGGCATGATTTTTGTGTGATATTATATTACTGGGGGCGCAATAGCGCAAACGTTGCTTGTTATTACAGTTCCCAGAGACTGTGTACTGCAGTAGACAAAGAAAAAGCCATCACCCAAGGTGTAACTTGTGAGCCTGAGCTTACGATCAATGAGAGCAGGCAGAAACGGCTGTGTTAGCAGTGGCCAGGCCATGTGGTGAAAAGTTCACGAGTTCTAAAGTTTAAAACCTTAAGTAGCATTCTTTTCAGCTGTCTGTGGATGGTTGAAGCTTTTTTACTGTTCGTTACAGTACTTACAGTACTTACAGAGACAGGAAGAGAGCAGAGTGGGTCAGGGAACAAACGGGGGTTAAGGATATCATAGTTGAAATCACGAAGAAGAAATGGATATGGGCCGGTCACGTAGCACGTCGGCAGCATAATCGGTGGTCATTAAGGGTAACTGACTGGATTCCAAGAGATGGCAAACGCGTGAGGGGGAGACAGAAAATTAGGTGGGTAGATGAGATTAAGAAGTTTGTAGGTATAACGTGGCAGCAGAAAGCGCAGGACCGGGTTGATTGGCAGGAGGCCTTTGCCCTGCAGTGGGCGTAGACAGGCTGATGATGACAGTACTTCTAGTCCCCCCCGTTCTCATTTACTTGACAAAAATATGCATTCAACTCACTGCATTCCCAGGAATGGTTGTAATATGTTGTGTGGAATTTTCAGTTATATTTAAAAACTTAGCGAGCAAGTGAGTGAAGGTTGACACAAATTGGGCCGCACATTAAACTGGGGGGAAAGCAGCACAAAAAAATAGGGACTAAGATGACACTGAATGCTGGATGAGTGGTGTGTCTTCCTTGTCCCTCTATGTTTGCACTCTTTTTCCCCCAACTAATCATGAACCAACACGCCCAAATGAAAGTCCTGCTCCTGCTTGCACAGGAGCAGTGGAAATTGTTTTTTGTAGAAGATGCCGTGTAATGTAAAAATGCATAGAGGAATGTTAGAACTGAGCTAGTTTGTTCCTTACATCCGCGGCGAGACTATAAGTGAGTAAAGTGTACAGAGTAAAGCCACGCATTTTTCTCGCGACAGTGAAGGTGGTCCACTCAAGTGTTACTGACATGAAGCACCCCTGCTTCCTCCCCCCCCCCCCCTTGCTTGTCTTTTTTTTTTTTTTTTTTCAGACAACTTGACGGGAAGGAGAAGCGCAAGGAAAAAAAGAAAGGCCTCTTTTAGACGTGAGGGCCTGCTGGACCGTCGAAAGGAACTGCCAGCCGAAAGGGACCCAATGCTTCCACATTGCTCCAGCTTCGAACTCTTTTTTTTTTTTCGTTTTTAGTTTTGCCCACCGGGTTCCTTCAGCCCCGGGAAGCGCATGACCAAGGCGGCGGATTCTTTTTTTTTTCTCTGTCTCTCTTTTTTTAATCATTTTTGTTCACCGTACGCACACGCTTGCGGTAACAGTACGCCTCCGAATGACAAAATCGTCGGGAAGAATTAGTGGGAAGCAGTCATAGGTCCCAATCAAACTGTTTAGTGCTATCGTTCGCCGCCAGTTCAGATGTGAAGAAATGCGCTTAGCTTTAGGTAAAAGGGCGTGCGTAAGGGCATTGGTGAAGCAGACGAACTGCGCTGCACGTGGGAACGATTGCTGTCTCTAATACAGGTTCGCTTTTCTTGATTCTACGCGCGAGGCAAGGATGCATTTGCTTGCCCGCCATCTCTTCAGTGAAGAATTCAACGACGTCATTGTGTGCCAACACCGCTCGCCGGTTTATGCTCCACACGAAACAGGAGCCGGGTTTGCGCGCTGCTGCGTTCAGATCTCCTAGCCCGCGTGGCGGTTTCGAAAGTGTTCGAGCACGCCACGCGCCCCGCGGGCAGAATGCTGAAGCAGCGTCCTCTCGCTCAAGCACGCCTCGTATATGTTCTTCACCTCAGGATGCGCTGTCTGTTTTCTAGCACGTCTACTTAACGTAATTCTCCGTTGATGTTTTGTCGCGGCCCGTTTAAGTTGACACACGGCGGTCGTGCCGTGTGCCTTTGCCAGTGCGCGTGGTTGCAGGCCTGAGAGGCTCTGTAGTAGACAGGGCTTCGACATACGACGCTGTATGATGGAGACTTGCTCCAGAAGGTTGTGACCTTAGCTGGCGCAGGTGGCCGTAGCTGCCGTGCGATGTCTCCGGACAGCCGCGTAGTTTTCCGGCCACCGCGCTAGTTCGTCTCCCCCAGTGCGGCGCCGCACTCGCGCGTATTTCACTCGACGCTCTTAAATGTGTACACTTTTCGGGGTGCACCTCCTTTATTACAACGCCGTGCGCTGGGTACTTACCAGGAGGCGTGTGTCTAAAGTGGGAACCACGTTCAACGAATGTCCAGCGTTATCTTGTTTGTCCCATTTCACGTGGTTGCCGTTTAAATATCCCATCAGTGCAGGGTGCGATATCGGCGTGGTTACTTTTGCCGCATGAGCTGTCGTAAGGACGTTCCGTGCGGATTGCCGTGTCGAATTAATTGACGAAGATTGTGGTCATTTATTGCGGAAAGGTAGTGGCATCCCCGGAAGGTGTATGATTTTAAAGAGTCAACAACGGTCACAGGATGAGGTGGATCAGGGGTAGGCGGTGGCCGAAATAAGCTCAAGCTTTTGTGTCGTCGTCGTTTCGCGCTTCTATGTCGGCGCCTGTTTTTATTCGGCTGCGTTTTCTTTCCCCCTCGTCGGCCGCGAAAACAGGGAGGGGAGAGAGCGTGTGCCATAGGTTCGCGGTGTGTTTGCACCTGTCGCAGGAACAGCCACACAACATTCCCTTCCGCAGGAGAGCGGTGCTCTTCCGACCCCCTGCCCCGAGCCCCGCTTCAGGCAGCGGGTTTACCGCGTGACAGAGCGCCGCCACCTGCACACCCGCGGCTTTTTCATCGATTTGCACATACTATATATATACATATTATAAATATAGTAAATATGTGTTGAGAAAGAGAAGACTTGTTTTCAGGTGGCCAAAGAATTCTGCTTTGCTTCTCTTGTATTCGCGACGTTTGATTTTTTTTTTCCTTTACGTTTTGTGTGCGTGTGTGTGTGCGCGCGTCTCTCGCTAATTTATAGCCACGTGTATCTCGTCCACTATTTATACTCGGTGCCGCGTGTCGTGTGGTAGGCGAATCGAGAAAAATGTGCTTCAAAGTGACCGATATATTTACTTGCTGTCAGCTTCCCAGACGTGTAAAAATTTGCTTTGTTGTTTTTGTACAAATGAAACGAATAAACAGTATCTTAAGATTCCCCTTGCGCTTTGTGTGTGTGTGCGCGCGTTCGGACAGCCTAAGCCTGACTGCAAAAATAGAGAGATGAAAATGTAGCTCTGCGATGCGCAATTACGTTCAATGCGGCAACCGTGTTGGGGTCGCTACATTTTAAGCACGCTACGTAAAACTTTGATGACGTTACTTTATTTTATTTATGATGACAGGGTTCGACTCCTGTCAGAAAAAAAAAAAAATCTGACGAGTCGAACCCACGACCTCTCGGTCCGCGACGATCGCTGGCGGGCGTTTAGCCCGCTGAACTATACCACCACACACATAACGGAGACTACATGAATGCGCCAATTATCTTTCACACTTTCCTCTCGCAGTGCTCTTGGATGGATGGATGTTATGAGCGTCCCCTTTATTACGGGGCGGTGACGTGTGCCACCAGGGTCGAAAAAAAAAAAAAAAAAGCTTCGTTGCTTCCGCCATTAGCTTCTGCAACGCGCCGTTGCTACGACCATCCCATTCGGCGCGTTTCCAATAGGAGAAGTGTAATGTCGTGAACGCTTTAACATACCGCGAGGTGGCGGCTTTAGCCCAAGCCTCGCTCATCATAGCATCCATCCATGTCGAAAAATAGCTCTCCGACGCTCGCCTGCAGCTGTCGCACCTAGGGAAGACACGGCGCTTTGAGGGAGTGCATATCGAGTATCAGTGTTTACTATGTGGTTGTTGATGGCATCTTTGCGCGGGATTCGCCATATGCGGTGTCAGGTATATCGACAACTTCAGCTACCGCAAGGGTTAAATCATGATCGTGGTCGTTAGTCGTCGGTACGGAGATGTGCCACTAGGCATCAACGTGGGTGCGTCCACATCAAGCGGTGCTATATCTGCCAAACAACAGACATTGTACAAGCTCTCATATACCAATGCACTATAAGCAATCAACTACTACTGTGAAAACGCGTTTCACTTTCGTGTTATGCCGATTCCTATAACTGAGGGATTAGCCATCTTCCTTCAATCTGATCGCGTCATGTATGCACAGCTGTTTTTTCGGGATGGCTCTTGACTGTTCTGCGCGTTTTGTAAGTGTTTTCGTGCGTAAATTCATTTCGCACACAAATGTAAGAATGTGCATCCACGAACATGCGCACACGAACATGAAGGGAGGACATGGCTTTGGAGACCAGAGTATCATCAAAGAAAAAAGATTTTTTTTTACAATATTGAGATCTACAGCTACTCTTTAGAATGTAAAGCCCAACTTAATTCTTATAAGATCAGTATTTCATCTGCAGTTTAGATATGTGCAACGAGTACGAGCTGAATCTGAATGTTTTTGGGTCACTTATTTAGCTTTTCGGAGCGATATCTCATGATCTAGAATAGCTAGAGCTGTAATTATTTTTTTAACAAAGTCCGAACTGTGTATCAAAAAGTGCGGAAAGCAGAATTCTCATTTTCTTTTCATAGATTTTTAATTTTGATTTTTTTATGGTAGTCATGGTACATGCATTTAATATTGAGCACCTCCAGAACGACTATAGTTACTGTGTGCAGCGTTGCACTTATTGCATATCACAGTATCTGGCTATCTGATAATATTCTTTGTGCTGAACGGATTTTTTTCTACTGTTTCCAGAAACAACAGAGAGGCAGCTTTGTGATCTCGCGAATATTTGACCTTTAAGAAAGATTATTGCGTATTTGAAATCAGCATGAAAAACTAAACAAGTCTATGTATTTTCATCAGGTTTGGACATTAAATACAGCAAAATATCTCCACACGCCATGTCCCCCACCCCATGAACGCGGTAGTAAGCGGGGAGGAGGAGTACACTTTATCGCCAGCATAGAACATATGTCAAAGTAAACTTAAGGAGCCTGCGTGTGTGCATTGATTAGTACAAGTGGGAAAATGACCAAAAGCCATTTTTATGTTGTCGATCATTTTCTAAAAACGGTTGCTCGTTGCAACAGCAGAGTTGGCCGATGTGTTGCTACCAGGGGCGTAGCCAGGAGGGAGGGTTGGGGGGGGTTGAACCCCCCCCCCCCCCCGAAAAAAAATTTTGGCTACGCCCCTGACTGCCACCACTCCGCGTGCCCTGCATGGGCAGGCGCTGCTACTGCTGGTCTGAGGTGGGCAGAGCAGCCTCCCGCCAAGGAACAAGTTGAGGTTGAAAAATCACAGCATATCCACGGAGTGAATGATGATGAGTGGGCGAAGCTGCGGTGGTTCATCGGTAAACCGTGAATCTTCCGTGAATTCTGCCCAGTACATCATCATTGACGTGAGATCGGGCGCGTTTATACTAAAGGTTCGGTGAGAGTTATGACGACTTGCAGCTCACTTTAATTTTACATGTACGCTGTGAATTTTCATTGTTTAATCACGCACAGGAGAAATCGCACACACGCACTGCCTTGGAGGTCAAAATCCAGTGCCTATATATACGGGGTGGTCAGTGAACGGTTGTGCAGCGCGAGCGGTCGGTTTTTTCAATCAAGACGCTGCCTGCGTCGGCGCCGCTGCGCCGCGAGGCAAGATAGGGGGAGCGGGAACCGTAGGAGAGGAGAAAGCGGGGGAAGCGTAGGAGAGGAGTGGGCGATACATATCACGCACTGTCGCAGCGCATTGTCTTTAGGGAGCCTTCATGTGTGCACGGCCCCTCTGTTTTTAAGACTGGTTATGGGAGAGGGTGAGTGGAGAGGGGTAGAGGACATGGTGAGGGGAGTGGAGAGGGTATGCGCAGTGAGGGTGGTCACGCCGCACACCACCACCACCGGACAGATACTGCCGGCTGCCGGGAGATACGCCGGACAACGGAGACGTGACAAGGTTACACTAAGAGGAGCTACGCCCCTAAAATCAGACGAGTGCAGGAGAGGGGTGTGCCCCTGGTCGTTGTGGGCATTCACAGGTGCGGTAATGTACTGCGGACCTCGTTCCGCAGAAAGGGACAGCATAGGGGATAATGTGGGATTATGTATCCCTCCCCGTGGCAGTGGCGTTGCAGCTAGAGCACTTCACGGGCCCGGGCCCGCCCAAAAGGCCAGGTTAGGTCGTCCGAAGCGTCTTTCGGCTGGCTTGGGCTTGAAGCCACGGGCCAGACTCGGGCACGCTCGTCAAAGGGCATAAATCGAGTCTTTGAGCACACGTGCACGTTATGCATTGCGTGGTCCAAGGCATTCTGTGTCAAGCTGAAGTGACACCATACAAAAATTGGCCGCGTATCTGCGTGCTTCGCTGCAAATGTCGTCTAAAGACGATAGAAGAGGCGCTGCGTGAGATATGGACGTCATCTGGCAATACGTCGGGAAACATGAGTGCTGTGTTGCGGGCTGGTAGTCCCGGCGCAGCAGCAGCCGAAGACCGGCGGTGACCAACGCGACCGGCGGGAACGCCAGCCAGCCCGAACACGCGGTTTGGCACGAAGCGCTGAAGCAGAAGAAACTTCCGCACTCAATGAGTACTCTCCACACACTCTTTTATTTACACGTCACCTGGCTAAAACAGGAATGCCAGAGCGGCGCCCCATGGCATTCGTACAGTGCAATACAGAACCTAAACACAACAATGAGCTCGTGCAGAGGGCACGGAGGAAGTCAAGTTTAACGCGCAGTCGCATTTTCAGCGCAGCTTAAGAAACAGGGTCCTTAGAATTATGTATGTATGCACTTTCTATTAAAGGAACACACCACCTAATACTTACCTAATGATGTTGCGCCTCAAATATGCGTAATATTTGCTTTTTGGTCGACAATGTACACAAGTATGAACCTAGTCAGCCATTCAAGATGGCTGGCCCTTGGGCAAGTGGTTCAACTTTGGCCGAGTGGTTGAATCGAGGGACGTGCCGACAAACAGAAAGACATACCAAAATTTCTCCGTTTAGGTATCCCAAGAAAGACTATCGTCTTTAAAAGCTGGATCTCATAGTATACCACGGGACAGAAAATAGAAATTCAATTTTTTTTTTTTTCCACAAACGGAAACAAAGCGGTGGCGGCGGCGGTCGCAATTCGATGGGGGTGAAATGCTAGAGGCCCGTGTGCTATGCGATTCCAGTGCACGTTAAAGTACCCCAGGTGGTGGAAATATCCGGAGCCCTCCACTACGACGTGCCTCCTCATCATACCGTGGTTTTGGCACGTAAAACCCCAGAATTTATTATATTTTTCTTCACGAAAAAAGAAAAAATACACGTTTCCGCGTAGGGAAAAATAAATTTTACAGAAAACCGCTCTTTGTTTCAAAATCTTTTTGCAATGTTTTGTGACTACAGTGAAGTCCCGTTGATACGACCCCGCTTAATATGTTTTTCGTCATAATACTTCCTTTTTTTTCCTGTTCCCGGCAAATGCAATTTCGTAAGGCTAGTACGATCGTATATTACCTGCCACGGTGGTCTAGTGGTTATGGTGCTCGACTGCTGACCCGCAGGTCGCGGAATCGAATCCCGGCCGCGACGGCCGCATTTTCGATGGAGACGAAAGTGCTAGAGGCCCGTGTACTTAAATTTCGGGAGCCCTCTACTACGGCGTCTCCAGTGATGTGATAGCTGCGCCAATTGCGCCAAACTGCGCGAATACGTGAAACCTGCTACATCCTGCTACATCTCCGCTGTTGTGCGCCAAAACTGCGCCAAACTGTAAGCACACTAGCGTAAAAACGTACGCAGCGCGCCGCCGGCGGCAAAACGCGACACCCCAAAGCTGCCGCGCGGCAAAATTTTCGTGCCGCGAGAGGAATGGGTTCTTGCATCATTTTTCGCGGCACACTGCCTGGCGCTTTCTGGGGGACCTGACCGGACGCAGATTGATGGGAAGGCTCGTTCAGCGCTGGTTTGGCTTGCTCAGGCTTTTGGGGGCCGACATAACCCTCTCCAGACTGCTGTAAATTGGTGTGACCCCCCAAAAATGCACCTTGGAAGGAGCGGCTCGCCGCGAGCTGGTGTGACCGCACCGCCGTAGCAACATAGAAGTAAAATTTCAGTTGTTCTACAGCGACATCCATGCCTTATTTTTGCCCCCTTTTTTAAGTTCCACTACTCGAACCAGTGTTATACCACTGTCAATGTAAACGTAACCGGCTGATATGAATTTGTGAAATTCCCCAGCCGAATTCCACTGTGTCGAATGGGCCGAAATTTGAATGTTCCGAACACTTTTCCGCGTCGCGGCGGGTGATACGAACTTTGATACCGAATTCGTCGAGCGACGGCCGAGAGCAGAATGTTGTTAGCTTTGGAAGTACGCGCGCGGCCAGCGCGCACACTGTCAGAACTGTGGTTATCGTTTGCCACAACCGTTGTGGGCGAAACCACGGTCGCTCTTGACACTATCATGTTAGGCGACGACGAAACTGACGGAACTCCGAAAGTGCACGCGCGTCCAACGTCCACCTATGGTGCGATCTTGTACGCGTTACAAAATAACCACGGAGGCGTGGCATTACATCCAGCCGCACGTGACCGCACATGCCGCACGCGAATGGCCCATTTGAACCGCGACAGACGTCACGGCTCTGCATTGACCAATCGCGTGCGGTCACGTGCGGCTGGTTGTCATGCCACGCCTCCGTGTTTATTTTGTAACGCGTACAAGATCGCACCACTAGTCCAAGCGACGCTGCCTCCCGGAAACGCCGCGGACAAAAGTGCATAGATCTCAACAAACGACGTAGATTTGAAGGCACGTGCGCGGCCAGCGCAGGCGGATTGAAAACGGAACTACCGTTTGCTGCAACCGCCGCGCACGAAACCACAGTCGCTATCGACGCGATCATCGATAGCGACTACGAGCTCCGAAGGTACGCGGCTAACGCAGCGGTAGATTAAAGGCTATATAGTCGTAAAAAAAGGCACAAAGCAGTGTCGTAGCCAAGGGGGGGGGGGGGGCACCCCCCCCAGAATTTTTTTTTCTTTTTTTGTTTTTTGCTACGGCATACAGAGCCCAAAATGACACTAGACCACTCTGCCTGCCCGGCCCCCACTTCAAATCAAGGAGGTGACCCCCCCCCCCCCCTCCTCCCCGAAAGAAAAAATTTCTGCCTGCGCCCCTGGCACGAAGCCTTTCGGCGTTCGTGTAGATCTTCGGTTGTCACTATCGTGGAGCGGACTTCACTTAGTTTTCAGTTGGCCTCATGCGAAGCTTTGACGCGCGCTTTCGCGGCAGCCAGCTGCGCTGTCCCTTGTTTGTCCGTTCACGTGCATCCCGGAAAGGCGTACGCGAGTTATTTTGACGGAAATAAATGTTTTGTGCGTATATCGTGGTTTGAAAACAGGTTTTGCTAGTTTTTTGATGATACGAGATTTTGGGCGATACGAATATTGTCGCTCCCCCTTCAGATTCGTATCACCGAGGTTGTAAGTACAATCTCGGTACAACAGTACTGCAGTTGGGAAACCCTACCTGCATTGTTTGTTTGGCCACCCCAAGCCATTATAAGACCGCAACGCCAATGTTTACTCTTACGGGGCTGTTAGTTGGTCCAATGGTGTTATGCAAACACCCATTACTTTACAGAACTTTTTATTTCAAAAGAGTTCCTCCTTATTTAACTGTTTTGCCTCACACGGTTAATTTTTCCACTTTGCAGTGAGCTTTTAGCTGCTCCAAAAGCTGTTTTTCCTGCTCCCAAATGCGTTTTTGGCTGCTCCAAAAGCCCTTTTACCTGCTCCGAAACGCACTTTTTGCTGCTCCAAAAACCTGCTCCAAAACAGCTTCAGTCAATCACATCACTGGTCTCTCATAATCAAATCGTAGTTTTGGCACGTTAAACCCCAACAGTTATGATTAATACGATCTTATTTCCGCGTGGGCTTTGATAATGCAATCACCAAAAAAAAGTTACACCATCTCCCACTAAAGGGAACCATGTGGGGATGCGAAGCAGCGCATGGGTCGACTTAAAGTTCCGTTCATCACGGGCACCCGATGTTAACGCGTCCTTGCAAGTGGAGCACACCATGAATTCACTGTAGTTGCGTTGCTGTTCGCAATCACGTGATTGCTGAGAGAGTAAGGGGGAGAGGCCACAGCGTCTTAGCCAGCCCCCTTACACAGGCCCGAACACGCTAGCGCGTGCCAGCGCGTTCTATATATGATACAACGCGTTGGTTCATCGTGCGTCTGCAGAATCTCGTTCCCCGACGCCATCACATGATTGCTGAGAGAGTGTAAGGGGGAGAGGCCACAGCGTCTTGCACAGGCCCGAACGCGCTAGCGCGTGCCAACACACATGGTTCCCGAGAGTAAGGGGGAGAGGCCACAGCGTCTTACCCAGCCCCTTACACGGGCCCGAATGCGCTAGCGCCACTAGCGCGTGCCAGCACACGTGGTTCCCGAGCGGACGGTCGCCGATGGAAGGACGGACACAGCCCCGAGCAAAAGCTGCTTCGCATCAGGGTTGCCATTGGTGGCTACTTTTCGCCAAATTGGCGAATATGGGAGGCCCGTGGCGACCTAAAATTATGAATGGCGACATGGCGAATTTTTGGCGATTTTCAGCTTAGGTCTCCACTGAGTTATGCATCCTAAGCTCAGTGCCTTCTCAACGAATGAGCGGCACTATTCTCTGTATTTTTCAGGGTTTTGAGGTGCACATTACGCGCCGTTCTGTATGTCCGTCCTGTAACTCGTGTGTATCTCTTCAATTCATCTAGATGCTTCTAACTCAATTCATCTAGATGCTTCAGAGCTTCGCTAAAGTTTCGTTTCTGAAGGGGCTAGATGAAGGTTTGGTCGTGTGTTCCGGCCATTTGTTCCGCCAAAGCTCCAACTATTCTGAATAGCTTGGTGACCTATTCACCGCTGCAGTATCCCCTAATCGAGCTCGTATAGCGAAAATGGGCGGATACGCGGGTGTTCGTGCAATAAAAAATTATTCAGGCATTTTCTACTGTTCTCGGTGAGCGTGTGCAATGAAAACAATTGCTATATAACATTTTACAATGTCTACCTGTTCAATTATAACGCACTGGATTGACGCGGGTAGATATAAGTGATTATATATGAAAGGGACAGTGGCGTCCGGTATCATATTAGTTCACATTCAAAGGTATAAGACTCACTAATGAACGATACCTGTAAGAATTCTCTCTTACTACTTTCAATAAACCTGTTAATCCTTTTTTTTTTTATGAGGGGATGTAAAGCTGTCTACAAACAACGCCTTCGCGGCTTTCGCCCAAGCTTTACAACACTTTTACCTTCGAAACGAGCGGACAGGGATGGAAGGATATCATGAGCGTTTTATCCTTTCTAACTTGCGCTGCCGCGCACATCTTGCGGCTAGTCGGAGAACCAGGTGCACCAAGCACTCCCATGGTGAAGGGGCGATGCGCCTGGCATTGACAAATGTCAAGATACTTTAAGGGCTTTGAATGACACTGTATTCTACGGGGCTATACATCAGTGAAAATTCTTATTACTAGGATATGCCGCACACATCTAGAATGGCGACATTTTTAGCGAAATTTCTAAAAAAAATGGCGACTTTTGGCGACTTTCTGCTCGTTGTTTGACGACATTTACTCGAAAGTCAGTGGCAACCCTGCTTCGCATGTAAAAGACTGAAAACCTTGCGTGGTTTCAATTTTCGGGCCAAGAGTCGCTACGCTCGCGCGGCGCTGGCTCATCGAGGCACCCCAGCGCTTTCGGTAGTGTGGCGGCCTCTGGAATCGATGTTCGTAATTTAGGATTGGAGTTAATTGACTCACCCTTTGAATCGGTCACTAATAGTGACTGTGCGCTCGAAGCTTTCAGACGCATTTCGTAGCCTTGCCGTAGGTGAGAAGTTCCGTGATGAAACTGCTACTCGTTTCTCCGAGTTCCAAAGAGGCTTCCTGCAGGATATAGAAAAAACTCACCATCTCCCGCTAAAGGGGACCATGAGGCGATGCGAAGCAGCGTTTCGGCCATGTTGAGCCCGCGTTTCAGAGGGGGACTGGAGAGGGGAAAGGGAGGAGGGAAGTGGAGAGGGCATGCGCAGTAAGGGTGGTCACGCCGCTCACCACCGGATTGAACGCCGCCATAAGATGCTTCGCATCTAAAAAACTTGGAGGACGCTTGAACTTCGCCTTCAAGAGCAGAACGCGATAGCGTAATCGGGCCCCGTGAGCATCTCAACTGCTAGCCTCGCTTTGGTTCTCGGTGCATGCCTCAACCGTGCTGCAAGGAAACGAACGTCTGTGCGCGTAACATTGGCCGTTTCAAACTATCCTAGAATGCCTACTGCAAGTACAGTTGCTAAATGCCCACTACGCCATAATTCTTCCCTTTGCGAATCAGCGAAGGGCTGTAAGGCAACACTACGCGTCCGTAAGGCAACATGCGAACCTACGCATCTGCTCACTTTGTTGAGGCTTTTGCTGATGATGATGTTTATTCATTATTTTAGTTGCATCTTTCTCGATTTTTCGGTCACGGTCAACGCTGATCTTTCGCTCGCAACCAACGACGCCGACACCGGAATTTCTGCGAAATGAACTCTTTAACGCTATCGTGCTAAAACAAAAAGTTCAGCGCAAAGTGACTGACTATTTTAAAGTTCTTTAATAAAAGAAAGTTCTGTGCCAAGTATGCACTGTTTGTCATCGTTTGGACCCTGTTTTGGATAACGCGATTTTCGGATAGTACGACTTTATTTTCAATGCCTGTGAGGATCGTATCAACGAGATTACACCGTATACCTTTATTGTAGTGACTTTTCATGCACCGCATAAACCACAGTTCAATTATATTCTAGGGAATTAGTGCCGAAACCATGATATAATTTCGAGGCACGCCATAGTGGGGACCGGATTTATTTCTAGCTCCTGGAGAGAGAAAGTTATCATGCGCCTATATCTAAGTACACATGTGCTCTTCCACTTCGCCCCCAGTCGAAATGCGGCCGCCATTGCCGAGAGTCGAACCCGCGTCCTTAGGCTTAGCGGCGTTACAGCTTAACCGCTATGATACCGCTGTAGGCAAAAGAACATTTCAACACATGTGCCCGCCGGATTTTCCGCCTGATCGCCCGCTACAAAAAAGGGCAAGACACCAAAAATAATTGTAATCATCCACAATTACCTCTAGCGTGCCCGAGTCCGGCCTGTGCACGCGTGGTCCTTGAGTGAGTTTAAAAGCAATTAACGACAAATGACAAGATGTTCGTGCGCGTCCCTTTTTGCCTTCAGCACTTACGTGCTTGCGCTGCAAACACTTAAAAATGCACTTTAACCAACTAGCCCAAATCGCCGTTCTTCTCCAAGACACGCTTGGAAAAGTCTGGAGTCATAGTAGTGAACGTCTGGGCCGAGTCCGGGCTTAGTAACATGGGCCCGGTCGGGGCCTGGCTTGGTCATGTAGGCTGGGCCCGAGCTTGTGATCACGGGCTCGGTCATCAGAAAGCGGGCCCGGCCCATGCAGTGCTCTACGTTGCGCTACTGAGCTCGAGATGGCATATTCAATACCGGCCGCGGTGGTCAAAATAATCCCGATTCCACCATTATTCGGCGTGCCTCGTGTAACCATATATAGTTTTGGCTCGTAAAACAGAATTCTTTTTAGTGCTACTATGTGATGAGGGAAGAGCCACCTCGATTACGGAATGAAAAACTTGTATATTTACTGACAAGTCTCGATACTTCCCAGTGTTGGTATTTTCAACTCCCACAGGGAGTTTGTCTGAGCACCCATGAAAGACATTTTCTAGCCAGCCAGTCCCCAAGTTCGCGTGTCCGAGAGATCGGTGAGTAAAGAAGCCGCGCTACTTTCCTACCGGTTCATGAAAGGGCTGAGCGTTCGCTACAGAATATTCGCGATGGTACCATATTATTCCTGCGGTACAGTGGCGTAGGCAGAAATTTTTTTCGGGAGGTGGGGGGCACCTCCTTGATCTGAAGTGGGGGCCGGGCAGGCAGATGTGGTCGAGTGTCATTTTGGGCTCTCTATGCTTTGGCAAAAAAAAATTTCGGGGGGGGGGGGGGTAAGGGCCCGGTGTGACCCCCCCCCCCTCCCCCCTGGCTACGCCACTACTGCGGCATACCACTGAGGACGCAGCCATGCGATCCCATTCTGACAACGGAGAACCAATGGTAGCATATGCAGGCCAAACTCGAACGTAGTGGCCGACTTGATCGAAACGACAGCAATGCAACGGTTCGATCTGGAGAAGACTCGGTACATTCTTGCCATTGGTGTGCGCAAGTCTTTTCATTAGGAGGACCATACTACAGTAACTGATACAGATAAAAAAATACGGTAGGAAGTGGAAGATGTAAGGTTGCGATGAAAAAATCCGTAAACAGGGGGTGGGTGCTCGAGCCGACGTTTCGACAAGTGGACTTGTCTTCTTCAAGGCTGGAACTGTTCCAGCCTTGAAGAAGACAAGTCCACTTGTCGAAACGTCGGCTCGAGCACCCACCCCCTGTTTACGGATTTTTTTTTAAGGGGCGAAGCTCCTTTGGGTGTGGGTCTGTCACTGTAGTAGTAGCAGTAGTGGTAGGTAGCCACCTCTAGTTCTCAGAAAGATCCCTGGATGGCGCGGAGACGCTCGCTGCGTTGCACATGCGTGCTCTAGTCTCCCCCCCCCCCCCCCCCCCCCCCCCCTCTCGCCTCGCGACGCCGACACTACGCGCTCGCTGCGTTGCAGATGCGTGCTCTAGTCCCCCCCCCCCCCCTCTCTCTCGCCTCGCGACGCCGACGCAGGCAGCGTCTGCTAGCGAGTTTCTTGATTGAAAAAACCGACTGCTCGCGCTGCACAACCGTTCACTGTATTTTGACCTCCAAGTGCCGGTGTGAGATTTCTCCTGTGCGTGACTAGACAATAAAAATTCACAGCGTACATGTAAAATTAAAGTGAGCTGCAAGTCGCCATGACTCTCGTGGACCCCTTAGTATAAACGCGCCCGATCTCACGTCGTTGATGATGTACTGGGGAGAATTCATGGAAGATTCACATATGGCGCGTGTCATTGGTGGAAGGCAATCGTTCGATTTAGTGCGGCGACGTACGCTAGGGGGACTGTTGTAATGAAGGGACCACGTAAACCAACAGTACAATAAAAGTTTGATGTTTAATATATACACGCTGTTTCTCACGTGTTTACTGGATCATATACTGGGCGAATTACTCGGAGTATTCAAGGTTTACCGATGATTCCCTCCGGAGCTTCGCCCCACTCATCATCATTCACCCCGTGGATATGCTGTGGATTTTTTCAGATACAGATAGACAGTAGGTAGCAGTATTTTTATCATTTGTTATATGAGCTTATAAAGCCCACAATGTAAATATCTTATTTCAATATGTTAACAGCGCATAGAACGATTAGGAAGGGACGAGACAACAGAGGTAAAGAGCGCTGACTTCAACTAGTTTTATTTCGATAAGAAGTCCCTTCCTAATCGTTCTATGCGCTGTTAGCATATTGAAATAAATCCACACCAACTTGCCCAAACGTCAACCCTTGTAAATATCTTACTCGCGAAAAAATCTGTGCTTTTTCTAAAAAACGTTAAACTTGCAGCATTTTGCGATATTTCGCCGTGGCCAAAAACAACAAAAACTAAAATAAAAATGAATAAACTATCATAGTCATGAAAGATCAGCGCCTTCAGATTAAGAAATAAATTTTGTCGTGATAATAGCTCAAACCAGTAATTTTATATAAATTATTTAGCGCGACGCAGTTTTACTTCCGTCCGCGTGCAAAGTTCGAAGCTCCCTCTAGGCATCACAAAATTTCTTTCCCGAAATAT
The DNA here is from genome assembly GCF_013339695.2 of Rhipicephalus sanguineus. NCBI lineage: Eukaryota > Metazoa > Arthropoda > Arachnida > Ixodida > Ixodidae > Rhipicephalus > Rhipicephalus sanguineus. The sequence continues at coordinate 230,210,502 of NC_051176.1, forward strand.
AACGCCCCAAGAACTACTTCTCACATTCGAATATACTAGCACGATTTTTTTCAGTGTGATCGTAGACGGTCGAAAAGACACCGGGGCCACTGGATATGATGGTATGGCCCATTATGTTACGGTAACATGGTGTATCAAGAAATCTGTCCGAAAATCCTCAGATATAAGGGAAATGAAATATTTGCTCACTGTCTTCGTAATTAATCTTTTAGTAGAGGCAGATATCTCAAGATTGCTACAGACGTCAATTATACCATAGGTTAATAAATTAAGTTAATTAGTTTTCGTTTTAGCTTATGTTATTTCTGGGTTACACGTAGCGTACGCCCGTGGCATCTGTTTAGTTGGGTCCTGCGGTAAAGGATAAAGTTTGGAATGACGCACTGAATGAAGGCGTTTGTATGCAGTCGCGAGGCATCATTCAAAGCTGTCCGTGGTCTGCTGTTTTTTTTGTACATGCTCCACCTTGTACAGTGTGCAGGTATCCATTGAAATGAGATGTCGAGGTCATCCCTTTTTTCGCAAGGACAATGCGAAAAATGCGTATCTTATCTCAAGGTGAAATCAAAAGCTTACTGAGTCTAGCTTAGCACGTCTGAATACGGTCTGAGTGGTACCTCCGAGTGAAAACGAAATGTGTTCTGGATTCCAACATGTGTGCAACAGTTGATGTTCACATGAATTAGTTTGCACCGCTGGCTATGACCACTTGTGTAATTACAAAAGCCACTGTATAGGCAATTGACGTGACAGACCCATTGGTATACATACCGAGTGTTTGATTATTAAGGCGAAAAAGCCTTAGATGCCTCATCAAACGCGAAAATTGACCATCGGCGTCGGGCACAGCACGAGTGATGCAAAAAATCACCATCACGTGATGACGCCATCATGACGTCACATATCGCAAAATTTTGTAACGTCATCTTGACGTCACACATTCTGGCGTGACGTAACGTCACATGATGCCGTCATCACATCACATCGTAGCTTGGTCAAAGGTGGGCCGATCACGGAGGCAGTGCAAAACCAGGTGAGGAGCCTCCGATCCTGGAGGCACTGCAAGCTTTTGAAGGAGGGCGTTGCAGGATCATCACATCGACTGAGAAGAAAAAGAAGATGGCTTTCGCCTCCGAGTCGTCGTCTTAGGTGAATGCATAAGGAACCCTGGCAGTTTTTTTTTTCTTTCTTTCTCTGAGGCAATACATAGTAGGGGTGTGCGAATAGTGAATTTTGGAACCGAATCGAATACGAATCTAGTGATGACGCCGAATCGAATACGAATACTAATCGAATACTCTTTGAATAGTTTTTGAATAGTAAGAACGTGATTTATAGCAGCATGATTTATAGCAGAACGTGATTTATAGCAGCATCATGGCTCACCTTGTTAGCAATAACCTTCTTCATCCTAGTCAGCATGGGTTCCGGCAGGGTTTTTCTTGTACGACACAACTGGTGGAATTCACTCATGAGCTTGCTTTAGCTGTCGACAAGAGCCAAATTGTTGACTGTATATTTCTGGATTTTAGAAAAGCCTTTGACGTTGTTACGCATAGTCTCCTGGTTGCTAAACTGCGACACTACAAGTTAGATACCAAGGTTATTGAGTGGATATCTGAGTATCTTCGATCAAGACAGATGTATGTGGCTCTGAACGGTTGTTCCTCTAAATATGTTTCTGTAACCTCTGGTGTACCACAGGGGTCAGTTTTAGGACCCCTTTTGTTTTTGTTATTCATTAACGACATCACTTCGGGTATCATATCATCATTTAGAATGTTTGCAGACGATTGTGTGGTATATAGGGTCATCAGTAGCGATTCGGACAAACAAGCACTGCAAAACGATTTGAATTTGATTGCCACATGGTGTGAAAGATGGAAAATGTCATTGAATGTGAAAAAAAGTGTCCACGTCACCTTTACTAGGAAGCCCTCACATTGCAGCAATCGTTACACAATTAATAATGCCACTCTTCAAGAAGTCATGGAATATAAATATTTAGGTGTATATTTCACTGCTGATCTGAGGTGGAACAGACACTGCACTCATGTCAGGAACAAGGCTATAGGAGCACTGAACTTTCTGAAACGTAACTTCAGTTGCTTGCCACAGAAACTCAGAGAGCAGTTGTATTTTACACATGTCCGCAGTATACTCGACTATGCGTGCGTCTGCTGGGACCCCTATACAAGGGAACTCATTACTAAACTTGAAAGAGTGCAGAATAGAGCAGTCCGTTTTGTCATTGGCAATTATGAAAAAATGCTTAGTATGACGGAAAGCAAAAAAATATTGAATTGGCCTCTTCTGGAACATCGTCGTCGTAACTTCAGATTAAAATTTTTCCATAGTATTTACCATTCTAAAACAGGAATAAACAGGCGATTGTATTTTCAGCCACCCAGCTATGTTTCTCAACGAAGAGACCATCAGCTTAAGATACGTGAGATACCTTTTAAGGGTGACACTTTTTGCTACTCTTTCTTTGTTCGTACGATACGAGACTGGAACACCCTGCCAACTGAAACTGTCTGTATTTATTCAAATGACGTTTTTTTTCATGCTTTATGAATGTATTGTTATGTGCTTATTTATATGTAATGTACCCTCCCTGCTGTAATGCCTCTTGGCGAAGCAGGTACTTAATAAATAAAATAAATAAATAAGACAACCATTTTCAAAACAGTAACTCAAGAAAGGGAAATTGACAACCACTCGTTTGTAGCACGATGCCACGAGGTAATCCATACGGATTTCTCAGAAAGAAGAACTTACGCTTCTTAGTTGCTGGCGGAAGGGTTCTGAACCCTTCCGGCCTTTTTGCGGGATTCCGCAGAACTGATTTGTAATAATGTGTCATCAGAACTCCACAACATTTTATTTGAACGAAATATTACCAAACTTTCACTAAGGGACTTTACGGTTACTTTTAACCGACTCAAAATATCACAACTATGAAAACTGAGGTAAGCTCGTATACAGCAAAGGCCAGGCCCTTCGAAATATTTTGTACCTGCAGGTTGAAATACGGCGGTGACTATAGTAACGAAGGCGATACTTGGTCGCCTGCTTTTAAATAAAATTGCGACATAACGACTAAACAATTTTGAAGCGAACGCCACGAATACAGCTATAAAGATGTAATGAAACGGGTAAACCTGTCATCACAACATGGGCCTCGGCACCGAAAGAAAGTAAACAGTGTTGAAAGCTTAAGAGCAATTTACGCAGACACAAGACTTGCGTCTTTTACTCATGAAGCTGAACGCAGTCGTAGTCCCCACCTTCAGTTATTACTAGATGAAGACAGGAACCGATTATTGCGATGGAGCTACAGCACAGTGAAAACTTTGTAAGAGCGGAGCTTTCAGAAAAATCGCCTTCATCTGGCAATAAATATGGCGTCGGTAGTCCCGTGCAAGCTTGAGCTGCATGCAAATTAGTAATTTAGTGATTAAAAGAACAAAAATTATATTTAGCTGTTCTAAAGTTTGTTCTTTCGGGGTTCTCCCGTCGGTGCTGCCTATTCGAAAACTCTTCGGTGTTTCGATAATAAAAATATCTGGGGTTTAACGTCCCAAAACCCGGAAATTTCGACCACCTGGGGGTTCTTTAACGTGCACCTAAATCTAGGTACACGGGCATCAAACATTTTCGCCTATATCGACAATGCAGCCGCCGCGGCCGGGATTCGATTCCGCGACCTTCGGGTCAGCAGTCGAGCGCCATAACCACTAGACCACCGTGGCGGGGCTATTCGGTGTTTCGAATATGTACTATTCAATTTGAGTACCGAATCGAATAGAATGATCAAACGATCAAACCGATTGCCTCTTCCTTGATTTCGCCAGGCATTCGATACTGTCCCTCATTATCGTTTAATTTCTAAATTGTCTGCACTTTGTATGGATTCATTAACCCTGTCTTGGCTACGCAACTTCCTCTCTTCGCGTGAGCAATTTACGGTGCATGTTCAACGACATTTCATCTCACCTTTGCGACGTCACGTCCGGTGTTCCCCAAGGCACTGTAATAGGTCCGTTACTTTTTCTAATGTATACATTAACGATTTGCCCGCTAACCTTTCATCCTCTGTTAGGTTGTTCGCCGACGATTGCGCCATACATCGCAACATTAAATGTTTTAATGATCATTCCGTTCTCCAAAATGACCTTGACCTAGCCTTCCGGTGGTGTGAAACTTCGCAGATGTCCCCTAACACCTCTAAATGCAAGTTAATCTCGTTCACTCGAAAGCGTACTAACTCAGCATTTCACTGTACATAGTTGTTTCGGCTACCCCATCGTACAAATATCTCGGCGCTCACCTTTCATCGGATTTATCCTGGACTACGCATATAGCAGCTGTTTCATCGAAAGCCTCTCAATCTCTCGGATATCTCCGCAGAAACTTGTGCAACGCTCCTTCTGAGGTACGCGCATTATCATATATTACTTATGTTCGCTCACAACTAGAGTATGCATCATCCACATGGTCACCATATCAAGATTACCTTGTACGTATGTTGGAAGCCGTCCAGAATAGGGCAGTGAGATTCATCTCTGGCAACTACGACTATCATTCAAGCATTACCCTAATAAAACAAGGTCTTGCATTTCAGTCACTGGAAGAACGCCGCACCATTGCTATTTTATGTCTGTTTCACAGGTACATTTATAGTAATAAATTTCACTGTTTGCCACTTCATCCTCCTGTGCGCACATCCCGACGCATTCACAACGCACGTAGTTTCATGCGCATTCATGGTCACACGCCGGCATTTAACTCAGCATCACTACCTCGAGCCATTGCACATTGGAACGATCTTCCTGATCACACTGTATCCATCCCTAATCGTGATAACCTGATTTCGTTGCACTCTAGTATTGTATAACGTTGTTGCACCTTGCTGTTGGTTATCTTTGATTCGATTCTTTTTCCTTTTTTTTCCTTTTTTTGCTTTTTGTCTGTATTTGTCTTTATTGTTGTCTTGTATATACTGATGCCCCCCTTACTCAATGCCCTTCAATGGGCCTTTAAGGCATTTTGAATAAATAAATAAATAAATAAGTATTCGATTCGTTATTCGAAATTTTCCAATATTCACACACCCCTAATACAGAGTTATTAAAATCGTCGCTAACGCCACAATCTTAGTCGCTGAGCTTGAATATTCCAAGTGCCGGACATTAATTGCGCGAGTAACCCATCTACGTAATCTGCTAATTAACAGTAATTGACTAGTTCGTTTTTGTGTTAACTACGGCCCATACGGCAATTTACGAGTTGTAGCCCGTTAATTCGGAAGCACTATGAATGTTCAGAGCAACACCATCTTCGAGATATTCATTCGCATAGTGTACGCTAAGATATATGGGCGTTTAAATAACGTTCGTGCTTCAATGCACAAAACGGCGTTTGTTAAAGAAAAGAGAAAAAAGCAACTGGAACAACAGTACATATCGACCGCAAGTTTGATGACACGTTTCTCAAGAGGTGTGCCATCCTCAGATTTTACTTATGCCTTGCAAACTCAGTGGATTTAATTCATCTATTGCAACATGTGCAGTGGATGTAATAATTAAACGTTGATGAGTTATTAAGTCGATTAATATTTTGATTTCTGTGCTTGTCCGCCGCTGGTAGTAATCGAGCTCATCAGGTACTACATTTATGCTGTCACAGGCGATTTGTGAATAGTATGTAGTTTGACAAAAAAAATACACGCTATATATTCTTTGTTTCATTTGAAGGCACAATTCTGTGAGCGTCCTTGTAGCACACAACTGCTTCTAGTGTAGAACTAGTGCATGAATCGCCGTTGCTTGATAATATTTACTGCTCAGGACAAAAGACAACTGGCACAAAACCAATCAACAGTACAAACAGGGCTGGGCAGTATCGAAGACATGTATCTCAGACACTTAGGTACTCTTTGGGTATCTTGTATCTGTATGATGACACCTTCGGCATATTGCCACGCCCGCTTCTGCTTTTATTTTGATGTGTTCGAGTTTGACCAGCAAGGACGGTTATCAACGCTCGACGCTGGCCCCGAAGCAGTGTTCGAGAAGCTTCACGATTCTGGTAGATCGTTTTGTTAAGATTGTGCGCCGCACGCGAATGTTCCAGCGTTGTCGAGAGATAACGCCGCCACCAGCGATATTGCTGGAAAGTTCCATAGCACCTGTATAAAAGCCGACGCGCTTGACCGCTTGTCAGTTGATCGACGGACGACGCCCTGTTCGCCGCTATCACTGTACAGCGTGTATTGCTGTAGTTCTAGTTCTGATTTTCCGGCCACAAGTTCGGCCAAATAAACAGTTTCATCCTGCAAACGCCGACTGCTGTCTTCGTCGACGTCACGACCACGTGACATCTGGTGGAGGTGCTGCTTCATGATCCGGACGCCACCGCGGAGCGCTGACCCAAGCCCAAGCCGCGACGAGGACGACGGCAAGGAAATCCCGGATCGTCGAACAAGCCGCAGGCAGAAGGGACTGCAGCCAGAGCACGGGCTCCTTCCCGAAAAACCCAGGCAGCCGCAGATCTCAACATCGACCACAGCGACGATGACCGACCACGTGCAGCCTGCGCCAATCCTTTTTCGCCAGCCCAAGGAGCCGCCAACCTTCCGCGGATCGTCGTTCGAAGACCCGGAAAGCTGGCTCGAAGCCTACGACCGAGTCGCCCTTTTCAATTCCTGGACCAGTGAAGACAAGCTACAGCATGTCTTCTTCGCCTTGGAGGACGCAGCTAGAACATGGTTCGAGAACCAAGAGCGAACCCTGACAACATGGGACGTTTTTCGCAGCAGGTTCCTGGCAACATTCACCAGCGTTGTCCGCAAGGAGAGGGCCGAGGCTCTGCTCGAAACCCGCGTGCAGCTGCCAAACGAAAACGTGGCACTCTTCACAGAAGAAATGACGAGACTGTTCCGCCACGCAGACCCTGAGATGCCCGAGGAGAAGAAAGTTCGCTTCCTCATGCGAGGAATCAAGCAGGAGCTGTTCGCGGGACTAATCAGAAATCCACCCAAGACCATCCAAGAATTCCTCGCGGAGGCAACAACAATCGAGAAGACGCTCGAGATGCGCACTCGGCAGTACAATCGCCGCGCATTCCAAGACAGCGCAGCAGTTCACGCCCTCGGCTCCGACGACTTGCGCGAAACGATACGAGCCATCGTGCGAGAGGAGCTGCGAAAGCTCGCACCTTTTACACAGCCCGAAGTGACGTCGATTGCGGACGTTGTACGCGAGGAAATCCAACAATCACTGGGTGTTCCTCAACCGGCACCGCCGCAGCTGCAAGCAATGAGCTATGCTGCTGCAGCCCGACGCAACGCCCCCCCTCCTCGCCCACGTCAAGACGCCGCGCCGCCCCAGCAGTTCCGCCGCCAGGCGCCACCGCCGCCACCACCGACGTCATACCGCCCGCCAGCCGGTCAGCGATACGCGCCGAGGAAGACCGACGTTTGGCGCGCCCCCGACCATCGTGCACTCTGCTACCACTGCGGAGAAGCCGGCCACACCTACCGCCGCTGCCATTATCGACAGATGGGACTGCGTGGGTTCGCCGTCGACGCGCCGCGTCCACAGCAGGGGGAACGACCACGTGACATCGCCGACTACCTGGCAGGAGCGCAGTGGACCCCCCGAGGACCTTCCCGATCGCCGTCGCCAGGCCGCTACGCCTCTCCCCAACGCTGACCATACACTGGCCCAACCCGGGGCCGGTCACCTAGCCCGCATCCGGAAAACTAAGGGCAGCAACCGATGGAGGTGCGGTTGCTGTGCGACGAAATACCGAAGACCCTCCGCCGCCGACGCCGCCGACGCCGCCGCCACGACGAAGGCTCCAGGACACGACGCGAACCCCTGACGACGAAACCTCGCAGACCGAAGTAGACCTGACGACGCAACGTGGAAGCAGCGGAACAAACCGACGTAGCCGTGACCCGACGCCACGACCTAACTGCAACGCAAGACGACGAACTAGCGACCTCGACGTTCTTATCGACGGCCACAGCGTCACAGCCCTTGTCGACACCGGAGCCGACTATTCTGTCATCAGTGGACCGTTCGCCACGAAGCTGAAGAAAGTTAGGACAGCCTGGGAAGGCCCCGAAATCCGGACAGCTGGAGGTCACCTCGTAACCCCGGAGGGAATCTGCACAGCGAGACTCACCATTAACAACCGGATTTATCCCGCGAACTTCGTAATCCTGCCGCTTTGCTCGAGAGATGTCATCCTTGGTATGGACTTCTTAAGCCTTCATGGTGCAATCATCGACCTGAGGTCTAAGTCAATAACACTGTCCACGGAAAAGGCACTACCGCCGCACACTCCGCCAAGAAAGCACGCCTTGAATGTGCTGGAAGACCAGGTCACCATTCCCCCTCGCTCCAGCGTCATCATTTCCGTCGGCACTCAGAAATCAGCAGACCTGGAAGGCGTTGTTGAAGGCGACCAGCACCACTTGATTAACCGCAAGATTTGCGTCGCAAGAGGAGTAGCAGAGCTGCGGGCAGGGAAAGCAACAGTTATGCTCACGAATTTCAGCAACGAGTACAAGCACGTGAGCAAAGGCACGACGGTCGCCTACATCGAAGAAATCGTAGAAGCCAGCAATGCTTTCGGCCTCACCGATTCTCCCGAGCCTACTCCGACGAATAAAGCACCGCAACCAGCTTTCGACATCAATCCCAGCCTTCAGAAGCACAAACAAGAACAGCTCAAAACCCTGCTCTTGCAATACAAGGACTGCTTCTCGTCGTCGTCAAGAATTCGGCAGACTCCCGTGGCAAAACATCGCATCGTAACAGAGGAAAGCGCCAGACCACTCCGTCAGAGCCCGTACAGAGTTTCGACGCGAGAACGCGAGGCCGTGAAGAAACAGGTCGACGAAATGCTACGCGACGACATCATCCAGCCATCGAAGAGTCCGTGGGCATCCCCGGTTGTGGTAGTGAAGAAGAAGGATGGGACTCTACGTTTTTGCGTCGATTATCGTCGCCTGAACAAAGTCACGAAGAAGGACGTGTATCCCCTTCCCCGGATAGACGACACCCTGGATCGATTACACAACGCAAAGTACTTTTCGTCGATGGACCTCAAGACCGGTTACTGGCAAATAGAAGTCGACGAGAGAGACCGAGAAAAGACTGCTTTTATAACACCAGACGGCCTGTTCGAGTTCAAGGTCATGCCCTTTGGTCTTTGCTCGGCACCTGCGACTTTTCAACGGGTTATGGATACAGTACTGGCCGGCTTGAAGTGGCAGACGTGTCTCGTGTACTTGGACGACGTCGTTGTGTTTTCCTCAAACTTCGACGAACACCTTCGGCGCCTTGAAGTTGTACTTCAAGCAATCAAGACCTCCGGGCTCACCTTGAAGCCTGTAAAGTGCCGCTTCGCGTACGAGGAGCTCTTGTTCTTGGGTCACGTAATCAGTAAGGATGGTGTTCGCCCGGACCCGCGGAAAACAGCTGCCATCGCTGACTTCCCGACGCCCACCGACAAGAAGGCCGTACGCCGTTTTCTCGGCTTGTGCGCCTATTACAGACGTTTCGTCAAGAAATTTTCACGGATCGCCGAGCCACTGACGCAACTCACGAAGGCCGACGTCGAATTCAGGTGGGAAACGTCGCAAGTTCAAGCATTTCAAGAACTGAAACGACGCCTGCAGACGCCTCCCATACTTGCGCATTTCGACGAATACGCCGATACGGAAATCCACACCGACGCAAGCAGCGTAGGACTCGGCGCCGTCCTTGTGCAAAAGACCGACGGATTCGAAAGGGTCATCAGTTATGCTAGCCGGTCGCTATCAAAGGCAGAAATCAACTACTCCACAACAGAAAAGGAGTGCCTGGCCATCATCTGGGCTACATCGAAGTTTCGCCCCTACCTCTACGGCCGACCCTTCAAAGTTGTGAGCGACCACCACGCCTTGTGTTGGCTAGCTAACTTGAAGGACCCTTCAGGTCGCCTCGCACGGTGGAGCCTACGACTTCAAGAATTTGACATAACCGTCGTTTACAAGTCCGGAAGAAAACACTGCGACGCTGACTGCCTGTCCCGCGCCCCCGTCGACCCACCGCCGCAGGACGACACGGAGGATGACTGCTTCTTGGGAACCATAAGTGCCGAAGATTTCGCCGAACGACAGCGAGCGGACCCAGAACTCAGGGGCCTTGTGGAATACCTCGAGGGCAGGACCACCGTTGTTCCCAAGGTATTCACGCGAGGACTGACGTCGTTTTTCTTGCGCAACGGTGTTCTCCTTAAGAAAAACTTCTCGCCGCTTCGAGCCGATTCCCTTCTCGTAGTGCCCTCGACATTGCGACCAGAGGTCCTCCAGGCTCTGCATGACGACCCGACGTCTGGACACCTGGGTGTTTCTCGCACGCTCGCAAGAATACAGGAAAAGTGCTACTGGCCGCGCCTTGTCGCCGACGTAATTCGCTACGTCAAGACCTGCCGGGACTGTCAGCGACGCAAGACACCGCCGACTAGGCCAGCCGGACTTCTGCAGCCTATCGAGCCACCTCGACAGCCGTTCCAGCAAATTGGGATGGACTTACTGGGGCCGTTCCCGACGTCCAATACCGGAAACAAATGGATCGTCGTAGCTACCGACTACCTCACCCGCTACGCCGAGACAAGGGCCCTACCTAGAGGCAGTGCCGCCGAGGTAGCGAAGTTCTTCGTTGAGAACATCCTCCTGCGTCATGGCGCCCCAGAGGTCCTCATCACCGACAGAGGTACGGCGTTTACTGCTGACCTAACTCAGGCAATACTGAGATACAGCCAAACAAGCCACCGCCGGACCACAGCGTACCACCCACAGACCAATGGCCTCACCGAGCGGCTAAACAAGACCATCGCCGACATGCTGGCCATGTATGTCGACGTCGAACACAAGACGTGGGATGCCATCCTTCCGTATGTGACCTTCGCATACAACACGGCCATGCAAGAAACGACGCAAATGACGCCGTACAAGCTGGTCTACGGAAGGAGCCCGGCAACGGCGCTCGACGCAATGCTACCAACCGCCACCGACGAAGACGACCTCGACGTAGCCGCCTATTTGCAACGCGCCGAAGAAGCTCGACAGCTCGCCCGCCTGCGCATAAGAACCAGCAGAGGGTCGACAGCCGTCACTATAATCTTCGACGACGCCACATGGAGTACCAACCCGGTGACCGTGTGTGGGTCTGGACGCCGATACGCCGACGTGGGCTCAGTGAAAAACTTCGGCGATACTTCGGGCCATACAAGGTGCTTCGACGTCACGGCGCTCTTGACTACGAGGTCGTCCCGGACGGCATTACGAATTCCCAGCGACGCCGCGCACGACCTGAAGTCGTCCATGTCGTGCGCCTTAAGCCGTTTTTTGCGCGTTAGCGACCCTGGAGACTCTACTTTTTCCTTTGTTATGGTAATTTATTTGTGTATGCACTTGTTTTTTCCTTTCCATGTTCTGTTGCAAGCATCGGGACGATGCTTTTTCAGAGAAGGGCAATGCCACGCCCGCTTCTGCTTTTATTTTGATGTGTTCGAGTTTGACCAGCAAGGACGGTTATCAACGCTCGACGCTGGCCCCGAAGCAGTGTTCGAGAAGCTTCACGATTCTGGTAGATCGTTTTGTTAAGATTGTTCGCCGCACGCGAATGTTCCAGCGTTGTCGAGAGATAACGCCGCCACCAGCGATATTGCTGGAAAGTTCCATAGCACCTGTATAAAAGCCGACGCGCTTGACCGCTTGCCAGTTGATCGACGGACGACGCCCTGTTCGCCGCTATCACTGTACAGCGTGTATTGCTGTAGTTCTAGTTCTGATTTTCCGGCCACAAGTTCGGCCAAATAAACAGTTTCATCCTGCAAACGCCGACTGCTGTCTTCGTCGACGTCACGACCACGTGACAATATTGTGTGTCAGTGTCTGTATCTCTGTATATACCAAGTATTTTAAGATACAAGATACACCTTTAGCACAAGTGACTGCGGCTTTATAGCAATTAGGGATGGTTCAAGTTTAACCCTTTCCCTACCAAGTTTTTTGGCCCATAACAATACAAAAATACCGATTTTTTATTGGCCTATTTGATTCTACGTGTCTTAAAAGAACTAAAAAAATATTTAAAGGTGCTAGTATTCGCAATATACACGCAAAATATTTTTTTTTAAGATATGCAGCCCAGCCATCTTGCACTGGTATCGCCGTTCATACTTGTGAACATTGTCGATCAAAAAGCAAATGTTACGCATATCTGAGGCGCAACATCAATACGTAAGTATTAGGTGGTGTGTTCCTTTACTAGAAAATACATAGATACGTAATTCTAAAGACCCTAGTGTTTATTGCGCTGCGCTGAAAATGCTAGTGTTTTTTTGGGCTGCGCTGCAAATGCGACGCTAAGAGCCAGATCCTGCGATTCAACATAGAGGAGGAGGACTCATGTAGTACAGTCGACAGAAGACTATGGTCTTTCGACGACATTTGCAGCGAAGCACACAGATATTTGTAATGGACGAGCACGAATGACTAAGCCAGATGCTGTGGGACAATGGTATCAATTATTTTAATAAATTTCCTCATTGTTTTCCTAATTATACTTCTTAAGTGGAAAGTTGAAACTTCGGAAAAATCAGACCAGCCAGTTCTCACAGCATACCATCTAGCATTCTTTATGCTTCGAAAAATACGTTCTCAACTCGTGTCATATGCAGTGGTTTGCTGTTCTAGCTAACAGGCACACGTAAAATATATTGCACTTTGGAGACATGCATTATCTGGAACGCCAATATATATCGCTGCAAATTTGAGTACCTAAATTGAACTTGGCTAAAGCTCTTCCATTGACGGCTAAATACTCGCTCTTATTATCCGTAATACCCGAAACGCAAAATCAGGTGCTAAAGAAGAAAACAATGTTTTATGTAGGTAATTTATTCGGCACCTCTGCGCCGCTGCCGACATCTCTCTTAGCACCAACATGCTGTTTCAAGTCACCTTATTAAATTAAAACTATTTGCTAAACTATATCATGACAGCTTTCACTCAAGTGGCTATGCATTAACTTTACGAGTCCAGCCGTCTTCTGGTATATATTTTCTATCGGCAGGTGTCTTTCTTCTATTTTACTACTTTTAAATAATATGCCTTTGGCGTGATTAATAAGAAAACACGATGATCACTTTCTACGCCATTTCTAGATTCTGCAGCAGAATAATCATCGCCCGATTTTATACTTTAACGCCGCATGCGGATAATGAAGCACCGTTGTATAGGTTCGAGCCTGCAGTACAGATCGCCGCTTTGAATAATCTAAAACGTCTCACTTTTGAGTTCAGCCTTTGATGCTTGATGTCGTTGGCTTCCTCTCGATCGCGGCTATCGAGTATGCTTTTTTATCTGTGACTGATGTCTAACATGAAGCAGATGATAGTCGGATACTCGCCCTGACACCTAAAGAAAAATATTTTGTGAGATATATATGTTTCTCGTTTTTTTGTTTGTGTTTGTATGTTATACCAGTGGAGTATTTCACTTTTGTTGCAACATGCGCAGTTCTTGCTTTTTTTTATGTAACCTTACACCTGTATGTATAGCGTTATCGATTTCGCTTGTTGACTGGGTATTGTTTCTTTGCCATGTATGTCGTATGAATGTATTCTGTTGGGCCTCAGGCGCACTCAAGCTACAGTTTTGTAGCTTTTGGCCTGTGGTCCTTTCCCCCTTTTTTGCATGAAAAAAGTAGAGACAATTTTATTTATTTATTTATTTATTTATTTATTAATTTATTTATTTATTTATTTATTTATTTATTTATTTATTTACACTTGCTTATGCCATAGCCGACACATCTGTGAGCGTTATGTTTGCTGGTTCTTTTCTTGGCAATTAGCGAATTTCCTCCATGATCAACCAGCCAGCGATCTAGAAGAGTTAGTCAAAGTTGATGCCGTGAAAGTATCGTACAGGATTGTTGAGAAGAAAGTAGTCCCAAGGCAATGACCGTGTTTAGAGTTACCTCCTGTAATTATACATTTGCCTCTTTGCACACTCCGATGCTTTGCGCACCTTTGCGTCATTCAGCCAATGATCCTCGAAAGTTGCTAATGTTTCTTTATATATATATATTTTTCCTTACACCCACTCATGAGAGTGAGTTCGATGGCAAATTCGGATCATCTTCAATATCTCCCACAGCATTCTTTAATATACTTTTTGGAGAGAGAGAAAGCGAGAAGAGGAAAGGCAGGGAGGTTAACCAGACGAACGTCCGGTGTGCCACCCTGCACTGGGGATAAGGGAACGGGGAATATAAAGAGAGAAAGAAGGAGAGCACTGCATCTGCAAAGGGTTACAATCAGTCAATGAGGCCGGAGCTTCTGTGACCTACATGACATCAGCGCTTTCTACATCGTGAGAGCAGCTAATGATAGTGGATAGTTGTATCATTTTCTATCGGTAGACCATTATCTGCTGCTACGTGTGTCTCTGTTGTAAGTCCTTCCCTCTATAAAGCCTGGGGGTATATAATACAAAAATGAACACGGTTTCTAGGCAAACAAAGTGTAGTAGCATCAGTGAGCTGCGTAAAGTAGAGTGGAGTAGACCCTATAGAAGCTGTGGCTCATGAACCGGTTAGTTTTAAAGGCAAATTTGAAATTGAAGTTCAAACTTTGTTTAATTAATACGGAAGCGTACTTCTCCACTGAGCACTTTAACCTTCAACCATGAAAGGTGGACCCCACTACAAGTTTCACAAGGGGTGACCACATCCTGTGCTGCGCTGTGGCTGTTCTTCCATGTCCCGTACCGAATTTGCGCTCTGCAGTTGAGTAACCCACAAACTCTCGACACTGAGGCGCTGTTTCCTTGTTATCTGGCGTTTCTCTGTTCGTCCGTTGTTAAAATGGCGCTGCGATTCATCTGTTACGCAAGACTAACTGGACCAAAGTTATGTTTGAACCTATACAATTATGAATATGCGCACATTTAACCGTCGCTGTAAACGCAACATACTACTGTCCGCATGATGGTGATTTGGGGATACCCATTTAGGCAGGCTGATGGCATATACTATGTCGCGTATTTTTTGCTGTATATAATGTACTACACTGTAAACCACATTGGACCTTTAGAGCGATTTCAAGCAAGCGGAACGCCGCTTTGCCTAACCAGAATTTGCAAAAATGAGTGTGTAAGGGTGTTTTGCTTCCCCAAATGACCTTTTGGTTTGAGTAAGGAGTAATGTTTTACCTAAAACACCCTTTAGGAGCTAAGGGTGTTTTGGGTTTTCGAAACACCTGTGGCCCACACGACAGCGTGCCAGATGATAAATGGGACTCGCTGATTAAGTCGTTGGATATTAGGCGAGTTTATATTAAACGATCTGTCTCTTTTAGGGCTATCTACAAATGCACCATAAATTTACACATATTCTGTGAATGTTTAATGTTCAATTATACGGAACAGGAACATCCCCACCGGCACTGAACGGCGGCTCAAGATACCATGGATATATATATATACCAGATGGTCGGTGTAAGGCTGTGTAGAGCGAGCGCTCCGTCCATGGGATATTTTACAATACGCTATGTTGTGTGCATGGTTGGGCGCGTACGTGCACCTTCTATATATGCTGATGTCATCTGTAATTGGATGTTCCCTGACTGGTAGAGTTTATTTTTCACGGTTTTTCAGTGATAAGGATGTTTAGACGATTGTCAACCCCCCCCCCCCCCCCATTATATCGGTGTTTTGATTCGTGAAAACGCATTTCTCTAAAGTGTAACAGTTAGTTAAGGACACGGTTTACTGTGCAAACACTATGAGCTGCGTTTAGCGCCGTTTACTAATGCCTACAAATAAAAAGTAACTAGTATACGCTACATATTTGTTTTATAGGCATTTTTATTTTATAGAACACGCAACCAATTAACAATGGACAAGGTAGATGTGAAGTTATAGGCAAACGCTGAGTAAATGGTCACCCAATTTATTATCGGAATCCAATTAGAGTGCACTGTGCCGTTTGTAAACACGACAGGGGAAAACTTGCCAGTTGCACAGCGTACCTGCGTTGATTTTATGAAATCTTCCCGCCCCTATAGAATGTTGTGCAATGACAATATGATATGCTATTGGAACGCCGAGAGAAATGCTCACATATTAGCAGAGGATATTCCAAATAATGAGGCCTGCCTGTGGGAAAGGAGTTTGGGAGAGCAATAAATGAGGCTGTTCACAGTTTCCTCCTGCGCTAGACAATAATGGGGACAAAGACGAACACAACAGATGGAATACGTCGTCTCTCCGTCCCCGTTCTTGTCTTTAACGAAAAAAGAAATAAACTGTGACTATCAGAAAGAAATTTGCAAGCAAACAACTGCAAACTTGCAGTAGTCCCAACAATGGAACTGTAATTAGGAATTCGCTAACGTATCGAAGATACAAATGGTAAGTATCTTGTATCTGTATGTCAAATACGTATCGTCTCGGTACCTTGTATCGTATCTCGATGCAACTGCGTAGTATCCTGGCCCGGCCCAGAGTACAACACGTCATTTCGTGAGATGGTGCCAATGGTCACCTCGCCGGCCTCCATTTCCATCTTCTGCATGGCAGTGATCGGTCAAGGTTTCATAAAGTGCTTTGGCGGACGCAAACTGTCAGTAGGGGATTTTAACGTTGCCTGTTTACCGTACGGTAAGCACGGCAGTATCGTACCGTCGTGATCGGTGCGTAGGTATTTTAGTCTGCAAGACCTGTATTAGCCACTTTCATCATCTTATCACGTCACCATACGCTCGAGCAACACGCGCAGCTAAAACGTTTTCGGATCGAGGAACATCCTTGACGGAACGGCAATACCGTAGCGCAAAGGGTACGGTATTACCGGAGCGGCTAAAACACTTGACTCAATCGGTATCTTGAATAACACATATCGATACGATCCATTCCAAAGCTTTACGCTCATTCGCTTAACTGCAAGGAAACTTGAAAAGCGTATCCCCAGAAGCAAATAATTAGCATAAGCAACATTTGTCCGTCCTCAATTAGAATTTGCTTCTGCTGTCTCGCACCCTTCACAAGGTCACCTGGCCCCTACATTGAAGTCATTCACAATATTCACGGTACAGTAGCATCACTTATTTCAAGCAAATAAGCGGTATAGCAACACTTGTCATGTTTTTGTCATGATGTTATGTTTCCCCTCTTGTGTAATGCGTTCGTGCCTTCTAGGTGATAATAAATAAAAAAAGGGCCCATTTAAGCGAAAAAAAATTTCTCTTGCTATCGCGCGATTGTATATTTGAAGATAGTTTACCTTTGAAGACAGTTTACCTTTGATTTCCTGGAGCGCTTTTTTGTTCCAAGATATTCGTCATCGAATTTGACCCCCACACAGCTAATTTCGCATTCACGTGCATAGATCTCGACGCAAGCTCTACGCCCCCATTGTCGCGTAGATTATTACTGCGTGCGGCATACAAGAAGGTCTGAAAATAACTGCTGGAGTAGAAATTATGATTCAAGTGTGAAGCCGGATCTTCGCCATATTACGAGGGGCACGATAAAGCGTTAGCATGCAGTGAAGAAAAAAAAAAAGGAATGTTTTCCTCACACGCCCTACGACTTTCATGTGGCAATTTTTTTCGGACAGAGACTGCTCAGCGTGTGTCGTTGTGTTACTCGTTCCCTTAAGAAGCACCAAAGTCCTGGCAAATTTTATTGGCCATCAAGTCATCAGTACTCATCTTGATGTGTTACTTTCGTCGGGAACAACGATCTTTTATTTGATAATTAGCCTATAGCGTTTCCATTAACAGAACAAAACCACTTGATCACCAAGCGGGCGCCACCCGAAAATACCATGCATCAGCCCCGTATCAAGCCCCCCCCCCCCCCCCGAAATTTTGGTGAAGTAGGTGCTTTTACCAAAAATATATAATAAAAATAGGTGTCTTTCTCAAATAGTCAAGGTTTTCAGCAAGTGCCCCCCCCCCCGAAAAAAATTCCTGGCTACGGGCCTGCGATGCATGCTTCTGAGATAAAGTAAGGGCCAGCGCTGACTTCACGTCTGTCGGTAAGGCGTTGCGAGAGCTGTTTGAGAGCTTGGGAACATCTAGACCACGCCCAACGGAGTTTAAAGTGCCTATTAAGGTTTCTAAGCGGAGACAGGTTTAAATGCTCGTCTATAGAGCATGTGCTACGATATAAAAACTTTGGCATTGTGTGTACAGTGACTCATTGTGCTATACCATAGTCACCTATCATCATACCTCTCTCTTTCTTTCCCTTTTTCCCTTACCCCAGTGCGGAGTAGCAGGCTAGAAACCCGCTTTCCAGGACGACCTCTCCTCCTTTAACGTCATTAAACATCTTCTTCCACTCCAGAATTTTTTTTTAACCTCCTTGGTCGAGATACACGCTTCTTTATGCGAAATCAGCTAACTGGTTGCTAAATTTGATGACTATTTAGAAAAGCACTCCAGGAGAATCAAACAAAGGAAAGTTGGCTAAAGATACTATTGTCTTGTTCTCTTGAGCCTTCCTATATGTGCAAGCTTAGCGCCCGTCCTATCTTCGTGTGGCGTGTTCGTTTTCCGGCGTTGTTAATATGTGAAACATATGCCGTGATTGTGATTTCAGCATTGAAAGGTTCAAATTCTGCGCTCGGATATGCTAGCTACCTGGTGGCTGACGATCCACAAAGCTCATCGCTTCAATGTATTGACATGGAGTTTCTCGGACCCGCACTTCCATGACTGCTCAGTTGCAGTCGCTGGATTTTGGTTACTGTGAACTGTCCCTCGTGGCAGTGCGTAACGGAGGCCCTTAGAAATGTTTGACAAATTGCCACCTTTCATCTACCACATCGTCCTCTGTCACGATACATCAGCAGCAATTATAACTGACTGCAAGAGAGGTCACAGCTTAGTTAGGCAAGACGTTAGGAAGCGCAGGCACGATAGAAAGTGCAAGACCTCAGCTTAGCAACTCCAAACGAATATTCTAATGGATAGTCTGAACATGGCAACCGCTGACATGGCCACTGACATGACATGGCTGACATTACAAGGTCCACTCACGGCGCAGGAGTTATGTCTATGTTCTGAAGGAAAAAGGCCGAACTCAGCTGAAACGAACCGATGCTTATTGCTGCAGTTAACGAGGCAACCGTCATATTCTCTGGTAGACTTCACCTCGATCATTTTAACTGCAGCGCATGCATGGTCTCTTCCAGGGTGTGCCTAGGGGGCTCTGCCTTTTGCCTCGTTATGTTTCTTGGATATTCTTGACTCAGAACTGCTACTGTTGCTTCTGGCCCAGTATCAGTGATAACATGGGCCTCTTTTGCGTCATTGAAGTGTGCTACAGTGCGCCTTTAAACATCTCTTTTTAAACGAGCAGCCTCTAGAACTACTCGTTCCAGTAGAATTCTGAACCAGCTGGCACTGCCCAGATTTCTGGGCAGTGTCACACTGGCCGTTGCTGCAACCTTGCCTGGGTTATACCTTGACACCTGCAGATGAAACGTGCCCAAAGAATCTCAGTTTGTAAAGTTCCCATAACACTTGTTTTCGGTCTCAGTCAGCCCTGCGTCTTCCAGATGCGTCAACACCAGACGCAGTCTTCGCGGTCGTATTCTGTTACGGTACGCCCAGGGATGAGAATGCCATCACCTACATTGACTAATCTTTCCTCATTTTGAACTGCTTCTTTTACGGCGTCATGAAAAATATCGGCGTCAGTGAGGCCAAATAGCAGACTCTTGTATTTTTTCAGACCAAAATTGGTTGAGAATGTGGGTATTACCCTAGGATCTCCATCGTGTTCGAGCTTATGCTAGCCCTCTTTTAGAACCAACCTTGAAAAGTAGGCAGTAACCTTCAGAATGCTGATAACAACTTCTACAGGGTGTATGATGTGGATGTCATCATAATATGACATCTTCTTATAACATCTTCTGATAACATCTTCTACGCGTGGTTTATGATGTGCCTTTGTCTAGCAATGATCTTGTTGACTTTGCTCATATCAACAGGCACCCTGAATGCATTGCGGTCATGACGTTTGGGAACAATAAAAAGCAATGGAACCCAAGGTGTCAATCCGGCTACTAGACTAGCTCCTCCAGGAGTACGAACTCAGTCCCCAGCGTTTTTCTCATTTGAAAAGAAATGCATCGGTGCTGTCGGGTTACTGGCTGGTCTTTAGGTTACGTCAAGCTACGTATACGTAGCTTTTAGCCCAATATGACCATCCAGTCTGTATACTGGAGAATAAAATTAATTTGATTTGGATTTTATTTGACTTTTTGTGAGATCCGCAAATTAACTTGTAAGTTCTTCAAACCATCAACCTTGCCAGGCAGTTTAAAAAGTGTTTCTTTGCATCGGCACCACTGTGTCTTGGAACGAGCTGAAGTATTATGATTAGCTTTAGATCGGCAGCAGTTTCGTAGCTCAGAAGGGATTCTGTGTGTCCCTTTTACGACGTATACTATCGCTTTTATAGCGTGGTTTCAAGCACTGAATGTTGCAGAGAACTTTCTCATGGCTGGAATTTCTTGGGTTGCTCCATAGGCAGAGTGCCAGCTTTGTGGTCGTGTGCTTAGCCTGTATCTATAGGTGTCGGTGCTTTCTCCACGTTGTCTCCCCGATGACGTTAACGTCTGCTCCTGGATCAACCCAAAAGTCATGTGGTATGTCGTTGGTTAAAACTGCTGTTTGTAACTGCTTATGTAACACGATACTGGCGAACAGGACACGGACGGAAGCCACTAGCAACGCCAGACTTCAACTGTAATACTGACTGGCTCTGGACGTGAAAGACGTTATCCGCCGTGCTTGTGCTCTTATGTGCACTTGTAGAATTGCCTGTGGAGTCAATAGAATGCACAACAGTGGATCTTTGTCAGCTGAAATTGACGCAGTGGCTCCTCTTTTGAAATTTTTGGAAAGTGGCGGCTCCTCATGTTGAGCAGATTCTGGCTATGCTACAGACAGAAAGACATGGCGTCGCTCCCTTTGTTACCATGCGGTGATGATGCTTAAGAAATCATTCATTTTCGTTTGCATTACAAGACCGACTTTCATATCATTATTCGCGCCATGTTGTTACCTTACTGGTGCAGAATCGTCACCGATGCTGCCCGGCGTTTTAAAAGAGCATTGCACGCCTCAGAACGGGTATTACCGGTATTACAGAACGGGCACTGAACGTCTCAGAACGCAGTCAGAACTGGGTATTAACCCAGTTCTGACTGCGTTCTGGGTATTCAATGCCCGGAATACCCAGTTCTGGGTATTCTGGGATTGGGTATTAAATCAGTTATGACTAAAAGGCGCTCATGTGTGCTACAAGGTTCGCGCCTGAAGTTTCTTATTTTTTGCTCCAAATATTTAACAATCACTTTCGTTTTTCTTTCGCAGCTGCGGAATCTGCCGTAACCGGTTATCACACCAACTAAATTATCTAACGAATGCGTAATTGTGGCGTATGTGTAATATTAGTTGCATCACATTAGCACAGCGCTAAATTTAGTTACCTTTGAATGGGTCAATTCGCGATGTATGAAGAGATTTTCCATATCTGATTGCCACACCGAACTAACGAAAATTAACGACATTGAACCGCTCGAGCTTGGAAGAAACATACACTTCAATTCCTTGAACTTCTTCATATAGTACCGTTTGTCTCACCTCCATATTTATCGCAGTTATCTACCAGAGCTACACATAACCGTCGGCGGGATTCATTAACACCGTACTTCGCACGAATGAACACACTCAACCTCAGCGTAGTCTCTCAAGCATTTCGTCCCTCTTGGTTTCTTTACATTTCTTTACACTTAGGGGCACTGCAGCACGCCGACATGCTTTCTATTCATACAAGGCAAAACCGAGCGCCGAGTTTAAAGCTTGTTAATGTAGATTAGTATTTTTAGCATCTATTCACTTCACTTCACTTTATTACCTTAAAGACCCCTTGGTAGGGGTATTACATAAGGGGTGGGAATACATTAGTACGTAATTTGCATGAACATAACTGAAAGAACAAAAATGGAAAAAAAAAGAAAAAGTACACGCGCTATACATTTGCATAATACATAACTGAACACCGAATAGAAAAAATGTACAGATGAGTACATGGGGTGATGTGTTTATTACGTCAGCACAAATACCTATATACCTAAACAATACAAATAAAAGTAAAATAACGCTTTCATTGCAAAAAGTGCGCCGTGACACTCTCCGTGAACGCACACGGGCAAGTGATTGCAACGATCTGGTGAGGCAGGCTGTTCCACTCTGTAGAAGTATCCATTTAAGAACATGCGCCGATTTGTGATGATGATTCATGAATTGTTGACGCGAGGTGTTGTAACAATGCAACCCTCACAAGGTGCAGAAATGCCTCTTTAAAAAAAAAAAAATTAAGGTCGCCTTCACTCGCTGTCATTCGCGAATCAGCAGCGAAGAAGGCATATAGTTAGCAGCAAGTTTATAGACTTACCTATCCTCCCTCGAGCGTTACAAGACCTCTTCAAAATCACCAGTTGTGTACATTGTAACATGATTTCTGGACATGAATGTTGACTTATTTCTCTCAGTCGTTTGTTTGATTGTTTGTTTGTTAAAACTGTTCATTTGTAAGAGCGGTTACGCAACACTTTACTACACTCTTTTAGTCAACATGATTTTCTACCATACCAGATGGTATAAACAAGTAAGCTGAGAAACAAAGAAATATCACGCGGACATATTGTGTCATGTGAGAAATAGCAAGGAGCGCGGTGCTACTGATAGAATGAACGAAAGTCGTGTTTTAGCAAAGCATTGCCAAATGCAATGAACTGTAGCTCCAGTATAGAGCGAGTCTCACTGCTCTGATCTGCTCGAGAGGTGGGCTTATGTAGTGGCTCTAAGCACCATAATGTTCTCAATGGTCAGAACTATTTATGTATCGTTCGAGCTTCGCCGTAACTTCTTCACAAGCATTTGACCAGACTGGATGAGATGCAATAATGCTGTTCAGCTGTACTCGAGTCTAATCGAGAATCGTGAAATGCGAAAGTATCTAATGATCATACATGTACATACTGGCAAATATGAGCAGGCCGTACTGATGCATTTGATGTATTGGCGGCACATTAATATTTTCTTCTTGCATAAAAATGCGCTGAAGGGGAAAAAATGGTTATTTTATGGAAACTTAGAGAAATATTAACGGAAATTTCGGTCACCTAACTGTCTAATCTCTAATGCTTTTGTTGCTGAGTCTTGCTGTTTTCCATTTATGTTGTCACTTTTACATCGACATTTCTGGCGAAATCGTTAGAAGATAAAATGTGATTTCCTGATACATATTTAAAAAAGGAGACAGCAGGGACTGCTTTTTTATCGCATGCTCAGCTGGAGTGGTCTTATCCACTGCAAAAGATAACTGTTCTTCAATTTTGAGCTACAGGGTGAGCCGTAGGGTGACCTTGAATAACATTTTGTAGCAAATTTTTCAGTTAGCTTGTGAAGATATACACATTTCTCTAGCTACTATTTCCTTTCGTTTTTTTATGTCGTATGGCGATAACGCCGACTACCCTATATCTCTTGAAACTCGATTCCTTTCTGCAGTAGCTATCCATCGTTAAAAAGAAAATGAGTGCAAGGACTATATGGTACTTATATCCATACGAATTGTGTAATCTACTTGAATTATATTTAGTTTAAAATGAAAGCAAATCATACTGCGTAGTTCCATTAACGATGAGAGAGACTTAATAAAAATATGAAGCAGCAAATATCAGTGAAGTGCTTAAAGAGCCCCGAAAAACATTTGACGCATT
The DNA here is from genome assembly GCF_013339695.2 of Rhipicephalus sanguineus. NCBI lineage: Eukaryota > Metazoa > Arthropoda > Arachnida > Ixodida > Ixodidae > Rhipicephalus > Rhipicephalus sanguineus. Next base: position 230,234,384 of record NC_051176.1, read on the forward strand.
TCTTGTCGCTTATACGCTTTTATGTAGACACCATACCACTATTGATTACTGCAATCGATGACTGAGGTCTCCTAACTGACTAGTTGTGTGTTGTAGTGCGGTAAACTGCATACGAATGGGGTGTGCGTGCAGGTAAACGATGTGTGCGACACTGGCATGTAGCATGCGTAGTCGGAGATACAGCAGCTTGCGTCGACCCTGAACCGCCGTGTCAGATATAGTGAAGGCGGTGAAGGCAGGCGCGTTCACGCTCGTGATCGAACCCTGACGTCACCTTCAGGCGAGTGTAAACGTCACTTCCGCTATGCCAGTTCCCCCCCTTCCCCCCCCCCCCTTTAACCGCGTCGCGGGCTAGCCTCACGCGGGGCGCCCATCTTTTTACAGCAACTGAATCACGTGACAAAAAAGGTTGCTGGTGCGGAGAGTACGCTCGACCCCCCCCCCCTCCGCTACCCCTCTATTTCCTCCCCATCACCCGACCTCTCCACCGTGGCTCTTCCCCTCGTTTTGCTTGCACTGCAAGCCGTTGGTTCTTTCCCTCCGCTTTTTCTCTCGCGAGTTCAGGCGGCCGGTTGCGTTGATTCTCTCGATATATTTTTGAAGTAGCTCTCGCTCGCTTTTATTTGTGTGATACACATTGCTGAATGTGGCTGGGGGCCCATGATGTCGTGGAGGGAAGTAAGCGCTAGGGTGATCACAAAGACGATGCCGTGATGAGGCTGTCGAATCGGAGCTCCAGGCCTCTCCAGACACCACTATGACGAGGTAGCCGGATCGCAGCGAGGGGCAGTCATGTGGTGGCGTCGTGCTGCTTATCGGTGCGCGCCGTGACGTGGGGCGAGCTAGGATAGCTGTATGTCGCCGCGGCCGGTATGCTCCAGGCGGCTGCTCCACTGTTGCTTTCGCCCGCCAGCCGACGCGAACGTGGGCGGCAGTGAACTGCACGCGGCGCGTGACGTAACTGCGCGTGCTATATAAGTAGGCTCTTTATGAATGAACGCATTTGAAAGGACACTTCATTAGCCTAAATGGGGGGGTGGGGGGGGGGGGGGGGGAGAGATTGCTGAGTACGAAGAAATTAAATGCTAGAGGAAGGGAGGAGGAGAAGTTGGGTGTCACAAAGACCGAAGTATACTGCGCGGTAGACAACACAGACAACTAGAAGACGGGGACTAGAAGACGGGGGGGGGGGGGGTCCGTCTTCTAGTTGTCCGTGTTGTCTACCGCGCAGTATACTTCAATCATGAAGCACCAACTGGCCCAATCTTCCACTTTGGTTAGTCACAAAGACGGCGTAAAGGAAAAGGGGAAAACGGCCATGCGATAACAAATATTACGTGTTTCAGTTCGCAGAAAGCCGGGAGATATTACCGGTTCTCTACTTGCGAAGTGATCCATTAGTCCAGCGTCGGCATTCTCCCCACGTATTTACGGCCGTCGCGGTGAAATGCAGGGTATAGTAAAGGTCTCGCTGTTGTCTTGCACGAGTGCATGAACGGACTATTACTGCCGTTCTCAATTTCTATTTTGTTCGTGTCCAGTGTTAGGGCGGAACCGGCCGGTGCAGCTTGAAAACTTCATTTTTTTTCCCACTCAGTTCGCATTTTGCAACACTCATTTCTTCCTGTACCACAGTTAGAGGAATGTGATTGCCACCGATCCAAAACTCGCCTTGTCGCAGAACGCAACAGTTATATGCTTCGGAGGTATTCGACACACCTTTCCAGCAGTACCGGTGTTTCACTTTGTGCCCCATGAACGACTGTGCACTCTACAATGGCGCACGCATATGTATAAGGTACTTCACCGTCATCATCAATAGCTTATTTTTATGCCTACTGCAGGACGTAGGCATCCATGGGCGTCCGGAGGGGGGTGCAAGGGTGGGCGGCTGCCCCCCCCCCCCCCCCTGGAATTTCGGATAATATTTTTCTATGCAGTAGCAATAAGCTGCACACGTTGGTTAGCACACAAAAGGTCCGCATATCCGTGTGAAACGGCCTTCAGGATTGCCAGCCAGCTTTGCACGTTATTACATATTATTGACTAACCTTGCCGGTCAAGTCACGGTATTGAACAACCCCCCCCCCACCCCCACCCCAATGGATGCACCCCCCTGGAAAAATTTCTGCGGACGCCCTTGTAGGCATCCCCCAATTATCTCCAATTGTGGCGGTTTTTTTAAGAGCCAAGTCCGCTTTAAGGGTAACTGAGAATAATGCAGTTTTTTGCTACTGACAATAGGACGGGCCTGCTCCAACAGCTTTTTTCAGTGTGCTTATGTCACCCGAATACCTCAAACCTATATATTGCGGCTAAAATTTATATAGCCCAGTATCGTCGGTATTCAGGAGTAAAATTTGGATTTGGCTTTTATAGGTTGGATCATTTCATTGGCTGCGCAAAAGCAGTCTAAATGGCAGCGAATTTAACACCATCGCAACAAAATTAACACCATCCGTGTGCTTTCGCCGGTGCAGTCCTTTGTTGCACGGGCGTAATGGCGATGACTTTTGTAGAGCGAGTGGTCCTTCCAGGCAACAGGCGCACCATTCTGGACTGCGGCAGCGTTTTCTTGTTCTTGGCATCTATTGAAGATCTTCAAAAATGCTTCAGCTCTTCTTCTTATTCTTCTTAGTTTCTTCTTAGATTGTTTTATGTCGCGCCGTTTCCGATCACTTCTTCTTCACGAAATAGATCGGTGACCAACATCTTCATTTAACTTGTCTTCCATTTCAAATATACCGTCTTGGAGCGAAAGAAGGACAGGACACTGCAGCGCAAAACTCGAAAAGAAACACTAAGAGGCAGAAAGAAGTAGGAAAAGTCGGTTTATATTCGAGTTTTGCCCTACAACATCATGTATTCAGTAAGCATACCAACTCGTCCAAGAAAAAGCAATTGTGGAACGAAAGCGCGATAGGAAAATAACTAGGACACAAATGAAACAGATGAGATGCGGCCATGTTGGTTGTTTTTGTCACGATTGTTGACGCAGCGCTGGTTTAATGGATTTGGCTCAGTTTGATTCAAACAGGTGCAAGGTTTGGCTCATTTTTTATTAGAAAATGTTTTTTTGAGTTCACGTTACAATCTTGAATTGCCCCATTTTGATGACAAACGTTCCAAAAGTGAAAGACACTTAGGCGTGTTTTATGTTCCCGTGAAATTTAGCCCAGCTTCGGTTTCTGGATTTGGCTCTTTTAGGAAAAAAACGCCGCAATTTACCCTGTCGTGATTGAGCTGATTCCATTTTATGTGCGCAAATTTCTTAATTTCATCTCCCCACCTCACCGAGCTCTGTCGCCCTGGGCATCGTTTCCCATCCTTTTGTGTCCATTCCATTTCAACTGACCACCGGTTGTCTGTCCTAGACACTTTGTGTGTGTGTTCTCACATTCTTTATGTTACGCCTGTCATTTTCCGTCCCATCGCGCTGCGTAGTCCTAATTTCTTCTCGAATTTCTTTGTTATCCTCCAAGTTTCTGCCCCATGTGTTTGTGCTAACGTAAAGTAATTACAGACAAATTCAAAGAATATGTCAACCTTGAATTTGCTATGTTTCTTTTACCCAATGTTAGCTCTGTCTGGACCTCGGCACTCGATACGATGAGTATTTTAGGTCTTTTCGACACACAATTCCTACATATTACAGATTTTTAGTTGCGAACAACCTTCTAGACTAAGCTAAAAGACAGTACTCGAACGGTCTCGTCTGGCGAACGACAAAGACATCCTTCCGTAGCCTCTCTTCGCGGTCCTTCGTCGAATTTCGAGAGCACCTCACGCTCGTACATGCAGTCCATGTATCGAGAAAGGTCGCATTCTTGCTAGCGCCCCATTCGCGTATTCGCACGGTAGTTCCAGGAGTTCAGTGTCCTCAAAAGCCACGTCTTCGCCGGTTTGTCGAGGAAACAAAGCGCCACCTGAATAAGCCACATGACACCCCCGTGGCGATCGCATTAACCACGCAAGGAGGACGCGTACTCTTTGGCACGCAACATCAAAGGATTGTCCCGCCACTCGTGTGACCATTTGGCCCGCACTTATGCGAAGTTGTAGAGATGCCACACTTGGTTACATGGCTCCTGCGGTCAGACCTTTTGGCGCGTATAAGGAGCTGCTCGTTCACTAACTGTATGTTATAGTGAAATATTATTGGCGAGTGGTTTCATTCACATGTTTCTAGATTGTTAGGAACACTCATACCAGGCCGTTACCAGGCCGTCATCTGTTACCATACATGTCGCATACGGCAGGCATGCCCAGGTCATGACAGGCAATCTGCCGCTGTCCCTAAAACGAAAAGTGTACAATAACTGCATACTGTCAGTACGGGCAGAAACTTGGAGGACAACGAAGAGAATAAAGAAAAGGTTGCGGACCATGCAGCATGCACGGGAACGGAAGACGATATGCGTACATTAACAGATCGGAAGATTGCAGCGTGGGTGGGAGAAGATACGGGGATAGCGAATATTCTAGGTGGCATTAAGCGAAAGAAGTGGACATGGGTCGGCCACAATGCGTAGGACAGACAACCGGTGGTCAGTTATAGCGACGGAATGAGAAGCGCAGCCGAGGACGATTTAGATGGAGTGACGAAATTAACAAGTTCGCAGGGATAAAATGGAAACAGCTCGCACAGGATAGGGAGATCTTTGGGAGAGGCCTTCGTCCTGCAGTGGACATAAAAAACACTGACAACGATAATAGCCGACCACGTCGAGTTGAGATTGTCAAGTTGGTTTGTTGCTAAAGCAATGATCACAGAAAACGCGCTCAGGCTTCGAACATGGACATAACGTTTCCTTCACCTGCACTTCACAAACTCATAGTTATCGCGCAAAGAAAAAAAAAAAAAGAAGAGTGCAACGGAAAGATGTGCAATGCAAGTCTTGAAGGACAGGGGTACAGTATACACCCACAAGGACATTTGCACCAGTAATTATGGCGCCAAGAAAGCGTTGGATTTGCGTGTAAAACATAAATATATGGCTGAGAATAACCAAGCACTGCCTATTGCCGCGGCACACGCACGCACGCACACTCAGCGAGTCTTCACACTGTTTCGTATAATGAAAGGGACACTAAAGGCAAATATTAAGTCGACGTTGATTGTTGAAATAACGGTCCAGAAACCTCGTAGTGCTACTTTTGCGCCAAGGAAATGCTTATTTTGAAATAAAATCACGTTTTAGTGGTCCTCATCGCGTTAGCGCACTTCAAATCACCCGCCTGAAAGGTGTTTCTCACGTCACTGCTGCCGTGCCCAACGTTGCCCGCCTTTACTGCGCGGCGGCGTGCACTGGCGGCGTGCGCCATTCGGGCATCCGGCAACATCACATGCATGCGGCATTTTGTCGAACTTTCTGTCAGAGCGACTTTCACGAGCGCGCAAAAGACACGCGGCAGTACGCGATACCGAAACTACCTCTGAGACGCGACCGCGTGAGCGAAGCAGGGTGCCGGGGCGAAGCGCAGTTCGGCAAAACGGAGCATTTGAACCACGCGCGCCGTTCCCCATGGCAACGCCAAAGAGGTTATTTTTGCCATGAATCAAACAAAAACGAACAAGCAGCATTTTATTACGTCTCTTGATACACGGAAGGTTCTTTTTTTATTGCAGCTAGTTTGATCACGAGTGATTAATTGTAGTCGAACTCTCTCACGTCATCGGGATCATTTCCAAAATGTGCCGCTCGTCGCGCTCATCGTGTGATACATTTAGCTTAATTTCTCGGTAAGTACGGCACTGCTGTTGGTAATATTGCCGTTTTAGACGTTGTCATACATTGAGCTTTCACTCTGACATAAATTATTTGCTTTTAGTGTCCCTTTAAGACACTGCCTTTAGGTAAGCTGTGAAGGCAATGTGTGAACCGTGCGGCAACGTTTGATAAGTAGTGAAAATCTTATTGGCCGCGGTCTACGCAATGTTGTGATTACATTATGCTATCCTTCTCCGCACATGTCTATACAGAACTGTTCTCCCTCTCTCTCTTTTAATAAAAGGAGGGGAAGAATTAGGCTTCCAACAAGGGCAACGACTACTCCTTTTCGCATACGAATAATGAAAAGTCATCATAATGTAGGATAAGAAGAAACGGGACGTAAGTTTAGAAAAAAGGCAATGAATCAACGATGAATTTAATATCAAAATATCAACTAACTCAGCAGTCAACTCTTTTATTGGAAAATCAAGCATAAAGTAAAATCCGACATATACGAGGGGTCGTAAAGATATAAAAGTTAAGGAGGGGTTTTTCTGTACAATGCATAATTGTAGTATTTGAGGTTTTATGTGCCAAAACCACGATATGATTATGAGATAGTGGAAGGCTCCAGAAATTTCGACAGTCTGTTTTTCTTTAACGTGCACTGACATCGCACAGTACACGGGCCCTATAGTATTTCGCCTCCGTCGAAATGCGACCGCTGCGGCCGGGATCGAACCCGCGACTTTTGGGTCAGCAGCCGAGCACCGTAACCACTGTACCAAGACCGACTTCTGTACAATGCATCTCAACGAGTTTAAGAAACCTGCGTGATTTCCATGTTGGCCATTATGCGCCATGATGGCGTATAATTTTTTAAGACAATATGTAGCTCTTCGCGCATATGCGTAACATATAAAAAATCCGATGACAGTATACAGCTTTGCAATACTTATTCGACTGCATTTATTTATCTTGTAGTAATGTGTTGGGCCAGTAAACAAGGCAGTAAAAACGTTCATTCAACGGCACAGCATTCGTTGTTGGGTCACTCCCGCAGGCAGTGCACTCCATTTTTGCTTGTATAGACGTACAGGGTGTTTCACACTCGGAGCACGTTGCAATGCGCTCCAAGAGAGAGAGAGAAATAACTTTATTTATCCCATCTTAAAGGGACACTAAAGAGCAAAACGATTTTTCTCGCATTAGTAAAGTAGTCTTCCACGATACCAAAAACACCACGCTTTCTGCGCGAAGACGCTTAATAAGCGTCTTTTGAAAACGCTCAAAAAGAAAATACAGGTGGCGACGCCACCTTGGAATTCCCGCACCATTTGCCGTGGCGTCACATATTTTTGACGGCGCCTGCTTGGGCCTACGTAGTTCCTAATCGGTTAAATCGAAGTACATTGTCCTCTGAGGGGGCCAGAGACTTGACATAACGAGTTTGTGGAAATTTCGTCGAGTCAGTGGCGCCAAAATACGTTAAATGCTCTTTGAAGTCTTTTACGTCACGAATTACAAGGTTCGGCGCGAAATTTAAAAATGAAACTTTGAACTTGGTTTTCTCCTCTAATAATAAACCTATGGTGGTGAAATAAACTACACAAGAGTTCTCCGAGCACACTTTATTATCTAAACCAATTCATTGTTTCTCTTTAGTGTCCCTTTAAGGGAAAGGGGCTGCGAGGTGAAGGTGAGGGATCCTACTCGCGGTACCCCTAAGTGTGAAACAGCCTGTACATACCGAGTGAAACCGAGGAATAGGACTAACGTAGGCAAGTAAACGAACAGATTCGCTGTCCAGTGAAGTTATCCTGGACGAACTGTTGGGTTAAGATTGTGTGTTTTATAGCGGCGGTACATGTATACGCGTACAGACGGAGAGCATCCTCGGTAAGAAACTTATGGGGAAAATAATATACAGCTCTGGAGCGCGCACGGCAGGCATTACCAATTCATGACAGTCACATTACTGCTATCCTTGAAAAGAAAAAGGTACAGTATTTCCATTCTACTGTTATACCAATACGTGGCCGGAGCGCAGACATCGAAATGAACAATAAAATTAAATGTTAAGGACGGCGCTAGAGGCGATGGAACGAAAAAAAAAATGTTCGGCGCAACGAACTAGAGGTTTAACGAGGATAGCCGATACTCAAGTTAACTTTTGACATAAGAGGCATCAGGCACGTAGGCAAGGGGGGGGGGGGCGCCCCCCCCCCGTAATTTGTACGGCCTTCTACATTCCCGGGCAACTTTTGTTTTATTTTTGCCATGGAAAGGCTTTCTTTCGAACAATTAGGCCTTGCCCCCCCCCCCCCCCCCCCCGAAAAAAAATCCTGGCTACGTGCCTGAGAGGCATAGATGTAATTGGGTATACGCACGCTTCCAGAATGGCTGCCAAGGAAAGCGAAGCGTAATCGAGTACGGCAGAAAATTACCGGTGGTATGGTGGTTTAATTAGAAAATTTGTCGGCATAATCGACTCGAAATCAGCTAGCGCAAGGCAGCGGTACTTGGCGATCGCTAGGAGAAACCGTCGTCCAGCAGCGTATACATAAATAGGCCGAAGGCAATGAAATTTATTTCCCAACGCAGACTTTCTTCGCAGTGATGCAAGCCGCTGCACCGCTGTCCTTTATCGACGCGTACAGGTTTGAATAAACGTTTAAGCCACCCTGTCCCATTTCCCGCGAAGTATACAACATCCATGTATGCAAATACACGCCGACCCTCCGTTTCGCTCTGTTTTCCAGTAAACAGCTTTCTCTTCTCTAGATAGCCGTCGGGATGGTTCACTGCCTATGGCATTCTGCTGCTTAGCGCAAGGTTGCGGGTCCAATACTTGGCCGCAACGACGGCATTCCATTTGGAGTGAAAGGCAGAAGAGCTCATCTATCGAGACGCTGGCACATTAACAGCTGCTAGGGCTTTTACGTACCAAAACCACGATATGATTATGAGGGACGCCGTAGTGGAGGCCTTCGGAAGTTTTGACCATCTGGCGTTGTTTAACGTGCACCTAAATCTAAGTACATGGGCCTCTAGCATTTTGCCACCATCGAAGTGCGGCTGCCGCGGTCGGGATTCAATCCCGCGACCTCCGGGTCAGCAGTCGAGCGCCATAACCAGCCTGGAGGGTTAAATGCTGGCACACGCTTATGCCAACTTCAGCTGGCAAAAAGTTATGCAAATCCATCCATTGCGTCATGTCTCATATTGGCGCCTTGAGACAATAAAAAAAAAAAAAGATTTATTTTTAAAACTCGAATTTGAAGTATCCCAGTATCGCAATACTTTAACGAAATTGTGCACCGATTGTGGGTCACTTTGGTGCCCTGCATTCGCTCATACTTGCAACTCATTCTTAAAAAAAAAAGTGTGTGCGCGTGTGCGTGCGTGTTTGTGTGTGTGTGAGGGGTGGGCAGGAGGTGGGGGGTCAACACATTTGTCTATATTGAATACTAACAGATTAGTTGTAACAAAAAATTGCCTTCTTAATAAGCGAAGGTGCAGTAGAAGTGTTAGTACAGTAATAAGATTCACAATATATACCAGCTTAAGGTATAGTGAACAGTGTGGCTGAGAGCCTGATATCTTTGTAAGGAAATCTGTTGCTTAAACTAGTTGGCTTTTGCTGAAGGACACTGTGCCGTCATCTGTGTGTCTTCTTTGTGTGTGTGTCTTAATTTGCGGCAAAATACGTCCTTCTTTGCCGGAAGAGCTGTTCTTTTCGAGGAAAGTTAATCTTGAATTGTCTCGCGACATAATAAGGCTCTTCACGGTGAGCCCTGATGTCTGAATTTCGAGAGAGCTCTTCCGGCAAAGATTTCTTCTTTGCAAGTCTTCTCTCATTAATCAGACTTACCGAGATAACTGTATCGACGAGCGCGGCAATGTGTATATTATTTACGGTCATTTGACAAACGAAATTATTTATTTCGCAATGAATGTCGTCTTCTGCACCTGTCACGTGTTGTGTGCTGGCGGATCTCTGGAATATGCTCGTAGTGTATTCCCCTTAACTTGAGATGCGACAAGCCACGTTAGTAGAGCACTCTTCCTGACCAGATGTGTGAACATTCGCGCTCCAGTTATGGATGGCGGGGGGGGGGGGGGGGGGGTATGGCGGTTGGGCCTTAATTCGCACATGCTTTCCTTCTCCGACATTTATGTCCGCAGGTTGATTGATTATTTCGTGATACTCTAAATGTCGCAACGAAAGCAATACGCCTTTTGTATCGACATTGCTTACACCATGATGTTGTAATGAACACAAAACTATCTCAGCGTTTCTACAGAAACGTGCTAATTAATGTTTTAAGTGCTTTTTTTTCGCCGTTCCGAGTAAACGAAAACGCGTAGGGCACGCTTGTGATTTTAAAGCGATGCCCTGCATTTCGATGCTAACCAGCACTGCACAGCCAACGCACGATGGAAGCCGCACAAGCTTCGTCGGGAGCAGCCGCTTATTGTAACACGCAGACCTACGTCACAGGGACAAGTGGCCGTCTGCCCGCGCAGGCAACTGCTGCAAACAAAGCAACAACGCGAAGTAATAAAATAAGAAAAAATATGGAGGGCAGAAAGAAAAAATTGAGCTTTCCTTCTCTCATTTTTTTTTTTTCCGCCGCGGCTTCCTTCTCCCTCCCCTCTGCACTCCGCTCGCTACGGCGCCGGCGGCAAATCTCTCGTCTGATACCAAGGCAGCCAAGCGCTGCGTCACGAGCGCAATATGGCCGCTAAAAGAGGATGAGGTGACGTCACATGTTGACGCCATCTTGGAACGCGGCGAGGAAGGAGGTGGAAGGAGGGCGCGGAGGGGGGCGTTGAAATCAGTGGCGGACTGGCGCGCAGCAGGCGAAGGCCATTCTACAGTCATTCTCATACCTTCAACATATTTTCTAGCTGGCGTTGCGAACTAGGCATGTGAAAGCTTGTGATATTGCTATGGGAGTGCAAAGGCGCCGTTAACGGGGGTCATGTTACATATTTTTGTATATTTGAACTCTAAATGAGCCTTAACCCCCTTACCGAAGGATGCTCAACTTGTTTCTCCTGCACGGTTTCATCTCCGAAGCAACGTCACGGCAACCGTCCGCGTAAACATGATCAACAGAGGCTGCGAAAACGCGAGCATGTGGTTAACGCGTCGTTCCTACATAGACGACCCAAGGACAATGCTTGCTCTTTGACGCGGTATCACCGCACCAGAAATCGCATCTATACGAGCCGGTCGCACGACGCAGATTTCAGTACACCCAAGGCAGCTGCGGTGCCGAGCGCTCGGCGAGTGGCCGGCACTGCGTCGTCCTCACGATGCCTCGCAGACCGCGTCAGACATCCGTCACGCACGAATGCCCCGGAAGCATGACCACGGTAACGGTGGGAAGGCGCGCGATCCAGTTCTGCAGGCGGAGTGCTTGCAGCGCTCTCTCCGCACCCGCGCATCTGGCCTCGGCAGTGACTGACAGAGTTTCTTCGACAATGCTCTCCGCTTACGGCGTACTCACGGCCTCTTAACTTTAATGCAATATACCGTGGGTCGCCGTGAATGGGCTTAGAAGTTTCCGTACGTGTCAAGATGTCGCTACTGCTGACGGGCAAATCAAAGCAGCGGTTCCGGCATTCCTCGCATGCAGGGGCTGTAATCAGAGCTGGTATTGACCAAAATTTCTTACGTAAAAGGAAATTATTCGTAAAAGAAGATGCCAACCAATCCCCGCCCTGGACATATTATCGAAGGTGGTCGGCCAATGAGCACATGCATACGTCTTCCGTCACGCGGCAGGAAAAGGGGGGGGGGGGCATGGGCGGTGAATATTTTTTGAGCATGTATCTTTCTTTAACGTGCACCTGAACTCAAACACGCTATCGTTTTTTGCGTTTCGTCGTCATCGCAATGCGGCCTCCTGGAATCGGACCCGTCACCTCGTGATTAAAAGCGCTGCGCAATAGCCACTAAGCCACCGCGGCGGGTTGCTAATGCTTGATGTCGCCTTTGCTACAAAATTTATTGTGATTAGAATTATTAGGATACTTTACGCACTTTCCAGTATATGTGTCTTTAACCGAGGTTTCCTTTTACGCCATCATGAGTAATGGGCACTGCCACAAGGCAGTCACTGCGTATGTGTCACAATGTATGCGCTGCTATTCGTAATAATCATCATAACATATATAAAACGTGTCATCACCACTTCGTCACAATAATCACCATATAACAACGCCTAGATTATCACGGGCGGCACTAAGGTGAACAGGAGTGATACGCAAAAAAAAAAAACGAAAAGAAAATCTTTCAGGCTATAATTTATCGGACGAGGAATGTCTTTTAACCGCACTCACGAACGAAACGCTCTTCGAATACGAGCCTTCGAATACACACAACAAAAATATCTTATTCTAAAACTGTTTTTGAGAGCAGATGACAGGCAATCGTTACAGTCGACATAACAGTAGAGATAGCTACTGGCCAAGGACAAACTAGAGCCAATCATCAAAAGACTTGTGAACTCGGCCCCTACCATGCAGTTATGTGAATACGTGCCCAGTATTCTCAATGCACCTCGCCCGCTATAGAGGAATTGTAGATAGGGATCGGACAAGTCCGGTTAACGAACATATTGATCGGGAACGCGGTGCGCCAGCGCCACTCTGTTCTCTCCAAAGAAAATGTTTGTAGATTCCCAAACATATTTCTTAACAGCAAAGTGCGGTGCTTGAAGCACCGTTGGTATAGGACGCGGAGCTGTCCCAAAGCGGGACTTGCCAAAGCAGGGACGTTCCACGGGCCCTCCGTTTTCTTGTGCAGACGGCGATCGAAGTTTCGTGCTGCCCTGCGCGCATGCGCCCCGCAACCCTTGAAGCGCGTATACGTTTCACTGCTGAAGCGTGCTGCGAGCTTGAGTCGCGTTACGCCCGGGACGAGCAGCACTGTAGAGGATTTAGCTAACGGGATCGAACGGGGGCTCGCCCTATGCTTGAATCTCCTGCGGTCGCTTCTAGCCACCGCATCCGTCCCGTATACTCACCGATGGCGTTGTTAAAACACCATCGATTGAAGGTTCCAACCAGTTTTTCGACCGCCTCATGCTCTTTACACGTCGCGGAAATCCAGTGCACTACAGCAGCAATTACACGGGCGGCGAGAAATGCGCACAGTTGACAACGCCAAGAGGAGAGCAGAGAACACGCGCTACCTCGCAAATATATAAAGGTTTAGCGGATAACACTTGTGAGAAAACAGGAGGGTGCCCATAATGTATAGGCGGACTGGATTGGTCTGGGAAATGAACAGCAAAAAAAAAAAAAGAAAATAAAGAAAGAAATGAAGAATGACTCATCATTCTGAACCAGCGTAACAAATTGTACAGGTCTAACCACAGTTTCTGTCTTTCTTCCTCAAGAAACATTCACTCGCGACTGCTCAATATGGTGGAGTTCGATATGATTACAGACACAAGAATGCACTTTTCTTTTGATCCAAAGCGTGTGTCTTTATTATTATTATTATTATTATTATTATTATTATTATTATTATTATTATTATTATTATTATTATTATTATTATTATTATTATTATTATTATTATTGCTATTCAAAACGTCAAGATTAGCATCGCCTCTGCATCAACATATAGAGCAAAAATATTTGGTGATCCGCCCATTCGACATATTGTACTCTGACTGTTCCAAACCATCGTCGTACATATAGCTTGTTGTTATAGTGCACTGAATTGACATTTGCTTTTACATTTGCTGCAGAGAGGCGCGAGAGTTCGCGCCACGTTCTGCCCTGTGGAGTATGGGGCTCACTGTGGATTGGAAAGAAGGTAATTATATGCCGCCTTTCCGAACGTGCAGTCGTTGCCTGAAAAGTTTGTTTGAAACTCCATGCGAAGATTGTGGTGACGTGTTGAAGTTGCATTCAGGTGGTAGACGCCTGCAATTGCTCCGCCTGGACACCTCTCGCACAATCACCGGGGTGCTTACCATCTTTCGCACACATTGCTATCTGCAAAAAGGCATGAATCTACCTTGAAGGCTGTAGCGGATCCTTCTGGAACCAGAAGATGCTGGAGCTAGGCATGTGGACGGCCTCTCCTATGTAGGTTCTTAAGAAGAGCGACCCTTTCACCATGTCAGCTTGAAGTTCGGCGAAATTCAATGCTTCCTAGATATCTTAATACTCGAATTTACAGAGCGGATGTACCGACACGTTCGTCATGAATAACTATGCAAGGGTTTTGTGCAGGTCCTTTCCTTATTCGATGCATCAGAGAGGTTCCTTCACGGCGTAATCACCTGGATACATAGGACACGTGTGGCGGAATCCAAAGTGACAGAGGATAATGATTAATCGCGATGATTATTCATGAGCGAAAAATGACGTGACTTCAGCCCCTGCAAGCCTGCACACACGATTCGATTACCAATGCCGTCGCATTTCCTTAAGTATAAAGTAGGCTATTCTTGGGACTTAGTTTACCCAATCTTTCTTGACCTCTGAGCTAAAGTTGAGGGCAGTTATTAAGAATGCATACATTTGTTTATGTTGTTATATTCAGCGTAGTTTTTGTTCTCCATAGCGCCCCTGATACTATCATAAAGAGTACCTCTATAAACGTCAGTCTCTACAGTGCCTAAAGTTGGTGCTAAGTTCACAAAGATCTCTTTTCATTTGATTGGCCAGTAGCCTTTACTAATGTCAGGCTCGCTATCACGATTTACCACTGCAGCCACGTTCTTACGAGCCGCTCTAACGTAAGAACTGCTTTGTAAATAAGGTACCCACGCAGTTGTTGAATCCATACAAAAGACATGTATACACTGCGCGCATGCCGTTTAAGCGAAACTCAATAGGGCAGCAATAAGTGTTTCGTTTTTGCGAAGTTTCGTTTAGTCCACCGTGGTGGAGCAGTGTTTATGGTGCTTGGCTACTGACCCAGAGGTCGCGGGTTCGATCCCGGCCGCGGCGGTCGCATCTCGATGGAGGCAAAATGCTAGAGTCCCGTGTACTGTGCGATGTCAGTGCACGTTAAAGAATCCCAAATGGACGAAATTTCCGGAGCCCTCCACTGCGGCGTTTTTCATAATCATATCGTGGTTTTGGGGCGTAAAACCTCAGATTATTAAGTTTTGTTTAAGCGAATAAGATAGAAAATCAGGAGCAGTCGTTTTATTTGAAATGCATCGAGAGGTAATGTATTGTGGTGAACAAACCAAGCGGTCGTGTTTTGCTTCAAATATCATCTCGCGCGCGCCCATTATCGCCCGCTTTTAGATGCAACTTCTTCCTCGATCATGCCTTCTCTTTGAAAATGGAGCAACAATAGGAAGCTTTGCGGTGTGAGGACGCTTGAACCTCAGTAACAGTTCTTTTGTTCATTTCTACGGGTTGGGTCACATGAGAGCGGCTTGCGAGACTAAAAGTAGCCCACTTTTCTAGTTCACTGACGAAGCGCTGTGCAGAAAGAACACCAAAAAGTTCAGCGATGGTTGAAGATGCCTTTCGGAATAATGACCGCCCTAAGGTCTCGTATATGATAAAACAGTAACTGGATAAATTACATTTCTGATATTCGTATGCATAGACCGAAACATACTGAGGGCATAACTGACATATATTGCCAGTTGTTCCGCTGCTATTATGAACACGTGGACGTACTTACGCACGTATGATTTTTTTTTTCGTCTGGTGACGCGCCATTTTGCCGATTGTCATCATCAAAGAAGGGTAACTATACAATGTACTCTGTTTACATGAATGGTCCGTTATAATGTTTTATGACTATGAACAACCTCGCCAAGCTTTTCTACTTTTTCTTTAGAGCACGGTTTATTAGAGGGTGCTCCTCAAGCTGCGTTGAAATGAAATAAGCATGTCGGCAAGTTTTAACCGTTTGTATTACTGCAAAGAGCGAATATAACGAACCCCAGCGGGAGCATGAGGAGTATAGAGATTGCCTGGGGGGGGGGGGGGGGGGGGGACGTCAGTGCACTTATACGTTGGAACCCTCTTCAAAAGTTAAAAGTTCGCGGCAGATCTTGGAGAATCGGGGCCGACTAAGTAATTTCTTGGTCTCGCATCTTGAACTTGTGGTTATGAAGTGCTTCCGATCCAGTCGTAGTGATGATGTGTGCCGGATGTCCGCGAAGAACACTTATTAACATAGTTTATGTGCATTGATGTGTGTAGCGAATAATGCCAAGAATTTTCTCTTAATTGTTTCAGTCATTGCAGTTTGGTCCTCATTATGAAAGGTCTGTCTTCTTGTCACTAGGAGCTGTCGTCCATAAGGAATAGTAGAATATACAGGTGTCTTAGCGTTTGGGAGATACTTGGCCTCGCCCCTTTCTTGTTCTTTATCTTATTTATCAAAAAAAAAAAAAAACTTAAATTGAGGGCTTCCTGCAATAACGATTGAACGTCATATGCGTACTATGAATACTTCAGGTCCTACTTCATGCGGGGAAATCTGCTATTACGCAATCGGAAATACACAGACTAAGTGCGTTCTCATGCGGAACACTGAATGACGTTGCGACAATTTCGAATTTTTTTCTTACTTTAGAAACACACACGCGCGCGCTTGTTATGTTAGAGCAACTCGTGGATGTCAACCAGACATCTCGATGTAGGACAAGCAAAGGCCAACCGCAAGGGCCACTGGAAAAGTTTCGGCACGGCCCCTCTGCACGTAAATACCGTCTACGTATGGAAAAGTCTGCTAGTATGTTCTCAGCTATCCAGTGATATTATGTCTTAAGCCCCCCAGTTGAGACTCCGAACGCATCTTAGAAACTAAAGGCAGCCATATACCGCTGCGGTGTATACCATATTTTGCAAGATTCAGTTTCATTTTGCTCAATTTTTCGCCCTTCGTCATAGACTCCCCCGGAAAGAGAATCCTTACAAATGTGGCCTTCGCTATTAATTTTGTCACTGTGCGGTCTTTCATTGCCCAAGTTGTGCCCATTATAACAGCACTGAAGGAGGCTTCGTATAGGCTCACATACAGCTAGCTATTGCAATTTCCAGCTACTTTTCTACCACTGGTGACGTGCCTGCCATCATACGAACGTTTCTAAATTCCAAACCGCATGCAGTAATTATAGCAAGCAGCGTATACTCGTGTAAAAAATAAGACGTTTATGGAACAAAATAATGAAATAAATAAAGCCACGTGACACGAAATTACGACTCATTGCTGAGGTACAGCTGTTTTGTGCTTGAGGTTTTGCATGCGGCACCGTTTTGGGTCACGCCGTATTCCCCGATGAGTTGCCCCTGCATTCGACCTCGTCTTTCGTTTGTTGCCGCGCCCACTCGCGCCGGATGTCCAGTGGCGCGACGTCCCTGCGTCTTTTCTTGCCTGCGCATGCGCCGCTAGAACCCCTGCGTCGCATTTTGTTCGGTGACAGCCCACGCTGCAGGCGCCCACTCGCTGGCCGCGGCGAAACCGCTGTGTGCAAGGCGAGAGCGATGCATTTCGCCCGTAAAAGGTCACACCTGTTCACAAAGGTGGCCACAGGTACTCCCTATCGAGGATAGCGAGCTCGCATCAGACAACATAATCTACCGGAGCTTTGTAATACATACGTATATGATGGAGCTTCGGTGTGTGTGTGTGTGTGTGTGTGTGTGTGTGTGTGTGTGTGTGTGTGTGTGTGTGTGTGTGTGTGTGTGGTGGTGCGTGCGTGCGTGCGTGCGTGCGTGCGTGCGTGCGTGCGTGCGCGCGCGCGCCCGTCTTTGCAGCCGGGCCATCAGCAGCAATCGTCGGTCCGCACAGTGAAACCGAGCAGCGAACGACACACCATTGGGCTCTTGTTGAATCGCGCACCATGTCAACATTCCATTCATTTTGTTACCGCTTCACCAGTACTCTGACTTTCAACGCATCATAATATCGCTTATATTTCTTTTTCGGTATTTTCCGACAAAAAAATTACAACAAGCGGTACCTGAAAACCAACTCTTCGTCGCTTATACAAACTCCCATGGCGAAGCAAAATAATTGTTTAAAGCTTATCGTCTCACCTCTGCTAAATTTTCCTCTTAAAGAGACAGGGCGTGCAAACACGGACACAAGAAAGAAGTCAGGACACCACAAACTCCGACTAACAACTGAATAGATGCACAACGGAGGAAAAGAAAGAAGGCACGAAAACTTATCTGCGCATGCCCATGCAATAGGCAAACCTATCAATCCGGCACGCGTGGGGGTCTACGTGAGAGATAACTATATTCAGACACTTGATTTCTTCTTTATGCAGGTTAATGGATGGTTGGCTCACGCATGCGCTACCACTATTATCGATATGCCAGGCCTCAACCATTAAACACGTTTCTTCATTCCTGTGCCGGTACAAAATCGCGCATTCATGGAATTTTGGCGTGCACTTACACTCTCGACAATGTAAAGATAGATTAGATGGTGAGCCTCCGGTTAGTGATCTCTTATGTTCCATTAATCCTTGGTTCACACAGCGACCAATTTGCTCTACGTAGAAGCGGCCACAGCTAAACGGAATCGTATACACCACATACGTACGGCAATCAGTAAATTTGTTGGTATGTTTCGCAAATCAAATATCAGTCCGCTTCTTGTCTATCGCCCGCCCATTCTTTCTCTGTACTGCGGCACATATCATATCATATGTTTTTACGGCTGCCAATAAGCTAGATAAGAGTGTTCCCTAGCTTATTGGCAGCCGTAAAAAACAACATTAACGCCGTATCTACCCCCTTCTTTAGCCTATGAGATACGCAATGAATACCGACGAGCATGGTTGCAGAAAGCAATAGGAAAGAGCGTGTCGTCGGTATTCCTTATATTCATACACTAAAGAAAATAGGGGGCAGATACGGCGTTAATGTTGTTGTTTCCACACCATGAAAAACCACCAGTTTGCAGCAGTTGCTGCTTCATTTTGGATGTAGAAGATTAATAATATCTGGGGTTTTACGTGCCAAAACCACGATATGATTATGAGGCACGCGTAGTGGGATGCTCCGGAATTTCGACCATCTGGTGTTCTTTAACGTGTACTGACATTGCACAGTATACACGGGCCTCTACAGCAGTTCGCCTCCATCGAAATGCGACCGTCGCGGCCGGGATCGAACCCGCGACCTTTGGGTCAGCAGCCGAGCACCGTAACCGCTACACCACCGCGGCGGACTGGGTGTAAAATATTATCATGTAAAGGAAAAATGTAGATAGCGTTGGGGTAATAATTTCTGCGAACGACATATAATTTAACTATAAATTTTGTCATTTTTTTCTGTGAAGATGGTCGACGCCGTGGTTGTACCGGATAAGTTCTCCTTAGTGCCGTCCTTGTATTTCATTGTTCTGCAGTGCGCGAAGGTGTGCCCGCGTAGTTTTTCTCATTTTTTAGTGTATAAAACGGTTCAAGCGTAAGATATGGCGTCTTATTCGCAGCTCGCAAGCAATACCTCCGACCAACAACAAAGTGATCCTTGAAGTTGAGCGTTGAAAGCACCTTCCCGTTGTAGCCAGTTACCGGTGGTTCTTCACGCAGGCGTATACGCGACGCCATTGCAAGCGCTGGACACGCGTGAGGGCCACATTCCGTGAGCCATGTGCTCGAGAGGCCCAGACGCGGCGGCCTTGGCAGGCAGGCAGGCGCGCCTATCGACCGTGCCTTCAACCATGCCGCCCCGCGCCCCTCGCCGTCGGGCAGTACGCTCATGGAGCGGGATCGACGCCTTCGTGGCGTCCCGAGCGACTTTCGCAAGTATCCGAGTACTCGTACGACGCTTCTCTAACCGCTACGGTTATCTCGTCCACTGTCGCGAACGTAAATTGCGTTCACTGCGGCGGATACACGATGAGTAGAGCCTTGGTGGGCACGGCTTATTTCTGTGCAAGGTGAGCTCCGAGCCCTGTGGCCTTTAACTGTTGGCTGGCCTATTGTGAACAGGGGTTGGAATCCACGAAACTATTTGCACGCAAGAAAAGTGCGTATAAGAACGGGCACTGCTCAGCGCTAGGAGAGTCTGTGACATGCCGCTGTGGCTCAGCGTGGCTCTCCATGGCGCAGTGCTGCTAAGCAGCCAGACTGTGGTCCGGAGTGGGTCTGAAACCCCACTCCCTGAATTTCTTTTCCATTGTTATGGGCATATATACATGCACACATGCAGGTGCAAACGTATAGAGGGGTAATTTTTAGGCTCCCTTTGCGTACTTATCCCGGTTTTCGTGGCTGGGATCACCTTGACTCGCAAGTGCGCGAGCATTGACGCCACCGAAACACATAAGCATGCAGGGCAACGGAGGCATGACGTCGTGGCGCTTTCTATGTTTTAATTCCAATATCTGTTTGCACACGGTGAAATCTATTTGCCGCTATTTAAAGGCACTGCTCTATATCGACGATGTTGTATGGTCGGTGAATCGTTGTAAGAAGTTGCAACTCCAAGCGATTGTGCCACGACGCAAAAGGAAAATGCAGTCAGCGAAGTCGTTTATATATATATATATATATATATATAATATATATATATATATATATATATATATATATATATATATATATATATATATATATATATATATATATATATATACACTATACATTGAACAGTTCATTGCTTGTGGAGAAGCAGGCGGAGTTTCCAACACTTCCATTCCCATTCATATCAATAAATAAATTTTAAAAATCTGCAACAATGCTTCACGAGGAAGCCAGTGCAGTGCGCTGTACGGTGCTCGAGAGTTGACATATAACGATGACACAAATATTGAAGATACGACTACTACGAATAGGCACCGTGGACTTCCGCCCCCAGAAGCACAAGGTACGAAAACCTGTCCCCCGTGAATTGGGTTTCCGCACATGCCATCTATGCTTAAGGCACTTGAGGCGTTTATTATCACACTAAGGGAGAAGAGGTGGGGGGGGGGGATGAAAGCGTTACTATAGAAACATACGCTCCAGGAATATTACGCTATTTTTTTAGTTTTTTTCTTATCAACTTTCACAAGCGAAATGCCGCAGGGCTTAACGAGCATCATATTTAGAAGAGAGACAGACGTCTTTGTTCAAAACCTTCAACCAAGTAGAGCTCTCTCTACGACTTTCTGCTGCCTGGTACGAGACAGCAGGTTCGATCCCCAGCCACACCTGTTATAGATTCTTCCGGCGGCGGAATGCAGAAAAACACCTTCTGCGCATATAAAGAAGCCTAAATTCACCCGAAATGTAGTCCGCTGCAGAGTCCTCTGCAACAGGGTTGCTGTTGGTGGCCACATTTCACCAAATTGGTTACTTTTGCACAATTGGTTACAACCCGAAATTATCGTCGCCAGACGAAAATTTCGGGTTGGCTGCAAGGCTACTTTCTGGCTATTTTGAACTTCTATTCTGGTTCATTTAGTAGCCAATTCCTTTACAGCAAGGCTGTTATGGTCGAGGTTATTGGCCGTGTGTCGTAGATAGAAAATTATCATCGTCATGAACCGCAGTAATACGTTCTGGCAGGCTAGTTGGTTCATTGCGATAAACTTTCTTACTGAATGTTTCCTTACTTGTGTCTTCGTCTTCTCGCACAGTTTAAGAAAGTTTATCGTCATGAACCGGCGCGCGTTCTCTTCTTCATTGTCGTCTTCTGCTTCGCTCAAAGAACACGTGCACCCATTTCTCCGGCGTGGGATGCAATAACTGTGATGGGCGAGAGAACGAGTACAGAGAGAGAGAAAGAAAGAGAGATAAAGATGGAGAGAAATTCTTGGCGAAAAAATTTCTTGACGAGAGCAAGCATAGCCATCTATGGATAGTATAGTATAGCAAGGGGTGGGAAATAGAGAGGTGAGAGGGTAAAAGCCTATAGCCAAGTCAGGACCAGCTATGTGCCCACCAGCTCTGCTGTGACTTGCGCGACTTAGTGCAAGTAGTGCTTTTTTTTCTTTATGGAGCAGATGCGCGCGCATCTTCTCCCCACACTAGCAGGTTTGTGCGCATCGAGACACGCAACGAGCGGTGCGCCTGCAAAGACGGAGGGACGAGGTTGAGCGCATGTGGTCAAACGCGTGTCTAGCACGCTACTCACGCTGCCCGCATTCTATGCCGACGCCAGTTTCTCATGCTGATTGCACAGCGCGTGTTCTTGCGTGAACTCGACCAGAAGAGATATCAGCATTAAAATGAAAGTGGACTGTTCATCTTCAACCAGATTTCACTACTTGCAATTCGCCTCTTGCACAATGCAACGGCGCATGCGCCCTTCCCCTAGCGGAAAGGTCGCGAAACGCCTCTTGGTCTCGGGGGCTTTGTTTCTGGCCATACCGGTTGTCCCTGCCACTACCAAAACGCTACTGAAATGGCAGAGGGGAGCACGGGAAAATGGAAAAGGCGGATTAAACCTGGCAACTCTCCTGATCAATTTCGCCCTGCAACTTCAAGAAAAAATACTGCTCCAACGTTAAATGTTCCTACTGACTTGTTGACTGGAATGTCCCAACATTACTCTGTCTCTGGCAAGAACTGTCTATTTTACATAAACATATGTGCAGGCGCACTGAAGATATCGACATAGTTGCTGTGTCCAACTGTTGCAAATATGGTTTATGGAATTAAAAAATAAATATGAGAAAATGCAAGGTTATGCGTGTCGCCAGAAACGGTAACATGTCCGCCTGTTCACCTCTTGAAGAGCATTCCGTTAGGACCGGTCACTTGTTAAATTATTTAGGCATTGATATATCATGTAATCCGAACTGGACACTTCACACTGAAAACAATATTAACAATGCCATTCGTATGCTCGGATACTGAGTCACAAAGGATAAAAACCAGCGGAAAACACAGGACACAGCGAAAAGAAGTCGTCGGGACAGAAGTACCGTGTACTTCTTTTCCCTGTGTCCTGTGTTTTCCGCTGGTTTTCATCCTTTGTGACTATGTACCAACTAGCTCAGTCCAACGCCTTGGTATCGGATACTGACGTCGTACTTTTTCCACCGCATTTAAACTAATAATTTACCAAACCTTGAGTACGCTGCTTCGGTGTGGGATATCCCATGCATATAAAACAAATCACTGGAACTTGTTCATAATAATTCGTCTCGTTTCATTCTTTCTAACTACAGCCGCATTGCTAGCATAACAGCCATGGTAGTCAGCCTTTCTCTTCCTCATCTAACAGCGCGTTTAAATTTTTGCCGCTTGAACTTATTTCGTAAAATGTACTACCGCAGCGTTCTTCACCGCGCATTTATTTTACCACTGCAATATATGTCACATCGCATTGATCATTGCCATAAGGCCAAGACATTTCCGACTATTTGCTCTGACGCACAGTACTTGAGTGGAACCACCTTCCTTCCCGCTAACATAGCATCAATTGGTGATAAGCAACGTTTTCGACAGGCAGATAACCACAATTGTCCAAGTACTAGCCTGTTGGAAATTCGTTCATTTTTGTTTTTACTCACAGTATCTTGCTATTTATTGCTTGTGTTTTTACCAAATCCCCTCTGTAATGTAACTTACGAGGGTAATTCTTCGGGCAAGTTTCCACGGTGGTTCATGTTAAAGGCTTACAGCGCGGAAAAAACACGGACAAAAGCCCTCTGTAACGCCCTTGGCCTTTATAATAAATAAATAAATAAATAAGTAAATAAATAAATTGCAGCTTCTTTCGGGCTAATCACGAGGGGAGAAAATTGTTCTCTTATTTCTATGTTTTTGCTTATTCAAAATGATATAATTTACTGCTTAATAGCAAAACCTCTACTCATAATACCGCTTCTGTTCTATTTGGCTACAAATTCGGCGATAAAATTAAATGACATGGCTACTTTGGCTACTTTTAGCTCGAGTTCTGGCTCCGTGCCCGATGTATACCCAACGGCAACCTTGCTTCGCAGCACGAGGATAGCGCCACCTCGGCAAGTGAAAAGCAGAAATCTGACGTAGTTCAAGATGCGCCGAAGAAGGGAATTCATTCCTTCCCGTCCGTGTCCAAATTGTGCTCGGGGCACGAAAAGGAGCAGGGAGAGCGGAGCGTCCGACCAGGCGGCGGACGCTGCGCGAAGCCACTGCGCGTCGCTGTGCGTAGTGCGTATACATTCGGTACAGCGTGCGTTGATCGATGCTCCGCCACCTGAGACTGCTCGGGGGACACGCGGCCCGAACGAGGGGGCCGGCGCTCGCCGCTCCGCAATAGCGGGTCTTCTTCGCGGATTGCGCATTAATTGGTAGCAATCGCGCGCCTTCACGAGTCTTGCTCGTTGGCCGCAGGCAGTCGGTCGCGCAGTGTACCGCGTGCGGCGATGTTTTGTCATTGTATGCGGCGCAGTCAAGGGCATCTCGGAGACCCTAGAAATGGAAATGGAGCACGATCGCTCTGATTAGCTTGCGGCGGACGAAAAAAAGAAAGTATCATATATACTTTGTTGCGAGTAAACGAAAGCTTAAAGTTCCTGCACGCCTTCATTAACTCCCCACTCGGTACCCCCTTAAATAAATACTTAAAGTTTGTTCAACCTTCCTGTACTCGTAGCTCGCACAATCTTAATCTTTTGCCACTTAAATCTAGAACTGATTCCTACAACTTGAATCTGGCTACTTTCCTTCAGCAATTCAACGTTGGAATGCATTGCCCGCACTCTAAGAAAAAAAAAAAAACGTGTCCTTTGACTCTTTTTTTATACATGTGAGAGTCACATGTGCAGCACTCTTTTTAGAGAGTCACATTGACTCTCTTGGGAAAAGTCGTGCGTCTCACAACTCCTAATGAGAGTGAATGTGACTCTGTAAAGAGAGTTATACATCCCACGACTCTCCTAAAGAGAGTCAAGTGCAGAATTGTTCGCGCTTGGCCAATAACGGATTTTCTGTCTTCAATTGACATGTGATGTTGCCACCACTCGTTCCATAGACCATGATGGGCTGCAGTATCTAGAAATAAATAAATAAATAAATAAATAAATAAATAAATAAATAAATAAAACATGTTGTATGTCTTCTCTCTTGGTTCAGTCGCCATTTTCTTGCTATAATAATAGAACTCTTTCTTCGCACCGATTTGTTCTTGTGTGCACTTCTTACATATATATATATATATATATATATATATATATATATATATATATATATATATATATATATATATATATATATATATATATATATAATATATATATATATATGTGTGTGTGTGTGTGTGTGTGGTGTGTGTGTGTGTGTGTGTGTGTGTGTGTGTGTGTGTGTGTGTGTGTGTGTGTTTCGTCTGTTGTTTTTTATACGGGTCCTGCGAAAAGATTATTTTCGTTGTATTTGTTGAAAAGTCTGAAAAAAAAGTGACAGCATGCTGTCGTGAAGTCGCCAATGTGGTATATATGCGAGTACTGGTTATGATGCCAGTATCTTTGAAAAAATCTCGCGTGCATGGCCATCGGAAAAACCGAAGCACTGTAGTACCACGGCCTCCGGATGCAAGCACAAACCGTGGCACTACACACGCGCATTTGTACAGCCGGTCGAGGAATCAAGCATGTCTAAAAAGTATGGATTCAGATTATTATAATTTTAATCTCGGCAAAATTTTGACAGGTTTATCTGTGGGCGTATAGTGCTTATACACACGAATCGCTGTTCTGTAGTAGGGTATAATATTGTGTTATCACTCGCGTCGTAGCTTTAGATATTTATTTTGTGCGAAACATCAAGTCATTTGTTGGAATGCATGTGCAGCGACGGTCCGAGTGTGTCACGTCTTTTCTGCCTGCACGAGCGATGTAATTGTGCCGTGTTACTTTTGTGGGACCTCGTGAGACCATGCATAGAAATTCGTACTTTAATTAAAGCGTGGCTTTCTAGGCGAACGGTACCTATAAATGTCGCCAGTGCAACAAATGTATACGCCTACGGGTGAATATTTCCTTTATCAAAATGGACCTCTAACGGTGGCCTTCTTTTCTGGGTGCGGCACGACTGCTCGGTCGCTTCCTTGCCGAAAAATGAATGGGACCGTCCTGTATATAGTTGGATGATCTCGGAGATGATGTGACGAAAAGTTGGACAGTCTTGCCATGGACAGTGTGACCCAGGCGGATCACGTGGGTCACCTGGCGGGTACTTTCGCGTCCGGCTGATTGCTGGCAAGGCATTCAGAAGATACTATGCTGCAAAACACGTTTCATGCAAAGGCGAGCGTTTTTGCGGCGCTTAATTAACCTTTTCGCTGTCCTACCATCGACTTGCGTAAGTGGGCATCAATTGTAGTCGACAGAACTCTGCTAGCCACGAAGTCACTGCAGCGTAGTTCCTTGAGGATCCGCTGTCAGCCGTCTTCTCTCCTTAACTGTTTGTAAATGACAATTCGTGAACAATTTGACGCTCTTCATTCGTTCCATCTGCTGACAACATAATCCTCGGTTCGATGAAACATCGTCTAGCGAGGGGCATACATTCATTCTTGACTGTTTTGTTGTTCTCCGTGACGAGTATTTGTTTACTGTCGAGAGGACTGACCTCCAGGCTGTCTTTTCTGAGCATTCTTCTGTCATATCTGTGTTTTTTTAAATTGCATCAGCACAAAGACTGCACCAGCCCAAGCTATTCCTGGAAGCTATAATAAAAGTTGATTGGCTTTATTATTATTATTATTATTATTATTATTATTATTATTATTATTATTATTATTATTATTATTATTATTATTATTATTATTATTATTATTATTATTGAGTGGCAGTGAAGGCACCTGTGATCCCCCCAGCGCATGTGATCGTTGACCGATCAGTGACTTCCGAGCAACCTGCCTGCTCTGAACAACCTCTCTCCAAAACTCTTTCATCTTCGAATTAGCCGCCAGCTGACGTAGACACGTCCGAGCGTGGCAGTGTGATGCCTGCGACAGCCTCTTCTGCAGCGGTAACTGAGGGTGAAAGAAAGAAGAAACCCGCCTCATTTGGAGCTATGACAACATCGAATATATCTGTAGCTCAACGGCCACAACGGCCACAACGGTCACAACGGCCAAAGGCCATTTTTGTTACGAAGCTGAGCCCGGACACCACTGTTGCTGACATCAAAAAACATATTGCTTCATTGGATCTGTCTCCCATCTCCTGCCGGCGACTTCAAACCAAATTTCAGTCCTATTCTTCGTTCTACATCGAAGTCGACAAGGAAACACTACAACGCCTGAATGACCCTTCGATGTGGCCGCTCGGATGCCTCTTCAAGCCATTTCGTGGGGAGCTGCGCGATGACATGCTTCATCCCTCTGAGCTAGTGACGGGAATCGAAAGTGCCGTGTAACGTAGACATATTCTACCAAAATGCTCGTGGTCTACGTACCAAGACACGCGAGTTTTTCTCTAATGTTCTTTCGTCTTCTTTTCCTATTATTGCTATTTCTGAAACCTGGCTAGGAACTGAAATTCCCTCATCTGACTTTTTTCCCCCGACCTATACACCACCTTCCGCAGTGACCGAGATTTCAGTGAAACCAAACAGAAAGGCGGTGGCGTGCTGATTGCCATTGACAATTCACTGAAATCCGTTAGACGGAAAGACTTAGAAACTATCGAAGAATCCATTTGGCTAGAAACCAACCTTGAGCGCAGTGAAAAATTGTTGATTGGATGTTTCTATTTACCGCCCAGCATGTCCCCTGCCTCGTTTCATGATGTCATGTCTTCCATTGAACTTGTGGTATCTTCTCATAGTGGGCACAGAATTATTGTTCTTGGGGATTTCAATGCACCTGGAATTGACTGGAGCGCGCTTACCTTTTCTCATTACAATCATTTCACAGAGAAAAAGTGTAGCCTGCTCTTGGACTTTCTGGCGTGTAATTCCCTACTGCAACATAATTCAGTCGTCAATTCCAGTGGCAACGTCTTAGACCTGTGTGTGTCAAACGATCAACCCCTTGAAGTTTCCCGCTCCAACATCTCTCTTGTACCTCCCGACAAATTCCACCCACCACTTAACGTAAGATTATCGCATCAGCCGAAACAACGAGCTTCAGCGGTTACGTAAACAAATCTCCGAGATTTGCGTTCAAGCGAGGTGATTACACGGGCCTCTATCATCACTTGTCCACCGTTGAATGGTCACAGGTTACTGACAAACCAAATGTTGATGACCAGGTTGATCGGTTTACGGAGCTCGTACTGAGCGGCATGCGTAATTTTATTCCCCAATATACGCCTAAACTACGTAAATATCCCCATTGGTTCTCATCTGAACTTATCAGTGCACTGAAGCATAAAGATCACGCACACAGGAAATCTAAATGTTCTCCATCCAGTGAGTGGAAGGAAGAGTTCAGCTTCTGTCGAACTCTCTCTGAACGCCTATATAAACGGGATCATATTTCGTATATTGAATTCTTAGAAAAAAGCACATCTGACAGGCCGGCTGAGTTTTGGAAGTATGTACGTAAACGGTCTAGCAAAAGCGGAGAGTCCTTCAGACTACTGGAGTCAATTGGGGTAGAAGTGCATGCCATCGCTGACTGTTTTGCCACGCATTTCTCATCCGTTTATAAGGCCTCAGACTCTAGCACTGATATCAGACAACAGCCCAAGGCAGTTAGCTCATCCAGTGCTTTGTCGCTGGATGAAAATCTTATCTGCGAATGCATTAAGCGCTTAAAACCATCCCTATCATGTGGCCCAGATGGCATCCCCTCCGCCATACTAAAAGCTTATGGTAGTATATTTGTCCCAGTACTGACTACGATATTTAATAACTGCCTGGGCACTTCCACATTTCCTAGCATGTGGAAAACTGCTCGTGTTTTTCCAGTATTTAAGTCGGGCTCTAAAACAGATGCTTCTAATTATCGCCCGATTTATCTTCTATGTGCCACATCAAAGATCTTCGAGCTGGCTCTTCACAACATATTGTCTTTTAGTGTGAAAAACTCATTGATTCCTAATCAACATGGTTTTCTCGCTGGCCGCTCAACTACCACAAATCTTGCTAGTTTCATGACGCAGATCTCCACACCTATTTCTCAGAGAGGACAGGTTGACGTAATTTACTGTGACCTGAGCAAGGCTTTTGACGTAGTCAGCCACACGCTGATTATGGTTAAACTTGCGCACTTTGATGTTGACTTGTCAGTTGTGAATCTCCTGCAGAGCTATCTGCTCAATAGATATTGTTATGTTGCCGTAAATGGCCAAACGTCTTCTTTGTATAAAGTGACTAGTGGGGTCCCTCAAGGGTCGGTATTAGGCCCACTCCTATTTTTAATTTACGTTAATGATGTTTCTTTTGCCATTCATAATTCTTCTTTCCTCTTGTATGCCGATGACATCAAGATTTTTAAGGAAATTCATTCACTTAACGACTGTCGCTTGCTGCAGTCAGACTTGCGCTCATTTTCCGAATGGTGCAACGGTAATAACCTTTCTCTGAATACCTCGAAGACAAAATTCATGTCTATCACTCGCAAAACATCTAGCGTGTCATTTCAATATTCTGTCAATTCTGTGTCCTTATGCAAGGTTTATGAGATCAGTGATCTTGGTGTTGTTATTGACAGCGCGTTAAACTTTTCTGCTCACGTTAAGCGTGCTGCTATGCGGGGACTTCGTTCGGGTATACGAAAACGTGTATACATATAGTACACGTAACGCGCATGCTCGCTGCGTGATAGACCGCAGTTGGACTTTGCATTCTTCTTCGTGACCCTCTATTGTCTCGACTATCGCGATGACAATTTGTCATCGAAGGACGAGGGTTTCTGCTTCGATTCGATTCTCCGGTTACAACTTTTCGTTTCGAATATCGTGAGCATATTCTGCATGCTTCGCGCTTGTACAGCTCAAAAGTAACAATCCCAGCGGAGTCCGAAAAAAAAAAAAGAAAACGAGCATTTGTCTCTATTTCTGGTCTGTGGGATATCCTTAATCGAAGACGTATGCTATGGTTCCTTTGTTATTTGGAGTAGTATTTTAATTGAAGCTGCATGGTCGAAACCAGCACAAAAGAGAATGAAGTGACGTGACCTTTCCAGAGCTCCAGCAAAAGACAGACACATTGACTGCAGACAATGATTGTATAGTCATCGTTTGTAGCCAATGCGTCTTCACAGGCTTAATTGTATACAAATAATCGCATGGAGCACTGCAGAGTGGCCTATTAACCAGTGTGCCTCCCAGTGCATGGGGGCTTTTGCAGTATCTGGGGTTTTAACCTCTGCTCTAAAAGTAAAGTGTAGCGATGGTAATCATGTTAGCTGGTTCGAAATAGCCGCAGGGTCCACGCGTACAGTTAATTATAGGTGTCATTTTTTTTTTCACGCCCATGCGTTGTGCGCGAGGCTCATCGCGTTCCTTCAGTTGCCCGTTGGTAGCGTATTCTCGTAGTCACCTGCACGTAAAGGTCCGACCACAATACGCAAGGGTTTATCCAACTCAACCTTCGAGGGCAGTGGAGGTAATGAAAGCTTTTATTAGCCATTAAATGGTTACAGAGAGATAATTGGGTTAGGGCCCTGTTGGTCTCCTCCCCTCAGAGTAATACGTGTCTCCAATAAAGCTGGGAGCGCGCGCACGCACACGCACACATATATACAATACAGAAACGTAACAGCGCGACGGTGTTCAGCTTCCTCTCCTGGCGTCTTTAATTTCACCTATCCATGTATGCAAGTTGCCCTCTATATATTGTGTACCAGGAAGCTTACGAACTTCCCTGTTATGCCATAAAGCTGCCACAGGGAGCGTATAGGATCTCCTTTCTGCATTCAAGGCTATGAAGACGAAAACAACAACAACAACAATTATTGTTCTTGTTGCTATAAGCCGCGCCGTATTGTTACGTTCGAAGTGGCTTCTCTAGCATACTGCCGGTCAATATTAAAAAAATCAGGCAGACTCAACTCCTGTCAGAATCTGCATAAAGCGAATGTTGGGGCGATTGGCATATAAACTACGCGTGCGCGTGTATGAAGTGTGATTACATAATGCCATGTTGCGCGAAGAAAGTAATTTTTAGTCTGCGGTGAATTATATCATCATCGTCGTCGCGGCCTATCCTACGTCCACTGAAGGACGAAGGCCTCTCCCAACGATGTCCACTTTACCCTGTCTTGTGCGAGCAGATTCCGTTTTGTGCCTGCAAATTTAATTTCATCACCTCATCTAACCTTGTGCCCTCTTTGGCTGCGTTTTCCATCCTTTGGTATCCATTCCGTCGCTCACACTGACCATTGCATAACTCGCCAGGTCCTTTTTTTTTTTTTTTGTCTGAATGTCAACTTGCATACCGCATACGCCTCTTGATGCACTCCGCTGTCTTTCTATTTGCACATACAGGACATAGTCCAGGTTTGCGCTAGTGCTCGTAAGCCGACTAGCTGTTGCATTCCGCATGCTCAGCAGATGCGCAAAAGATACGTACTTGAAAAGGGGTCTGGAACTCGACTATAGGTACTCGCTTTAAAAAGAATCTGTGGACCATGTCAAAAGGTGTGCCTGCCACTGTCCACGTTGTTTTTCTTTTCTTTTCTTTTCCTTTTTTTTAAGTACGCAGGGTACATAACTGTGTCTTGGCCCCGCAGAACCTAGCACTGATAGTATACTGCGAGATATAAATACGCGACTGCTATATACGCACATTTAAATTCCTGGCTTCCCCTAGGCAACGTTTCGAGGAAATAGGAGATGCATCCTCGCGGCCCTCGTCTCCCGCACTCCGGCCCACACCCCTCAGTCTCACACGCACTGTCTTTTTTTTTTTTTTTCGCCTCACTTGTCACGTAGAACAGTGGCATTGATACGCAGAGAGTTCTTTCTCTTTTTTTTCCCGCTGAATTCTGTCGGGGCCCTTTATGAAACTCTACATAGACTCTCTGAGCAGCGTACCCCACGCATATACACGCACACTTTCATCTTTCTTTTCTAGTTTGTATTATTATTTGTCTCTGTTGTTATGGAGAGAGACGTCGAAAGTGTCAAATGTAGCGCAAGAATTAATGCGATGCGAAATTGCCAACCCCCCACCCTTTTTTCTTTTTGCATTTTTATCCGCAACAAGCATTTCAACGGCGGGCCCCAGTGACGGCTATAGCGATAGACTGAATGAAAGAATCGACGTTTATTATTATTAACATTATTATTATTATTATTATTATTATTATTATTATTATTATTATTATTATTAAATGCGAAGCATTTCTTAGCGAACCTCTGGCACTTTGAGCGTTTCTATCTACGTATCTATCTATCTATCTATCTATCTAGCCGCCTACGTCTAGGTGCTCTCATGATGGCCTCCTTAACTTGGTGTAGACGAAAATTTGCATGGGAGGGTAAGAGGAGTTGACGAATATGACTGCCGGGTCATGACATGAATAACGTTAAAATCTTGTTGCGTACGTCGTCAAACCCTTTCCACTAGACACGTGTGGCACATACCCGTTTACCACGGGCCGCGGTGTACGGGTATGCGCCACAGGTGATTGAGAGTTTATATACCCAGGAACGGCGAGAACAGACATTGATAACTGAAATGCAAGAGCGTTAAGGAAACCACGTCGGCAGCGTCGACTCAACGAATGGAAAGAATGAAAATTAGGATCCCGGCAGGAATCGAACCCAAGCATTCTGCGTGGCAATCAGGTATTCTACCACTGAGCCACGCCAGGTCTATAAACTGGTTTGAAAAAACAGCCTACGCAGGCGAAATGTCGGTGCAACGTCAATTGCGGTTGTGGTGCTGGCTAACTAATTTTACGAAAAAGCAATAAACACTACATGATACTCCTACGATGTGTACTACTACGATACAGGCGTCATATGAGATTAACGTCTGTAGTTCCAGTGTTGGCTCCGCTTTTATAGCAGTCTAATAAACCATACGTTTGTATTCCTATGATTCAGCAAGCTATATTTAAGCATTGCTCGACCCCGGAGGAATACTGTAACGAAAGTTACATATGATATCCACATCACCGCACCGTAAAGTCACTTCGTCCACCAGAACGACGCAGTGTCCTCTTAGTTTCTTACGAGGTTGCGCGATGGCCTCATGCTGACCGAGGATGATGCCAGATTGATTGACAGCCGCTTTGTAGACTAGGCTACGTAGGCCACATACGCCCAGGTAGTCTACGAATACGACAAACACCATCCAGTGATGTTGGTCTACGTAGCACTATCCAGGCCTACCAGCCTCGACGGCCTATACCTCACCAACGCGACGGGTGGCTTCAGCTTCTGACATGTCGCCGGCTCTGTCGACAGACAATGTCTCGACGAAATGACCGAGGCATCCACGAATTCCAACAGCTCTACTATACGACACACTTCACTACACATGGACCCCTCGTCACCACGATCACGACCGGATCCTATAATAAGTCATGACCAGCTGCTGGTACTCACTGATCACTGTGATGATACTTTTGTTCAAGAACTGTCAAGAACTTCTTGCACACATGCACACGCGTTCGTGAAACGTGCGTGCGTTCTCGGGACACGTATAAGCACTACATATCAGCTTACCGCTTCTGGTGTTGGCAATGCCAACATTGCCATTGGCAGCATTACCCAACCGTAAACAACTGGTTATATAACACATATGCGGCTCTTCAACATATATATGTGTGCGTATAAAATATATACAAATCTTTAGCGTCATTTTGTAACGTGTCGCTCAGTAAAAAAAGTTACGCCACAGTCACCTACCCGCCGCATGCTTCGCATAACATCGACTCCAACGGTACGTGGGATCTGCCGAATTTTTATTATTATTATTATTATTATTATTATTATTATTATTATTATTATTATTATTATTATTATTATTATTATTATTATTATTATTATTATTATTATTATTATTATTATTATTACACCCTCCGGGAACACCCTCCGGACTTGAAGCGGAGTACGATGAATCCACGCAGGTTGTCTCTTCATTTAAACGATAATTAAGTTCAACTTAGTCTGGCCCAAAGCGATATCACTCTCGAGCATGACACCGAGACCGCAACGTCATTTTACACGGCGCAATAGTGAGCGCTATCCACATGACACTGGCGTGTGTAATTTCTTGTCTTTTCTTGCCGTTTTTTTTTTTTTTTTTTGACGCAAGGGTCGTTTTACGTCGTTTTAGTGTTAAATAAATTCGTGTAGTATTTTTTTTCGCAAATAATAAATTCGGCAGATCCCACGTACCGTTGGAGTCGATGTTATGCGAAGCATGCGGCGGGTAGGTGACTGTGGCGTAACTTTTTTTACTGAGCGACACGTTACAAAATGACGCTAAAGATTTGTATATATTTTATACGCACACATATATATGTTGAAGAGCCGCATATGTTATATAACCAGTTGTTTACGGTTGGGTAATGCTGCCAATGGCAATGTTGGCATTGCCAACACCAGAAGCGGTAAGCTGATATGTAGTGCTTATACGTGTCCCGAGAACGCACGCACGTTTCACGAACGCGTGTGCATGTGTGCAAGAAGTTCTTGACAGTTCTTGAACAAAAGTATCATCACAGTGATCAGTGAGTACCAGCAGCTGGTCATGACTTATTATAGGATCCGGTCGTGATCGTGGTGACGAGGGGTCCATGTGTAGTGAAGTGTGTCGTATAGTAGAGCTGTTGAAATTCGTGGATGCCTCGGTCATTTCGTCAAGACATTGTCTGTCGACAGAGCCGGCGACATGTCAGAAGCTGAAGCCACCCGTCGCGTTGGTGAGGTATAGGCCGTCGAGGCTGGTAGGCCTGGATAGTGCTACGTAGACCAACATCACTGGATGGTGTTTGTCGTATTCGTAGACTACCTGGGCGTATGTGGCCTACGTAGCCTAGTCTACAAAGCGGCTGTCAATCAATCTGGCATCATCCTCGGTCAGCATGAGGCCATCGCGCAACCTCGTAAGAAACTAAAAGGACACTGCGTCGTTCTGGTGGACGAAGTGCGGTGATGTGGATATCATATGTAACTTTCGTTACATTATTCCTCCGGGGTCGAGCAATGCTTCAATATAGCTTGCTGAATCATAGGAATACAAACGTATGGTTTATTAGACTGCTATAAAAAGCGGAGCCAACACTGGAACTACGGACGTTAATCTCATATGACGCCTGTATCGTTTTAGTGTTAAATAAATTCGTGTAGTATTTTTTTTTCGCAAATAAGCTGCATATATAGGTGACCTGTAGAACATATCGTCCATTGGGAACCATTCGTGTAGTGAATTGAATTAAATTTTATTTTTTTCTTACATTTTTCCTACACAGTTTGCACACGCTGAATGAATCCATAGCCATAGGCAAGTCTGTGGGCTTGTCTATCAAAACGTATCCAGATACTTCTGAGCGCGTTCTCTCTTGCGCAGCTGCAACATACGACGAGCATTCGTGGCTGGAGCGGGGACGTGTAGGGTGTTTGGGCGCTGGGCGTCAAACCCGGGTTAAGGAAATTTGCGTACGGGCTGCTGCCCCAGCACCGCAGTCTCCGGAGGGAGACTTCGTGCTCAACCAGCGTGAGATTACGATCGAGGGAGTAGACGCACGAGGCGGATTAGAGGAACTCATTCGGCGCCATTTCCCGCTGCATACAGTTCCCGTGCGTTCATTCATGCGCATTTTAACTCTTCTCTTGGGCACGACGAACGGCATTACTTCTTACCATTGACGTCGCATAAGCTTTCTCCGGAATGTTAATATGTGAAATCATTAATACGACAGCACAGTAAGCGTTTCAAGTATTTGAAGTTTCTTTTTTTTTTTCTTCTTCGTCAGCAAGATGAGTGTGGTTCATTAGGTAGCTCTCTGTATATCATCCTGGGCGTGATTGAAATACTCTCGTTGGACAGGCTTAATCATTGGCGAATGCAAGTAGCAACTTCAATTGTTAATTTGTATCTACTGAGAAAATTCGCTTCCCGCAATGCAATGAGCAGTCGACTCTCTCGCAACACTAACAAAAACCAGTAATATCGTGTTTTGGTTGCCATTTTCCAGCAGTCGCTCGATACAGGATGCGTTCCTGACGCCTGGAGACCCATCCTTAGCCTCTAACTACAGGCCCATTTCCCTAACGAGCATATGCTGTAAATTATTAGAGCACATCATATCATCCACAGTCATGACATTTCTAACAGAACACAACTTCTTTTCCAGTAACCGGCACGGTTTCCTTCGTAGTCGTCCTTGTGAAACACAACTATTTGAATTGATAACTGATCTCCACGAAGCCATTCATGGTGGATTAAAAATTGATGCTTTATTCATTGATTTCGCGAAAGCATTTGACGAGGTTCCGCACATCCGTTTAATAATGAAATTAACGAATCTTAACATAAACAGCAAAATCATAAAATGGATAAAAAATGTTTCTAACCAACCGTAGCCAATCAGTCTATGTGAATATTCACTTTCACTGGTAAAGTCTGGCGCTCCCCAGGGATCGGTCCTGGGACCAATTTTGTTTCTCATTTACATCAACGACATTGGACATACTTTAACATCTACAATCAGGTTATTTGCAGACGACTGAATCATCTACAGATGAATTGATAACATCCAAGAGAATAAGTCATTACAGTCGGATCTCGGTAAGCTCGCATTTTGGTGTCACCAGTGGCAAATGCAAATTAACGCTTCTAAAACTAAAGCCTATGACCTCCACAAGAGCACCTAAATCAGTACTAAGTCATTACGAAATTCAAGGTGTCCCTATTGAAAAAGTATCCACATTTAAATATCTCGGAGTTCATTTATAATCTGATTTAACTTGGAACGAGCACATTACTATCACAACTAGTAACTCATCCAAAACACTTGGCTTCATTAGACGAAACCGATACTTGGCGAACTCTGCCACTAAATTGTTAGCATACACCACACCTAATTGTCCGTTAAAAGATAGAATATGCATCCATCATCTGGAACCCACATCAATCATATCTGATCGATCAACTAGAATCGATACAAAATAAAGCGGCAAGATTTATCAGCAAGCAATATTCGCGCAACTATAGCATTACACATATTAAACACTCACTTTCATTGCCCACCCTTCAAGAACGCAGACTACTAGCACTGTTATCACATTTTCACTCATTTTATCATAGTAAATCCCGGTTCCGTGAAGCTCACATTAAAACACCTCATAATATTTCCCAGCGTTTTGATCATGCGCTCAAAATACGGCCTTTCTTTACACGCACTAATACGTATCAATATTCACCATTACTTCTAGCCATACATCACTGGAACGCACTACCGAGGTGCATAGCTTCGATCATTGATCATGACGCTTTTGTTAATAACTTGAAGATTTTCTTGAAAGTATGACTTGCCTATATATGTGTGTAATGTGTATGTGCATGTATGTATATATATATATACAAGTTTTTTCTTTTCTTTTTCATTGTACAAGTTGATTTTTTCATCTCATGTATTTTTATTTTTCATTGTATAATAGGAGTGTTCTTTTTTTCTCTCGCTCTCTTTTGCACCCTTAATTCCGTAACTTTTTTTTTACATTTTTTTGCTTTTTCATTTATATGTTACCAATCTTCTTTTCTTTCTTTTTCTTTTTTTTTGCATCCTTGCTCATAGAACTATGTTTTATTGTGTTTACTATTTTTATTGTATATATTACCAATGCTCTTATTTGCAAGTTTGTTTGTATAACTGACTCGAACTCCCCTATGTAATGCCCGAATGGGCCTTTAGGGTATATGAATAAAAAAAGATGCAGATTTTAAAAGACATAGCTGCAATAAAATGTCCAATAATACCAGAATGTAAGTTATACATACATTACTCAATTGCTGAAACCATTAACGTTTTAATAGATGTAGAAGACTTTTGAATGTTCGGGACAAAAATTTTGTGACCCGGCAAAGCTGGCCTGGCCAGGCCTGGTTATAATAGCACCCCGCTGGCCATAGGCGTGCGAAGGGGGGGGGGGAGGCAGGGGGCGCCCCCCACCCCCCTCTAGTCACCTAAGAAGGGGGGCGCAAAATCGACCCCATACTTTGACTTAGTAGGGGGGGGGGGAGGCTGCGATGAACCTTCGCACCCCCCCCCCCTTCATGAGGAACCCAGCGCGCGCCTATGACGCAGGCTGAGT
This sequence comes from Rhipicephalus sanguineus, assembly GCF_013339695.2. NCBI lineage: Eukaryota > Metazoa > Arthropoda > Arachnida > Ixodida > Ixodidae > Rhipicephalus > Rhipicephalus sanguineus. Next base: position 230,272,208 of record NC_051176.1, read on the forward strand.
AAGGAGGACATGCATAGTGAGAGGCTCCAGGAGGGGGCACGAAGTCGTGCCAAAAATTACTTTGGTCGCTCTCCTGCCTCTCTGCTTTAGAGCTGTGGCCAGAAGCGTTAAACGGCTATTCACTTTGAGAACACCACGTGATTCGGTCGAGAAAAATGAACTATGAAGTCAGCCAAACGAAGAGATTTCGAAAATGCGTGTCACACCGGATCGTCAAAAAGAGTGGGAGGTCTATCTCTGTACACTATAGAGATGACACATGTGGTGAAACTTCTATGTTGTATGTATCGCGTTAAGGTAGTGGGTAGCGACCGCGGAATGTTACGGGACGTTGATAGTGCAGAACTGGTTTCAAATAGTCGCTCGCGCCTCCCAGTTTTTTCCTCGTATGCGAGCTAGTGATGCAAAACTATCGGCAAATCGGCTATCGATGGCATCGATAGTCTTTTTTGAACTATCGATGGTGTAAAGAAACTGTAGATATTACTACTATCGATAGTATTATTGATAGTGCAATCGACAGTACCGTCGGTAGTATTACTACCGACATTACTATCACTGGATGGCGATATTGCCAGAAAGCATTTGCGATAGCCTAATATCATCAATACCCAGTTTACATAATTTACGAGCAATTTTTTGGTGAAATAAAAGTTATTTCAGAAGTGAAAATGCAGTAATATGTCCATCAATAAATTCATATTCAACAGTAACCACTTACACCTTGCAATTAACAAACCTAGTTCTCGATATTTTTATTTTGAAATCACAAAATGCAATACAATTTTGAAGCCACACAGTACCGTCAAATGTAACGATCTCGTTTCATGTGCACCTGAACAATTCAACTTAATTGTCATGTGTCAGCCAAGAATTCTGGTGAAGGAGCGCAAGCGTGTCAACTTTCTTGCCCTTCAGCCTGCTCCTCCTGCTACCACACACTTGGGGAACCAAGTTTATGCTGCAATGAGTTCGCGCGGTTGATTTTATACTATGGGTAGTACCAGGACCGTAGAAATTTTGATGAAAAGGGGGGGGGGGTGTTTTACCGAAAATAAATTATGAAAATAGGTGTTTTTCTAAAATAGTCAAGGCCTTCAACAAGTACCCCCCCCCCCCCCCCGCAAAAAATTCCTGGCTACAGGCCTAGGTAGTACTACCAAACTTATCGATAACGCTATCGATAGTTTTTTTTTTTTTTCTAGCCATCGATAGTTCGATAGTGACTGAACTATCGACAGTATCGATAGTACCATCGATAGTTCTGCATCACTAATACGAGCGCATACAGTATTCTATTCCTGCTCACGTTCTCACCATCGACGTCCTTCAGCTCGTTTTTGAACTCGTGGCTATGTAGCTTCCGATACAACGAAAAGATGCCTGCTTTTAATATGACAACTTGTCGAAATGTTTGTCACTTTCAGATTGCACTTCGTCGAACTGCATGCGACTGACAAAGTTTACTGCCTGATAACATTTAATAATTTATGGGGTTTCATGTGCCAAAACCACGACATGATTATGAGGCACGCCGTAGTTGAAGGGCTCCAGAAATTTCGACTATGTGGTGTTTTTTTAACGTGCACTGACATCGCACAGTACACGGGCCTCTAGCATTTCGCCTCTATCGAACCTGCGACTGTCGGGTCAGCAGCCGAGCACCGTAACCACTGTATCATCGCGGCGGACGACAGCCGGGCCAGCTTTTCAAAGTAATGTCACAGGTAATGTATAATGCCGAGCCAGCGATTCGGGCTCAGGCCGATCGGGGCATTAAAAATCCAGGCCCGCGCAACAGTCTACTCTCACAGACCTTCGCCAACGCGCAACAAAGGACGGCTTGACTGCCATTTGCCTTGCCCGCGCGTACCATTCTTCTGTTTTCTCCTCGCCCGACCCCTTTCGTCTAGACGGTTCTCTCGTGAGCCGGCTTGTCTTCTTGCTCACATCTTCCCTGCTCCGCGCCTGTACCCTCCTTCACAGGCACGACCTTTTTGCTGCTTACCCCCCCCCTCCTCCTCGCCACCGCGAACCGCATTTTTACTCGGCGAGCAATCCTGCTACGAAATATCCACGCTCCCTCCCCCCCACTTCACTCTTCTACCCCCCCTCGGCACCGCGACTCAACCGAAGCGTCACCAGCGGCTGCCGGCACCCCCCTGGCAGTCTCGGCTCACATGGACTCGGCCGCGTCTGCTGGCGCGCATGCGCACTACCACTGTGTGTGTCTGTTCGCCGGTCGTGTCTGTCTGTGCGTGCGTCAAGTGCGTGCGTTCCTAGCGGCCAACGCTGGGCTAACGCAGCGTTGCGAAGTGTAAAGTTGAAGGATAACGCTACCAAAAAAAGGGGGCCGTTAAGGGGCCACCAGCTCCTGTTCATGTGCAGTCTCTGATACATGGATATTATAGAAAATGAATGCGCGTTTTCTGTTCGTTGACCAGGTTTTATGTTCGTCAAATTTTAACTTTATTTCCCCATGCTGGGAGCAGTCGGCGCTGGCCAAATAACTTAACGACCTTACCCGGTTTCGTCCACGGGCCCTAGCCCCGGGCTCGGTACGTGTACACTCCTTTGACGGGAACGGAAATTCCGTCGACAGATTGGTTACACGTGCTCGCTACTCTTGCTTTCGTCTACAGCATTTTTATAGCGATTCTAAATGAGACCAGAGGTGACCGGTATTGAGGATGCCTAGGTCATTTCCGAAACTATATTTCGTGTTAGAGAGACAGAGCAGAAAAGGAAAGAACGGCCGGATTTCGTACCATAGGCGTTCAGCGAGAGCTTTATCGCATGCATCTGGCAAGCCCGTGCAGTTGCCTTATGAACTTTGCAGGTGATATATGTCATCCATTTACGAACAATCATGCCATTTTTTTTTTTTTTTTGCCTCCCAGAAAAGCCAACGTTCTGCACAAGTGTGGGAAGTTCATGGCTCAAAGAGAGCAGGTTTGCTTGGCACCAGCAATGTGCGCAACGCTGTACTTATTTAACGTGGTGTTTGAGATAGCCGGCTTCTAAAAGGACCTGGGTGTCAATCATCAGTTAATAAACAAAAGCAACCGAACAAAACAAATTTAGAGGCCGAGCAGCTGTACTTTCTTACAGCGGCATGCCTCCTCAGAGTCACCTCCGCTTCCTGAATGTCATTGCAGATGCTCCCCCGCCCCCTTTCCGTTTTATTTGTTTGTGCTTGTACGTTCGTGCGTGCGCGCGCTTCGTCTGCGGTACTGGCTATCACGCGTACTGCTTACGCGTGCGTCACAGGAAAGTAGTTGCGGCGCACTCGAGTTCTGTCGAGACCGCGCAAACAGAGGCTGTACCAAGGCTGACAGAGCGGTCAAGAAGACTTGTTTCGTTCTTTTCAAAAGTACGCTGTGTGGATTGGATGACCTGTATTTGCGCCTTTGTTGCGTGTATAAGCAGGGCGTTCCGCATTGTGGTTAACCTAATTAGAGGATAGGTAAAACCGACACGTCCCTGCGGTGCACACCTGAGCACAAGTGTGAGGATATTCGCCGGCAGGCCAGCGCGCCTAGTTCGAGCAATAGTCGTGCACTCGGCCACATAAAACGGCGAGATATCTATCCAGATAGCACAAAACCACAGGCGCTCCTCGACCCCGAGCGTAATCAGTTATCGGACGCGGGAGCACGTCCGGCCTCTGGTCAGCCTGAGCCGCTTGCAGTGGGACCCGTCGACGACCGTGTTTAGGCGCACACACGGCACGTTGCACGACTCACATCCGTATAGACTACTCGTCCTCGCGACTTTCGGTCGTTGCTGCGCAAAGATCGCCGCACTGTGAGCGGCTTTGTCCCCCATGCCAGCGCGCAACCCCTCACACGCCAGTCCATTTCAACATGATACAAGTCAGCATGTTGTTGACTGAGCTGCGTAGTAAGAAATCGCTCACGAGGTGGCTGATATCAAACCTCAGATGTAGCTGTCCAGGTGTAGCCCGAAGCTCTTCGTCCCCGCCTCCTCCCTCACTCTCTTCAGGAGAAACAGGCTCCCTAAGATGCAGCGTTCCTTTCAGACCCTTAACATGCCCAAGGGCGTGTTTTCACTTCGCCATTAGCGAAAATACAACCGTGAAACGATTGGTGTTCGAAACCACAACATCCGCGGACTCTCAAGGTTACTAACCAGAGCCATAGAGGCACAGCAGTATAGATAACCATCCTCGCCACCTTATAGAGCGAGTGAGCGAGCGAGCGAGAGATAAATAGAGAAAGAGAGAGTCACGTTCGCTCTCACAGACATCGACGTCGGTCTCTCACAGAACGTCGGTACTTGCGTCATCGGTAGACATTGCAGCAACATCCCAGCAAGCTCGCCCGCCACTTGACGCCTCCCTCGGCCAGTATTCATAAAAACGTTGTTGTGCTATAGAACTGTTAGTAAGAGCAGATCTATGTCGACAAATCGTGACGTTTGACATATTATTGTTCAATTATACAGGGTATCCCAGCTAAGTTTAGCTAAGCTTAATCAGATATAAGGTAGTTAGACCTGTACGGTGCTTTATAATCTATCTACTTTCGCCACCAATACCACACGTGTGCATCAGTGGCTTGGCTAATTAGAGAAAAATAGTTAAAAATTAAGACAAACAACTTGGCTAAGGTTAGGTCGGACACCCTATATTACAATGTAGGCGGCAGCCAATAGCAACCGGCAATTGCGAACTATAAAGGCCTGTGAATACCGACACTGGGCCCGTATTCGCAAAAACGCTTTGCACTGAAAAGTTCGTAAGAGAATGTTTCAGCCAATCCAGATACTCCATCATTAGCGATGCCAGCCAGCCAACTGAGGGCACTTTCGAAAGAGAAACCATGTGAATTCGACCCCTGGGTCTTTAGGAATTCGTAAGTGCTCTTTCAATTGGTTGACCGCCTTCGCTAATTATATGGCGAACCAGGGCCGGCTGTAGTGGTGGGTATGCTGGGCACGGCATCATCAATGAGGGGTGGGTAGGGGGGTGGGGGGGGGGGGGGGGGGGGGGGTGCCACCAAGCACCTTTAAAATTTTACTTCTTCAGGTGAAGTTGAACACAACGCTGTACGCTCATTCAATGTTAGTTTCTCGTTTCTCAAGTGGAGTACTTAGCTGACATAATGTTCATGTTGTGCAACTAGCGACACGTTTACAAACAACGTAATGCCCTATAGTAGACATGCAAATAAGACAGAAGTTCAGGGGAAGATGGAAGCATGAAGAGATGAAAAATTCCTGAACGCGTACGGGGTGTCGCAGGAGCCAACGTTTCGACAAGTGGTCTTGTCTTCTTGAAGTCAGCAACTACACTGAAGGGTTGCTGCCTTGAAGAATACAAGGCCACTTGTCAAAACGCTGGCTCCAGCGACATCCCGAGTTCAAGAATGTTTCATCTCTTATAGCAGACAATAAAAAAAGGAACTGCCTCCTTCCCCCTTGTTAACACACGGCCCGAGTTCACCCCGTCCTTGTCATGTGCTGCGCGCTAGATGATGCTATGGAATACCGACATGCCCAAATTTACGTCATTGAAAGTTCGCCCTGGGTGCTTCTTGGTGGTGTAAAGCCGTCCCCGTTTCCAGCATCATGATTGGTTGATATTTTATTCGCGAAGTGTTCTAGCGTAAGAGATCTCTGTGAACAAAAAGAATGGGTGGGGCGGGTAGGCCCAAATTTTTTGTTCGTAGGAGTTCTGCTTTCTTCGAGGTGATGGTGCAGCCGGCGATGTTCCTTCTTGTCGCAGCGTTCTCTCCCAACGGCGGCTTTCGCTTCGCCGCACTACCACTGCGGGCTTGTCCGGCCGCGGCGTACGTCCGGTGACCTTCGCTCGACGCCTGCCAACTGGCTTCCAGTCACCCTCCATGGCGCCATTCTCCAGGGAAGGCTGTGCTGTGCCGCCTGGGTCACCGGTTCCTTTCGATTAGAGTGGCAGAAGCGTGGCTTTGCAGCGGCCATCTTCAAAAAGAAGGATCACACCTTTTTGAGTTGTTTATTGTTCCTGCAGCGATCGCCAGCTTTCACCTCGCGCGGTCACCCTACGGTTAATTTCTGAAATCGAACTGGTGTTTTTAACAGCGGAGCTGTTTAAGCAGTTTAGGCTCTTCGTTCCGCCGTTTCGCGTGACCAGAAAGCTATAGGCTGCACCTATGGCGCGTGCAACGCAATAACTTGACCGGCGCGCGCTCTCTTCCTCCTCTTCTTCATCTTCGGATTGACTATAAATAAAGACAGTATGCTCCTGGCGAGATACAATCGAGCAATGAGGATAGTTATAGTAAATTTTTCTGTATCGCCTAGTAATTTGGCGGATAATAAGGCCTGTGGCCAGCACACCTATTGAGGTTGTCACGATGGATGTGCAATATAGGCCTTTCTTCAATGCGTATGCCTTCTATGGAAATGAAAAAGAAGTAAAGAGGCCAATCCCCCAGCGTGGGTGTGTGCCAAAGTTATAGGATCTACTCTACTTTGCTAGTTAAGACCTTCCTATATAACACCACGCCAATAATCTAGATCGTCCACAAGCTTCGCCGTTAGTCACGCCTTGCACCACTATGCAAGCTGCCCACTTTTATTTTTTTTGCGTACTATAAATTTACCCATAATGAAAGTATACGGACCATGGCGTGCGAAATGATAATAAAGTTCACTAAAGTAAAAAAAGCGTTGCATACTACATTTATGTCCCTGATGTAAAGACCAACTGCACCTGATGCAGTTTGTCCGCGTATCAAATAACTGTAACGTTTGACCTAGTCGTGGCGTGAAACCTCATTTTTCTTGTTCCACTTTTAAGCTGGCTCCCTCACTTTAATGTATCGATGTATTATAGTCGAGCAGAAATTCGTTGAAACGTTCATCTGGCTCCTTACGGTCTCAAAACTTAGAGAAGACGCAACGCCGAATTGACCATGCCGAAAATTTTCTTGGTCTGGAAAAGCTTGTCGTTGTTTCTTAACAGAAACCTTATCACTAACGAACGGTATTCGCAATAATACAAATCGGGGCCGTCGCGGTGCTGCCACTTAGCACACTTCACGCCCCTCTAACCACCAAGGGGGAGGGGGGGGCGCACATTCTGCCCCATACCGTTACTCAGTCGGACCTGTCCCGTCATTGTTTAAAGAGCAGGGTTATGATCACGAAGGTTTTTATGACGACAATGGCGGCCGAAGGACCCTGATGCTGCATTCCAAGAACCGTTTACTTCTCATCTTCACTTCCGGAATGCCAGGGACCAGAGGCAAGCCATTGTGAAAAGCACGTCACCACTTCATTTTCATTTTTTTCATCCACTGTGAAGCATGTCGCCTTTTGGACTCTACCAAAGGTTTGGGGGGAAGGGGAGGGGTGGTTCCGCTGGTATAAAACTTGCCCCCCCCCTCCTCAATAGACAGTTTTAGTTTAGCGCGCGCAACGGCCTAGCGCACGCTACGCCCGAGAGGGAGCACGACTGCGCATGCGCTGTACGTAAGAGAGATGCGTGCGTTTGCGCGCGCAAGGGATACGTACACTAAATCTCGAATGAGGAACGCTGCGCACGCCTATGTGTGTGTGCGAAAACTTTGAACGCTTTTTGAACTGTCTGTAGAGATACGGCAGCGAGAATATTGCATCACATGTGAAAAGCGGTATAATCGGTTCCGTTTCTGCAGCGAAATAAGAAATTAACGGCTACATAGACCGCAGATGTGGATACGTGCTCGAATGTAACTTAAATAGACTGCAATGTCTTCGTAGTGCTTCGTCACACCCGAGAAGTCTCGAAAAAAAGAAAGACTTGGCGGGGAAAAAAGCACGAGCTTCGGTCCGGCAAAAAGCGCACGTACGCTCATCTTGACATGACTGCCTTTAGTTGCGAAAAATGAACTCGTATGCTTCCCTAGAGCGTGCAACTTCTTCACCCACCTCCTTGTGCTGTATGCCTGGAAGATTGGTCGGATTGGCAGGCGTCTAATGCCTTAGACCTTAACCCACTGCCTTAACCCACTACGAGGAAATGGCAATGAATCAGGCTGTGGGTGATAAAATTGACTGTTGTAGTCACCAGTATCAGCCTATTTAATGTTATACTAAAGGCGTCTCCCAGATATCTTCAGTTTACATTATCTTGTGCGAGCTGATTACATTTTATGCCTGCGAACTTAATTTCGTCACTCCATCGAACCCTCTGATGCGTCCTCGGCTACGTTTCCCAACCCTTGGATATCGCTTATCTGCCCTTCGCATTGCGTCACCTGCCCAGGTCCACTCTTTCTTAATGACAGCTAGAATGTCGGCTACCCCAGTTTGTTTTTCAATCCACTCTGCTCTCTTCCCGTCTCCTTAAATGTTATACGCCTATCATTTTCCGTTCAATCACACGTTGCATGGTTCTTGAATTCTCCAGTTTCCTTGTAATCCTCGAAGTTTCCGCACCATATATTAGTACTAAGAGCAACGATCTCCTTGATATACAAGACTATGAAAAGGCATTCGACTCAGTAGTGATATCAGCAGTATTGGAAGCATTACACGAGTACTTGAAACGTATATAAATACCTTAGCCAACATCCACAAAGACTCCGAACAGCTACCTTGCTTCTCCACAAGAAAAAAAAAAAAACGATATAATTGATATAGAGAGAAGCGGTCAGACAAGGAGATGCGGTCTCGCCATGTTCACTGCATGCTTATGGAAGAAGTATTCAAACGACTGGATTGGGAAGAAATATGAATAAAGTTTAACGGCGAATATCTTAGCAACCCTACGATTTGCAGATGACATTGTGCCCTTCAGCGAAGGGTGGGGGGGGGCGGCGTTGACACCCCCCCCCCCCCCCGCGCCCCTGGCTATGCCAGTGGCGATAGCATTCCGCTCTCGAAGGGCCCCTTTCGCATCGCCTTCTCATTCGCTTGCCACGCTTCGCTCCTCGGTGGACGCCTCAACCGTGCCGCGAAGAAAAGAACGTCCGTGCACGTAACATTGGCTCTTTCAAGCACTATCCTATAGAATGCATACTGCAAGCCCAGTTGCGAAGTACCCACTACGCCATATCATTTTACAAATTAGCGGAGTACCTACTACGCGTCTGATAAGGCAATACGCTCACCTACGCAATTTTTGTCGATGATGATGATGAATTATTGAGTCTTTTGTAATGGGTTGGCAGCTTTAAACCACTCACTCGCTGCTCAATTCACATGGTGCGACGCCTGGTGCGATTCCGCCCTTCTGCCACGCCATTACGTGTGTCACTCCTCGCGCTACACATGACGCCCGTATAGGTTTTTTTTTTTTTTTTTCGAAGCAGATACAAGCACTAGCGTGGTTCTGTGGTAGACCACCTGACTGCCGCGCAGAATGTCTGGGTTCGAATCCGGCTCGAATCCCTAATTTTTTTTATTTGCATCCATCACGATTCTTCGCTCCCGGAAAACTCCGATTGTTCGCTCGCAACCGACGCCGCCGACGCTGACGCTGAGACCGGAATTTCTGCGACACGAGCTCTTTAACGCTAGCGCGTTAAGAATGATTGACACTGAGAGAGTACTAAAGTAGGGCTAAACATGAATACGCTGAAGACAAAGATAATGCTCAATTTCTTGGCGAAAGAGGATGTGTTCGTGATTGGCAACAATCTCTGGAGTTTGTACAAGAGTATATGTATATATATAGCTGGGCCAATTAGTACTGACAAGGGAGCCTACTTATGAAAAGGAAATCCACCGAAGAATAATGATGGGCTGGTGCGCTTACGGCAGACATTCTCAAATCATGATGGGCAATTTACCGCTGTCCCTATATTGGAAAGTGTATACAAGCACTGATAATATGGAAGAAAACTATAAGAAGCAATTAAGGAAATATATATATCTGATAGCCATTATTGAGTGAACCAGGCTTTTTTATAACACGTTTCTCTGACAAAGGTCAGCCTTTTAAGAAAAGAGTGGTATTTTTAAAGCATCACTTGCATGCAGGTTTATTTATTTATTTATTTATTTATTTATTTATTTATTTATTTATTTATTTATTTATTTATTTATTTATAATGCCTCGAATGCCCCCGAGGAGGTACTTTACAAAAGGGGTGGGCTCGCTTAGTGCGCTAGTTCGTCAATGATGCGTTTGTCGTCATCATTTCTAGCGTAAAAATGAGGAGATATATATTTAAAATAATATTTGTAAACCAAATGCCCCACTCCCACTGAGTGGGTAGGTGCCAATATTCCTTTGAGCGCAATCATCTTCATAACCATCATGATCACCTCTGCGCCGACGAAAGGTCATTCCGGTCCTTCGACGTCTGGGCGAAGAACGAGGAGCCATGGCGGACAGTGCGGACTTGAGGTGGGTGTGCGGTCTTTTCGCGGTTGGTGCAGCCTGGGTGCAGTGATATCTGTTCGAGGCGCTGTGTGAGGGAGTTTGTGGTAGAGAGAAAGACGGGCCACTTGACGGCGTGATGCAAGGCTGCGAAGCTTGTTAGCTTGTGCTTAAGAGGTGTACAAGTATAATCAGAACAAAATAAATCGTGCAGCGAGGCTCGATTTATAGTCGTAGTTGCGAAAGTTGAAATTTGTTTAATATTTATTAATTTATTTATTTTCCCCTGGCCGAATTCGCAAACCTTTCAGCTCTTGAGTACATACTGTCATTGGCCAGCAGGCTTCGCCAACAATACCTCCAGCATCATAATTGGCTGCAAAATGTTTGTAGGAGCAATTCTTGCGTGAGATGCCCTTGTGAATTTATGGGTCCTGATTCCTATTAAGAAGTCCGAAGTGGCCCCGCCCAGGTGACGTGAGCGCGGCAGCCGGTCGCCTCCGCGACTACAGAACACTCGGCAGTGTTGACTTGCCGAATTGCAGTAGTCAGTTTGATTCTCCTTGTTGAAACCCGTGGAACCTCTTCAATGAAGTACGCCCTTCCTCGCTTCTATACGTACGTTCTTCAGCTGATTACAGACTTGACAACTCTGCTTTGTTCGACATTTAATGACTGCCTTCGCTCCTTCAGCCTCACGTTTACGGTCGTATGTTACAAGGATACATTTGTAACTTCGGAACATTCTTATCACATTAAATGTCGTTCTTAAGAGCAGCCCCAATGGATAAAAAATTCTGGAACAATTTATCAAAGTATGTGACTGCGTACTTTTATAGGTTTGGGGGGTATATATTTTTAATAGGTACAATAACTTCAGGTCAAGCGCACGCGCTGGCACGTATATATATGTGAAACGAAGCATTCGGGATGTGTTTACGCAAATGCTGTGAAGATTGCTGGGCATCGCATATAGCATAGCAGTTTGTTTTCGCACCATCTCAGGGGTCGGCCTACTACCGATGTGCGGTATATGGACGTCTTGACGGCTGCACGCACGCACGTGTCACGGCCCACCTTGCACACTCTCATTCATCGAAGTGACAATATACCTCACATCGCTTACGAATTCGTGATTTCGTGCAAAATGACGCGCTCGCGTACGCCCAACACACCTCGAGTTTTCTGCCATATGCATCGGAAGTGGCTCACGTACGCCTATAGACTATTTTACGGATGGGTTTCGGTGCCGCCGTATTGGGCTGTTAACCTTGCCGTTTTGTATCTTTAACGACTAAGCGAACAGCGCTGCGGTGGACATGTACGCGTGAAAACGGTTGGGTTGGTGCGTTCGGCGTTTCCCGACCATATCTACTCACGTCACGCCGTACAAAAATAAGAAATTTTCGTTTAACAGCCCAAGGTGGCGGCGCCCATATGTCTTACGTAACATAGTATACAGTATAATGCTACCAAGCAATGATTTTACCCCTTGTGCCATCTAGTGTCTGTTAGTGATTAAAACATGGTCCACTGCTTTAATCCATTAGTTAGGCTACGAGTGCATTCTCTCGTGCAGCGGCGACTGTGTTTGTCAGCAAGGTCGACAAAGCTGGGAAATTATTATAATAACTATATATTAATAGGCGCGAATACACGCAGTGTGTAAATAGGCATAAGTGGAGCGTTCGTCGCTGTTTGCGAAGAGCACTGTGCAGCGACCATTTGCAGGTGCGCAGCATATATGGCTGGGAAAGGTGGGGCGGGGCAGAGAATAAGAGAGAAATCAAGCGAGGATAACAAGAATAACGGCCAGGTTGGCTAGGAAGTGTCCGAAGATCCAAGTTAAGTGTTGGTGTCTAAAATTATGCCAAGGATTGTATGACTTGGCACTGATGGTAGCGGTGGTAGCTGACACGCACGGTGTTGTCACCCGTAGCTCTCTGTGCCGTGCGTTCCATCAAGCTGCTGTACTGCCCGGTGCCACAGTGGCACGGGCCAATTTCACGGAGTATTAACAAAAGGACTTACCCGTGGTAAAAAAATAAGAATAATAAAGTTTTGCTGCAAAATGTTCGTTTTAAATAACGAGGCTGAAAACCTCAGCGACGTCTCTAGCCTCTCATGTTAAGAAAATAGTTTAGAAGATAAACGCTCAAACGAAAAAAAAAAAAAACACCAAAAAACTACTAAATAATAGCATTGGGGTTTTACGTGCCAAGAGCACGATATGATTATGAGGCACGCCGTAGTGGAGGGCTCCGGTTATTTCGACCACCTGGGGTTCCTTAACGTGCACCTCAACCTAAGTACACGGGCCTCTAGCATTTCGCCTCCATCGAAATGCAACCGGTGCGGCCGGGGTCGAACCGGCGACCTTTGGGTCAGCAGCCGAGCACCGTAACCACTGTACCACCGAGGCGGCAAAAACCTGCCTTCTTTAATGCTAAAAACCACCTATTAGCTGACCAAATCATTACACAACTCACACAAATTCAAATTGCCCCTTTCGGTGTCGTTTTTCGCGAAAATTTCTGTTCGGATGCGCATTACATAAATCACCTCATAACAAAACTGTCCCAAGTGGTTACCCTTGATATTCCGAAATAGGTAAACGATCCCGTGAAATGTTGTGGCGTTAATATAAGATTCCTTATTCTTTTTTCGGGATTAACTACTGCCACATAACTTGGGCGTCTTCTACGCAAGATAACCTACATAAAACAGATGCGTTACACATACGTTTTTTGGGAGCGGTTGAAAACTTGCCATTTTACCACCCCACGCAAGAGTTGTATGGGAAATGTAAAGTAATGGGACCAATAGCAAAACTTACGGGTGTGTTCTTTGCAAGCAATATAAACAAAAATAAAATGTAAACACTTATGTACTACGAAACCTAGGAAACTTAAAATGCCACGTACTACCTGCATATCGCATGCGAATCGTATAGAGCCTTGTAATGTGGAAAAATGTCGGACACTGTATGGCTTACATATCATGATATACAGGCTTCCGAGGCCATTAAAGTACGTTAGATACGAAAATGTGAAACCTGAATATATGAGTTTCAAGGTATACGAATGAAGGGGAATTGTTCGAGGACTTCGTTTCTTTGTTAGACACAGCTAATAAAACCAGCAGACAATTAAGCCAAGAAAAGCATATATTATTATGTTTTTTAATGCGCGATTATGCTTCGCTTGTCATATGTAACAGCAGTATAATGTCTGGAAACATTACGTTTTATTTCTAATAGCTTTTCGTTCTGTTCCCGTTCAAAATATATTTTCTTATGCAATCTGTATCACGTGCGCTTAGAGACATGACATAAAACCCTAGTACCTTTGTTGTCACTTGCTCTGTATTTAATCGTGACTGTTTTAGTGCACATTGTTATTTTACGACAAAACTGAACAGGTATATCTATAGTTGTTGCCGCCTAAATGTTTTTCGACACATTTAGCTGTTAGTTTTTCCGTGCTGCAAAGGTGTCACTGCACGGATTCGCAGCAATGCCAAGCTGTTTATCTGGCAGCTTTTAGATTCAAAGCATTTCTTGGCGAACCAAACGCATTTTGACCGTATCCATCGATCCATCATCCATCCGTCCGTCCGTCCGTTCGCGTCTAGGTGCTGTCGTGGCCGTTATCGTTAACTTAGTATATATACCAAGATTTGCGGGCATGACATGACGAATATGAATGATAGGTCATGAAATATGAATAGACATGACACGCATATGTGCATCATGGCATACATGACAATGCGTCATCGTTATGCCGTGATGGTCGCTTCATTTACATGTTATGCACCACAATGTGCATTGCATCACGTGTGTGTATGACAGACATGAACGACAGCTCATGACATGTATGTTCATGACATCCATGTCATGTCGGAAGGAAATTTTCGAGGGCTTGTTTTTTTTTTTTGTTTGACACAACCTTAATGAAAACCAGCAGATGATGATCCGAAGGTCGCAGGTTCGGTTCCTGCCAGCGGCAAGTTGTCTTTTCGTCCACTTTACTTTCTTCACAACTCTATCACAATTACTACAATGCACGTGAAACACTGCAATTAACGTTCCCTATATACCTTCCTTGGCTTCCTTATCTGCTGGTTTCCATTAAGGCCATGTTATATAGATATCATGACATGAATGACACAAGTTACATCGTGCCGTCGTTGTCGTTTGATTAACATGCTGTATACCAGCATGTGCATCCATGCGTGACAAACATGCAGCAATTAATGAGATGTCATAACATGAATGCTATCGCATGTCATGAACGCCATGACGCGCATGTCATGTATCTCATGACACGAATGGCATAAATGACAAGATGATATTAAAAAAAAGGGCAGAAGTTCGGGGGAAGATGCGAGCTTGAAGAGATGAAAATTCGTGTTCGGTTTGGAGTAGAGAATACGAAGCATAGATACACACCCGCGCTAAGGAAAGCAGTTGCAGCCTTGACGAAGACAAGTCCGCTTGTCGAAACGTCGGCTCCAGCGACAACCCGTGTTCGCGAATTTTCATCTCTTCACAATTCCATTACAGTCATTTCTATGGTTGTGGCGTGTCGATATGCATGGCATAACATAAATGACATGAAAAGATGGCATGTACTACATTTACTCGTATAAAACCGACATTGGTTGGAGAACTTTCGGTTAGTGTTGTGCATGGTATTTATATGTTGGCGAACTATTGACTAGCACTGGCTCATATTGGCTAAGTTCTGGTTAGTGTTGTTGTCGAGAGTGGCTAACTGTTGTTGGTGTTCACTGGCGTCTACTATATAGTTCAGGCTAGTGGTGGCTAACTATGGTGGATAATGTTCGCTGTAGCATGCATAACGTTGGCGCAGCTAGTGGTAACTATAGTACTCGCTAGTTTTGGCTAATGTGGATAGCACTGTCTGCCAGTGCTGGCTAGTGCTTGTTCGTGTTGGCTAGCACTACATAACGTCGGCTAACTACCACTATTAGCCCCGAGAACGAACACTGGCGGCGCGGCGGTCGCGACCATGTGACGTCACGGCAAGGACTCGCTGGCTGGCTCCGCGGCCGACGATCGCCTTTTTCTGCGCCCGCCGCGTACCCGCTCTCTCGCGATGCGGTGGTGATTGCTGCTCATTCTTATGATGCAAATCTCCCAAGGTGGAAGTTTACACAAGTATATTTACAAATGAAATTAGGACGTTTTCAACTCACTAATTACATTGCGGTTTATCGTACCAGTTATGTCTGCCTTTGCAGATTATCTAGGTGATTTGACAGAATTGCGCTTTCTGCTACAGGAGACTTCAGATGAATCTGTCTATCGTAAAGAATCACTTAATAAATCCGGCGCATTAAACAAAATAGTACTGCCACGCACACATTGGTTTCGCAAATACTGAGATGTTGGTATGCTTGTATTATGTAAACATTTCTTCTCAACGCTCGTCTGGGATTATGTGGCCGTATACCCCGATCAACTGCTGGCCCGATCAACCACCGGGTCGCAAGCGGTAATGTTAAATTTACGTGGGAGCTCTGTAGATAGCAATCGCCTGCAAAGCAAGCGCCTGAAAGTCGAAATGAACGTTCTGAACTGCTGTTTCGATGGCGCTCTCAGCGACGTGGCCCAAGTATTAATTAAACGTCCTTCACCTCACTGAGTCAATTAATGGTCTCGCACGTCATGTCCACATAAAGGTTGATGATGCTCAGTGGTATATCAAATGCCAGGAAAATTAATTTACGAGCTGGCTATCGAATCTAATACTTATACAAGTGTAACAGTGCCGCTGCTACGATGCTGCATGAAGACACAATCTGACAGCAATAAGGAGTTTTCGCAAATAACCTCGACTTAGTTGTGAAATGAATCCACGATATTATTGCGAGAAAAACGTGAAACTAAACAACACGATGTGTGAGCGAATACACAAGAAAAACAAACAGAACAACTGCGGCGGTATTCTCAGACGAGTGCTTTTGAGACATTTTGCGAAACTCAATACTGCATGCGCTTCCGTAATCGTGCGCGGTGCTTGGCACACCGGCAAGAACGCTGTCCGCAGGTCGTGGATGCGTCCGATGCAAATAACACTTGTGGAGGCGAAGCCATCATAATTTTTAAAGGAATCGCCCGTGAACAACGCAACCTAATAATATGAATAAGGTGTCTTGCGTGTCAAGACCACGACATGATTGTGAGGCACGCTGCAAATTAATTTTTACCGCCTCGAATTCTTTAACGTGCTCCTGTATCCATGCAGAGGAATGTTGCTGTTCCCACCCGTCGGAATGCGGCTGCTGTGGTCGGGAATCAGACCTATCCCTGAGGTTAGCAGCGCGGCAAAACAACAAACCTGATCACCTCTTTCAAAGTGTGATCGACGGAGCGCGGGCACCTTTGTCGACTGTGAAGAAAAAAGTGCATAACTTTTTGTCGCTTTACTAGGAACATTATCGATGTTGCTTTCGTCATTCATCTGAAACTTGAGACAGGCAAAAAGCAAATTTAAATAGCGGAACAGCGCACGAAGCAAGCGCATGACATGCCGGCGCGTCAAGGCGGGCGTCGAAGAGTCCGTGCCGTGACGTCATCCACGCCTCCCACCAGGCGGCGCCACTCCAAGTTCTCGGGGCGAACACTGTACATGCTGCGGGGGAACTAGGGAAACGATGGAACATGTACTGATTGAATGTGGCGATATTCACCCAGGTATACGTGTGGGCACGAGTCTACAGGAAGCCTTGGGTTTTAGGGACAACAATGGAAAGCTGAACACGTCCGCGATAGAAATAAGTAAGAGACGGTTAGAGTATTGGTGGCAGAAGAGTAGAGATAAAGTACAAAAATAAATAATGGGGGGGGGGGGGGGAATAAGGTCATTCTGCCTTAAGAGGCAGAGAGATAGACCGTGAATTTATAAATATTTTTGGTATAATAAGATAGATTTAATCAATGTAGACAAGGTATTAGGCCAGCATGAAACAAGGAAGTTTTTCCTTTTTCTTCGAGCATGGTGGCAGACATGTCACCGCCCCGTTATAAAGGGGACGCTCATAGCATCCATCCATCCATCCGGGGCTAATAGGTGTTCGCCAGCGCTGGCAAATGTTCGTTAACTGTAGGCTAGCTGGTGTTGACTATCTACGTTTCTCTAGTGTTGCCTAATGCTGTCTAGCACTGACTAATGTTAACTACAGTCGCGAAGTGTTGTCTATCCGCTTCTTTAAAAAAAAAAGGCAACATTGCGTACATATTGTACTGTGGCGCGCTGCTCTACGGCGCAGGATTGCGCCAACGAACTCTGCTTGTGATATTATATAATCGTCCGTGCCATGCCTCTGTCCCCGATGTAACAGACGTCTGCGCTTGACTGCACAAAATCTTGTGCAGTTCCTCGTTTCAGCATGTGCGTTATGATGGGATTCAGAGTCGATGTCACTGATGTGAGCGAGCACTGGACCGACCGACACGTGCCATAATACTTCTAGATCTTGAGGAGGGAGATGGCGGGTCTTATACTTATTTCAAAAAGAAAAGAAAGGAAAACGCTTACGAGGCATCTGAAAGTACCCTCACCTTGACCCTAAACGCCAATTCTCGTTTAAATTCTTAACTGTACAGTCGACTCGAAGCTGCCGAAGCAAACCTCCGCAACCCCTAAAAAGAACAACGAGCGTTTTCTAATAAATTGAGCTTCCTTGCAAAGGACGTCATAAGTAGCTACATTTTATCAAGCAGTGTTTTGTGTATAAGATTCGCGCATTGCGGAACGTTCTATTATGAAAACTTAAACTGCGCTAATGACCAGACACCAGAGTAGAAGCAGACAGGACGAACGCAGCGTTCGTCACGTCTGCTTCTACTCTGGTGTCTGGTCATTAGCGCAGTTCAAGTTTTCATAATATGTCTTACCAACAAGCCCCTCAACACACGCTCCTCGAGTGCAGAATGTTCGCTGGGTTTTGCGCTCATTACCAAGGAAGCTGGAAGTGGAAATCTAGAATATCTAAGGGATATTACCAGCGGAAGAATTACGCAAGACTGCGTTTTGTTTGTATACGATGACGATGGCGAAAGCCAAATAAGGGATTATTAGCCGTCTATTTCGGAAGTTATATTTGGGCGTTTTAGATTTCGCGCACAGAGAGAGATTTAGAGGACACGATCGCCAGCCTAACAAGAGAACGCAGGCGGCTTGGCGTTTTGGATACGGAGAGACGCCTTGGACGCTACTTCTAAAGTTCCCCATACACTGCACTGCATGACCTTGATGGACACTCCACGAAAGGAGAATTACCTGTCGACTAATTCCTGAAGCTCAAGTAACTGCTCTTGTTCGATATACATTTCCTTCGGCTGTTGTTCTTTCTTACACGACCAACGCTCACACTGATAGTTCCAGCCAGTCCCAGCGAAAGCTGATTTAGAAGTGTTCAGGGGTTCGGCTCGAGTTAATCCCGATTTTCTTCTTTCGACATCACTCATGTTGCAGAGGGCTCTTTCAGTTAGAGGTGCGGTATAGCTGTAATAATGCGGGTCGGAACTAGCGTGCATGACGCATCTACGTACTCTTTTGTTATATTCAACAGTTTCCTTGCATCTGTGATATTTGCGCAGAACACTTCACTCCGGCTTTCTCTCCAAGGCAGGGTTTTCCGATGTTATTCGAGTTTCCCTGTATGAGGCGACAAGTGAGCAACATGTTTCGGAAATACACACAGCTTCGTTCTGGTCTGCAGCTGTCTCATAAACCGTAAGTGGTAGCGCAAACTTGGAGGTTGTGCTGTTTTCCTTCGGTCAACAACTCTTACATTTATAATAGAGAGTTTGAGAATTGGGGACCCAAGGAGCTTGGGGACCCAAGAAGCTTGCGAGCCGCCAGGGCGCATGCGCAGAACCCAAGCCACTCTTGGGCTCTTGCGCTCGCCTTGACCCGAGATGCAAAAATTGAAAACTAGCGTGGGGCCCCAAGGCGTCTTGGGTCACCAGCGAAAAGACGCAGCGCGGGCCACGGCGCAGTAAGGCCCGCGTCTCGCATGATTTTAAATTTCGTCACGCGTGGCGCTCCGTGCGCTTGACCCAACGCAGCTTGCGTTGGCCCTATTCTCAAACTCTGCTGATCATCCGAACGCAAGAGCAGGTTGCCCAACGCAGCTTGGGGGCCCATCGTCTTGGGTCCCCAATTCTCAAACTCTCTAATTACTCGAGGATGTAGAAATCACTTTTCCCACTACTCATGCGCCGCACAGAATTCACGGGGTTTGCTCGGAGTCGTTAGGAAATTTTAAAATCTGCCGACCGTTTTTTAGACGTTATTGTTTTTGTTTTTTTTTTTCAAAAATCGGCGGTGTCACTATCCTACAAGCTGGGCCTGTGAAGTCATCTGACGGGGTCAAAGTACGCCGACTTGTACAACACCCTGAAATATGTCATTACTTTGTGAGTGGAACCTTTGTAAAACCCTCATAAACATTGTAGATCCTTCACAGCTGGCCGCTTCGGCTAATACGATTCTACATGCACCTATACGGCACGTGAACGGTATCTACTCTTCTATAGTGCAGAGTTTTAGATACGTAAACATCGCGCCCCAATTTTTGAACTTCCAGATTTTGCACCGTATATACACTGTAATGGGTATATAATTAAGCCTTTCTCTCTCAGGTGCAACCGAGTTCATTCAAATCGGTGCAGCATTTGTCCAAGGGGAGTGATTCTGCTTTTGAAATTGATTTAAACAGGAAAATTGGAGTTTGGCCCCAAGCTAGGAGTTCGTTTTAACACACGTATCTGTGCAGCACTTGCTGACATCCTCACCCAATTGTAAACACATTCCATTAATAACAAAACTTCGGTTCTTGTGAGATAAGCGTCCCTCAGTGTTTAGACAAAGTTATACGCCTGAAGGAGGGAATCATTATTCCCGATTATTTTGCAAATTCCTAACCGGATCAGAAACTGTGCGTATATATTAATTGAGCGACCTGTTCCATAGTTTCAGCGGGCAGAATTGGTCAGATTTTGTGCGTTTTCTGGAATTTTCCAGGGTTTATTTTCGACGTCATAACAAAGGTACGACCATAACAAGCAGCAAAAATATCGAACAAACCGTTCCGTCCGGTAACTGTCCCAGTTTGCTGTAAACCCTTCCACGCAGCGAGCGACAAATAGCCGTCAAAGCAAACCGACACGTCTTAGCAACTTATCCGTCGCTTCGACTGCGCTATAAGACGAGAGAGAAGGAAAAAGAGAGAAGGCGGAGATTGTTCCAACTTGCGGTGAAGATTGTGCGAAAAATGCAAGGCTAGGATGAAATAAGGAATGAAAACCATTGTCGGCACGTTTAGTACTATTTAGCACGACGTGAATTTGCGCGTTAATCCGGCCCACGGCAGGGTACAAAACATGGCCCGACTTGACTGAACAAAGCAGAGAGGAGAAACAATAAGAACGTTTCGGTGTAACGGCGGCTCGTTCGATTCTAAAGCAGCAAATGTGTGTGAGGATAGCGTGCTTATGCAGCCGCAGAACGCCCCTGGGTGCATTCTGTTCACCCTTGACGCACGGCATACGTATTTGTTACAGCGGGCTGTCAAACCTGTTATAGACGCTGGCTCACTTTACGGCCTTCACGCCGGCATCTTCACAATGCGTGACTCATCTCGACCGGCTTTAGTTCGTGCGTGCACTTGAGAGGCATTGATTATTATTATTATTATTATTATTATTATTATTATTATTATTATTATTATTATTAGCAGCAGCAGCAGCAGCTGTTATTCCGTCGTGACGGGACAGTGATCTCTTCATTAGGCGCCTTACATAGTATCGCTCGCGAGTGAAGAATGACCTAAGGACATAAGGGAAACGAAGTAGTTGGATGGACGGCGGTTGGCGACACAGTGGCGCCATCGAAACGGCCCTAACAGGCGCGCCTTATCTCACCGCCTCCAGAAAAATAAGCAAAAAAAAAAAAAAAGACGGAAGAGGGATGTCAGCAGCCGCCGCGGCGCAGAGTGACATCACCAGTGCCGTTGGAGCCTGTTTGCGGAGTATAACCGGTGTAACTTGACATTGAGCACAAGTCACTCCCGCATGATCCCTCGATGTCGCCGGTGCGCAGGCGCATTGGTGACTCCCATGTTCATTCGCTGTTTTTCTCCTTCTCGCGCGCATGCGCACCACGAGAGGGGGATCAATACGAGAGGAAGCAAACGCGAACGGAATATGGCTGCCTGATCGGCCCTGCCAATCTGAGCAACACCTTTCCTTCCCCCCTCGCTCTGTCCTTTCCCGCGCTTTTTTTTTTTTACTCCCCTCCACAACGCAGTCGCGCGACTAGTCAGTCCGCTTTCTCTATTGGGTGGAGAGCGACCAGGTGCGTCCGCACAGCGTGCTTGTGCCCCGCTCACGAGGCCGTTGAACGCATTGCGGGCGAAGGCAGCACACGAGCGGCTGTGGGAGGAGGAGGGCGAATGTAGCGGCAGTGATGGCTACAAAAAAAAAAAAAAAAAAAATGAGCAGAACAAGCAAATATGAAGGGTTGCTATGAATACCTCACAACAATCACGAAACGGTTATTGAAAAGCGAAGCCGTGGAAGAGTTCGCTTTGGTGACTTCACTTCAGCCCTCCTTGACATTGACTCACAGCTCGGGCTTCCAAACGGCGCTCGCTCTTATACGGCTTCGGAAATGACCAAACAAGCGCCCTAGCTTAGTTAGAGTAGGCCAGCGGCAATGCGCACGCGAACACACATGAGTGCCTTGGCTGTACACACGCATGTTCCACCTGTGCGTCATGAAGCGCTGAACCGGAATAACGGCGAGACATGGGACTGAGATCGTCTTAAGGAACCTCCGAATCAGTTCGCTCGAACGTGTGTCGCGTCCTTGGAGAGCCTCTGCAGTCATCTTGTTCAGCAACACTTGCCTGGTTGAGCTCGAGCCAAACGAAAAACAAGCAATGTTTCTAGCGCTGAGCTGCACGGCGGAATGTTTGCAGTCTGTACAGTAGTCTGAACTTGCGTCTGTAGCTTTACAGTTATTTTCATTTTTACTTTCATGTTCGTGGCTTCCGTGCTTCCCTGACGCTGCGATCAGTTAAGCCGCCGTCCTTTAAGTGTTCGTGTGTGTGTGCACCTACGTGTGTCGTAACATTATATATATGTAACATTCTATATATAGAATGCTGCGACACAGCTGCGCAACATTCTATCGCCCGTTAAGCGCCACGTCTACCTAGCCCGTATTCTCGCCGTTTCCGCAGTGACGCAGTCAAAGCCGCGCCGGTTCCGATACGAGATGAGATCCCCCTGTCACACACCACCACGTTTACTTCAGCAGGAGTTTCCTTTTGCGTATTTTTTAATATACAAGACTTACTTTTCCCAGCACGTAAGAAAAAGACAAAGGTGAAAGGAAAGTTTGCAAAAGAAACGCAAGTGAACAAAAATTAAAAAAAAAACTGACCTCATCCCCCATGATATTAGAAGCTAAAAGAATGATGGTTTGTTTCTCGTGGGGTATCCCTTGCTGTCCAGAGGATACCTTCGCACGAGGGTATTGCTGAAAATGAAGAGGCTGGTCGCCTCGCTTCAAGAACTTGTGCTCACAGCGAGTGGGGCTACCCAGAAATTGACGACGCTCGCCTGTTGATCCGTCGACACTTCCTCGAGCAGCATCCTGATCAGGAGTTGCACTCGTCCTCACTTTCAATAGACCATTTTACAACTTCTCGATTTGCGCGTCTCGGTGAACGTATCGCCTGCAAGGGATGCAAGAAATAGACTAGCATGTGTCGCTGACTTGTATGTAGGCTACGACTCAAATCCTGTCGACCATCGACAGGATTTCGATCGACAGGATGTCAAGCATTCAAAATTGCGTGCTGCGCTCTGAGATGATTGACTCAGTCACTTGGATTTAAGGTGGTAGTCGGGCTTTTGTTCCATCGTTAACACTCAACTGCGACTCTGAAGCCACGGAAACGTGACGTCCTTGACGCATAGCGAATGTTCCCTTTCATAACAATAGCCGTTGAGCGATCTTCATTCTTCTCTAGAACAGTGTATCGCTCAAGTTGACAGCCTGTTGACATTACTTCGCGTCATATCGTGATTTCTTCAAACTTGGGACTGCTTTCATCCTGATTGGGACTGCTGACCCAATCTGGATTACATTTATTGCATATTAAAAGTTTAGTTCTAGTGACTAAAGCGAGCACTCATTATTCTTCAAGATTCCACATCGCGTTGTTTGTACCGTTTAAGTAAGCAGTTCTGGCAGACTTAAGACAATCGTCCACCTTATGGGGATGAAAATAGATCTCGGTGCACTTTCGACAGCGTCTCCTCACGTACCGCATCTGGGCCAGGCACACCATCTATGTTGACCTCATGGTCACGTCACTGTCACCCCCAAGCTGCGTAAATATCGTTTAGTGCACGATGATTGAGTGCATGGTTAGCTCTACTCACTATACAGTCTTGAACAAGCTTTCGTATGGGCTAGTCATGCTTGAAGTGGCCTATTTTCTTATTCGAATGAATGATGCTGGAAACGCTGAGTGGAGTTTTGGTGCTAACCGGTTTCTGTCATCACGTAGGCATTGCAATTCGCTTGTAATCCTGAGTCCACTTTCACGTAAGCCGCCTCAGTATGATCGACCTTTTAACTTCTCCCTCTCTCTACCACTAAGACCACATTTCCGCTCATGTGAAAGTATATATAGCTAGGCGACTGCAGGCTGCAGTCGCCGGAACTCGCGTGGCTCAATACCTTCCCGCAATCAGCGTCTTCAAGTATTCGCAAGAGCACGTATCCGTCAATGCGCTGGTTTCTGATGCAGTGAGGGCCACAGGTGGGGTTAGAGCTGCCGCTGACTCAAGTTTGAACGCAACGCCGGCTGCAAGGCGCGACAGGTAGCGAGAAGCCATGCTGGCCTCACTGGAGGCGCCGACTGCGTGCGCGCATGCGCAAACAGCACTGTTCTCGGAGCGTCCGTGGGAGACGGCGCACGTGCGCGGGCGTGTGGCGCAGGCAGACAGTGCGGCTGAACGGCTGCAGCTGCGTCGGTGCGCCGCGGGCACCTCCGCTTGATCTCCACGGCGCATGCATGCCCTCTTCTCCGAAACCTTCCTTGCGTAAACCAAAAAGAAGGAGATAAAAAAAGAAAAGAAACCACTCACATTGATTTTTTTTTTTCATGTTCCCGAAGAGCCAGCGGAGAAAGAAATAACAAAGGCAGCGCTATTTTTTTTCCCCTTCGGGTTTCATTGCGTCTCAGCCTTTGACCTCCTTCGTTCGATAATTTACGCGTGCTTCTTGCGCGAATGACGCGACTTCGACCGCACTTTTATCGCCGTTTTGTCAGTGTCGTCACTCGAACCGCGGAGTAATGTTTTGCGGGCTTCACAAAAAAATGATCGATGTCAGCTTCCAAAAACTTCACTAGGGCAGCACCTGCGTTGGCCCGGCACTGCCGAGGGTGATTCGCAACAGTTTGGGATGTCATTCGAATTCGCTATGCTTCGCTAGCACTGTGTGACGCTATAATAACTTATAGTGGTTGCACATTACGACAGTTTCGAAACGTCAAAACCGAACCATTATTACGTTGACCGCAACGCGCACACAAGTGAACGTGTTGTGAGTGAAGGCGGGGGAGCGCAGAACAAACGGTGTTCGACGTGTTCCACAGTGAGAATGAGAACGAAAGCTCGTTGATCTGAAGTGGGGGCCGGGCAGGGAGATGTGGTCGAGTGACACTTTGTGCTCTGTATGCCGTGGAAAAAAAAAAAAAATTCGGAGGGGGGGAGGGTCACGGGCCCGGTGTGCCACCCCCTGGCTACGCCACTGACCCCGGTCAGAGAGCTCCGCACCCAAAGATGGATTGCAAGAAAGAGGCCGACGAAAGAAAGAAACCCAGCGCCTCCAAGCACACTAATACATGCGGGGAGCCCCGACCCGATGCGATGACACAAAGACCGTGTCCGCATCGAGCTGCGCCGTCCACATTGGCCACCCACTCCGCCGGCCGATGCCGCTCCAGTGCTGCCTCGCCCACTACACTGTACTCGCCCACCTACGCGAGCGCCTGCTCCGCGGTGGAAGATACACAGGAAACGAGAGTTCTTTGCTTGCAGGTAGCCTGCAAGTACGCCTCGGGTGCTTACAGGTCGCGGGTTCGATCCCGGCATTAGTGAAGCAGGGATGGTCAATTTTAAACCGCTTGCCTCGTAATCAGATCGTGGTTTTGCCACGTAAAGCCCCACAATTTATTTCTCGGATGTTAGCTATGTGTGTAACGATTAGAAGTGCGTATACGACGACCCTATCACTGCCCTGATTTCTTCCTTGGCATGTTAGTGTGGCCGGGCGTCTTCGCAAGGGCTGAATAAGCGATCGAGTGTCTGGGTAACGCCCCCATGTTACAGCGACGTCGTTTTCGTTTGCTTTTCGTCCAAGGGTTGAAATAACATCGTCACTGTCATTTTGTTTAACTTTGCTGTAATGAGCCGGCACTGAACGGCGGCTCATGCTACTATGGCTATATATACCAGGTGGTCGGTCTATGGTTGTGTAGCGCAAGCGCTCTGCTCACTTGGTGTTTTACTCTATATATGTTTGTATGTACGGTTAGGGGTTTATGCGCGGCATTCTATCCTTCTATGCTGGCGCAGTTGGATTTACCCTGGCTAGACTTTAATTTTCAGTTTTTCAGCAAGGTGTTTACACGATTGGCAACTTCCCATGATATGGGTGTTTTAATTCGTGAAAATGCCTTTTCCTGGGGTGTAAGCGTGTTAGTTATATAGACACGGTAAAACCCTCTAAAGAGTGTAAAGTGGTTTACATTGCAGCGGCTAGCTCCCAGCAAAAAGAAGAAAAGAAGATCAACTGGCCAGCACATATCACTTGAGAAGGAGCGGTCGCGCATGCACATAATTCTGTACGTTATCTTCCTGTTGAAGTCGACTGCTATTAGTGGTGAAGCGCGCGCTCGTGTCCAATATCCCTGCGTACAGTGACGCCTTCAGCGCATCTATGACGTTGCGCGTTACGGATCCATGGTTGTGGGTTTTCATTCCATGAGAGCTTGTGCGAAGTGCTATCATGCACCCGATCGTCCTCTATATGGTGTGTTCCTGATCTCGGCGCGGAGAGCTGTAAATACTTTGATGAGACAAGCATCGAAGTCTGCAACGGAGCAGAGCGAGCGGGCGACACATCTATACAGACGAATGCTACAAAAGGGAGATGCGGAACGGAAGTCAAGCGAGCGCTGACGATCATGCTGAGGGCTCCTGACATATAATGGGGTCATCGAAACGCTGTAATCATAATATTATCCGGGGATTTACGTGCCAAAACCACGATATGATTATGAGGCGCGCCGTATAGTGGAGGGCTCCGGATAATTTTTACCGCCTGGGGTTCTTTAACGTGCACCTTCATCTAAATACACAGGCCTCCAGTATCTCGCCTCCATGGGTGTGCGACCGTAGCGGCCGGGATCGAACCCGTGTCTTTCGGGTCAGCAGCAGAGCAACGCACTGCGCCACCACGTCGGACCGATGGCGTATATATTAAGATGTCCCAAACCCTCAAGGAGCACGTGGTGATTATTTACTGCTGTTTCATTTGAAAAACATTGCGTTTTATTTATTTATTTTGTTTATTTTACCTTGGCATCAAGAAGTGGACGCCGGGAGGTGAACATTCATAGACGATGCGCGTTGGGGCGTTTCATTACGAGGAATGACGTGGGAAGCTGCCTTTGAGTTAAGTTAAAACAGCTTTGCTTGCTGGAAAGAATCGGAACCAACCACCTGTGTCATTATCACCATAACCTGCAGTCTGAATGGATGCGATGTAGAACACAAAAAATATAATAAAAAAAGTGCAGCTTGCACTAAGTCGCGCAAGGCTGGGTCACAGCAAAGCTGGTTGGAACCAGAATTGTACGTAACGCGTTACAAGCACAACCGATTACTAGTAATCAATTAGATTTTCTTGTAACTTTGTAATTTAATTGATTACTTTTTCGGAACTGTAACGTTCTGGGTAATCCGATAACAGCTTCTTGTAATGAATTATCGGTAATCAATTGCTTTTTTTTTTTTCAAAAATCAAGTTGTAACCAGTCTTTTACGGCAGTTCTTGTACCGAAAAGTATGCGACCGCTCTGTAGGGACCTCCCGTCCTGTCAGAGGGGGGGGGGGGGGCTACAGAGCCTATTTTTTTCACCTTTTCCTTGGCCTTACCTGCAATGCCTTACCCAAACACCAGCAACAGCGATGCTCCATATAGAGGACACGTAGTATACTATAGCATCGAAGCACTGCGCAACTACGAGCTGGTGCGCAAGGTGTTCCTACGTTATAATACCGCCCTTCCCTCCAGCGCATGCATTGAGAGAGTGTTCAGTGTAGCAGCCGACCTCTTAACGAGAAAACGTGGAAGAATCATCGACGACAACGTTGAAAAACAACTCCTGTTGAAAGTTAACAACGTGTAACACAATATCACAGAAACCACAGTAAGCCTCGCAGCTTTCACGCAAGCAACCAGCCTTCTCTCTACCACGCAAGCCACACTAGTTCGTTGTAGTTTGAGTAAACTTGTGTTATCGTGTTACGGCAATAAAATTTTGAACGAAAGTAACTCAAAAATAATCGATTACATTTCTGCAATTGCTCAGTTACTTTTCTGTGCCTGTAATTGACCACTGTAATCAATTGCATTTTAAAGGAAGTAATTTTAATTTTTAATCGGTTACTTATTTCCTGTAACGTGTACAAGTCTGGTTGACACCTGGCTGGTCCTGGCTTGGCTAGGCTTTCACATTCTCACCTCTCTCTTTCCCACCCCTCGCTATACTATACTATACATGGCTATGCTTTCTCTCTTCTATCTTTTTTGTGCCTATCTCTTCCTCTCTCTGTCTTCCCTTTCTTTCTATTGATCCCTTTCTCTCTCTCTGTAATTGTTCCCTCCTCCTCCTCACTTCCCTTTCCCACCACCTTGCTATCCTATCCTATGCATGGCTATGCTATGCTCTGCTGGCGTGCCTGGATAGCCGAGTGGTTACGACGCTCGCCTTCGGATCGTTGGTACGCGGGTTCGATTCTCGCCTCGCCAAGAATTTCTCTTGGTTTCTATCTCTTTCTTTCTCTTTGCCCATCTCTGTACTCGTTCTCTCGCCCATCGGAGTTATTGCATATCACGCCGGATAAATCAACGCACGTGTTCTGGTAGCGAGGAAGGAGAGGACGGAGGGAGCGCGTGCCGGTTCATGATGATGATAGTTTTCTTTCTAGGACACACGGGAAACCTCGAGCGTAACAACCATGCTGTAAAAAAATAGAGAGGAGCCATTCCACTCTGTGAAGGTGGACGATCAGCGAAGCTGTTTATCACACGTCACAGACGTTGAGACAGAATTTCGAACCATAGCCGATCACACACCCTGCAACGAAATCAGAAATGCCGATTCAGAAAGTTTCTTTTGAATTCAGCGTGTATGCTCCTTTAAAAGTTTTCCGTTTGAGCAGCGTGCGTCTTGTCTGGCTTGCCATGTGCGCTTGGCGTTTCGTGCATGATCTGTTTGCCGCTCCTGTTTTCCCTTCTTCCTTTTTAGTGGACCAGTGATGAGTAAGGAGGTTTGCCCAATTTCTGTGACACATACCTGCGTTATGGATTTTTACGCTCCCACAGACGCGTCGCTGAAAAGGACATAGCCAATCAATAGACAGATTTAGTTGGGTGTCCGCAAGAATGTACGGACGCAGCCTGCCAGCCATTTCCTATGGCAGGCTGCGTCCGTACGTTCTTGCGGACGCTCAACTAAACCTGTCCAATCTCTGTGCTTCGTCGTTCAGCGCGATCATCTCGTTTCTCGAGCCCCATGGACCATGGTGTACGTTATGCTGCAGTAATATACCGGCGCCCATATATGTTGTGCTCGAAGCCAGTAGCGCAAATGAATGAATGAATGAATGAAGTCGGGAGGAGCCGGCTTTTGGCAAGAGTATCGATGCTTTTCGCGAGCGTGTTCTCAGTGAAACCACTTGTTCCACAGCTTATTTTGCTTGAAAGAAGCCGCGTACACATTAATTGCGCAATGTGAATCGGTTCAAGTGGAACGAAACAAAAAGCTGCGAAACGCTTCCCACAGTTTTCTTTGTTTCGCTCACGTTCTCTCGTTACGCGCGCGTTCTCATATACCTGGAACACGACGATGACAGCTCTAAGATGTGCTGTATACTTAAATTTCGTACGATCCGTACTGACGTAAGCCGAGGAAGACGCGCCCTCAGAGCGAGTTTCACGACGTCACTACTTCTGCTAAGGACGCTGGTAGTAAACGCACAAACAATGCATGGTCATTGAGTATTTTCCCTGTCCGTTCTTGTTCCCTTTTCTTACTTTCCCCCCCTGTAAACCTGCGAATATTTCTATTCTATTCCGGGAGAGGACATTTTATAGATGTGTGGACACACACACACACGCGCGCGCGCGTCTTGTACTACTTTTTTGTATACAGACCGCCTAATTCCTGGCTCATTCCGCATGGAGGGTGTATGTGCCACCTGAGTTGAGGAAGTTACGTTATAAAAAATGCTACACTGTTTGTTGCTGTCTTCGTGTGCACCAAATGAGTCGGTAACGGGAGGCAATGCTCGAACTTTTCCGGGAAAAATAACCCTATAGAACACAGAGAAAATACACATACACACAGGCGCTATTTTTTAGCGTATTTCCTGTTCAGCTTTTTTTCTTCTCCCTTACCGCTGCTCGATTCATGGTCCATCTCCTTGTGGTGGTTGGTTGAGCTCCAAGTGTCATTGCGTTATGTTATGGACTTGTACACTTCTGAAGTGTACTACGTGTAAATAATGACCACCACGCATAAAAAATGAGGCATGTGCGTAAACTTCCAAATATAAATTTAAAAAATAAAAAGGAACCCTTTTTATTTAGGGGGGTCAGATTTGTGTAGACTTCACCCCCTCCCCTCTCCCTAGCACCGAAATCAAGGCGACGGAATTTATAGCACCGATCTTTTTTTCTTCCGAGTTATACTGCGCCGCGGTCTCGATCATATTTACGTTGTATTCGCGAACCTAAACGCGTACACACATTTCTGTGGCGGAGGCTGCGTCTTTCGTTGTCAACATGCGGTCTTTCTAACCGGGCGCAGCTCTTCAGATCTCGTTTCGTTTCCCTTTCCTGGTGGCGCTTTTTTTTTTAATTTCTGGTTCCCCATCGATGGTTCACACCCACAGCGGGGGATCGGCCAATAAGCAGGCAATTTTACGAATGTTTTCAATAATTTCGTTATCAGGGTTACACTTACATTATCAGCTCTTAATCATTTCGCTTTTCCCCTCTCTGTACTCGTCGTGCTGGTGATAACCCCCCCCCCCCCACACACACACCCACCCCAAAAAAAAAAGCAAGTGCTTAGAATTGAAGCACGTAGCATTACGAAGTTCGAGGGAGAAATATAATTTTGCTTCACTGAACCGGTCAAATAAACGCTCAAAGTCACTTCGGCATCGAGTGCCTTTCTGTTATATAAGCTACCAGTTACTGCTTGCCGTTTGTACATACATGCCTTCGTAATCGTGTGTGCTGTGTAATGTCTTCCATGGTATACCTTTAGAGCTGTATTTATGCCGCTGTCGGCGTTCCAGACAAATAGTTTATGTCGACCCTTTCTGCCGATAACGCGCTGTAACTTAAAACACCGCCGCTCAGGACACGAGCGCGCGTTAGTTGTGATTAAAATGGCTTATAGCCACTGTTCCTTCAGCTGAAAACGCTGTCCGGGGATAAGTGTATGGGACTATATGGGACATTTAGGTACGAGAATATCGGTTTCAACCCTATAATTACTATCCTACGTCTGGTTGGAGCGTTTTATACACTTCGACCATAGGCGTTCGCGCAGGGGGGCCAGGGGGGGCGAAATCTGCCTCGTACATTGACTTAGTAGGGAGGGGGGGCGCTGCGATGAACCTTCGCCCTCCCCCCCTGATGGGGAACCCTGCGCACGCCTATGACTTCGACAATGGAGTCCGAATCATGAGTGGTCAGAAGTTCTCAACAAAGAAGATAGCGCCATGTACTCGACCGAAACGTTGGCACGCAGCAATTAATTTGAAGGCTTTATGCCCTGCATGTGCTACCTGTGTTATTCACTATCCTTGCTACATGCGAAGGTGCGATCGCCGCACTAGATCAGTAAATTTAGTTTGTAGCGCTGTTTACATACAGTTTTATTTCGTCCTGCACTTCAGCATTCACTGTTTTTTTTTTATCTCTCTTTTTGGACCAATGTGGATCTGGCCGCTTGGCTAACATCGTTTGTCAGAATTGATCTTCTTCAATGGGTGAGCGAGAGTTGCAGTCGGTCCGCTTGCAATAACTGAGAATCAACGCATCCAAGGCACTTACAGAAGCGTGCTCCGAGTCGAATAGCACAGGTGGCTGGTAATGCCTTCGCGTGCGCAGCTTTCGTAGTAGTGCTCATCCACAGTGTTATGGAATATGCGATGGCAGATTGCTTCTGCGCGTCCTCTCTATTCATTCTACAAAGCGCTGCTGAGCCTCAGAGTGCACTTCGTGCTGCTCGAACCGGGGCAACTCGTGGGAAGAGTCAAATGTGAATTGCAGTTATCTTCAGCGCTTGAAACATAGCGCGTTTGAGCACACACGCGCAAAATGTCTTTATTTGCCATTAAAAGCCGTGCCGCGCAGGAACTGGAGACTTGTGGAGGCACCGTCGGGACAGTTCCCTTTGCCAATTTGGTCCCATTTTGGAAGGACCGAAGCGTAGCGACCTTACTTGGGGTGTGAAGTAAGGACACGTGTCCCACGTGTCCAATTTGAGACACAGGTGGCCAAGGCCGAATGTAGCGTCTTGACCTACGTCCAGGGACGCCGTTCTGAAGCTACCACAGAGAACAAAGCCTGCATGATGACCACTGTGTTCATACAGGGTCTTCTGACAGACCATGGACCACAATGGACCACACTGAACGAGGCATCTAACGCGTGTTCTTATGGGGCCTCCTTGGTCCAGGAACATGTGTCCCGCAGCTCCTACGGAGCGGGGTTGCGGAGCGCGTCCCAAGAGCTTCAGAGCGCCCAGTACGCCAAGAGCGCCAGAGCGCACTCGCCAGTGAGATTGCTCCCAGTACTTCCGGAAGTGTCAGGGCCCTCCATGGAGAAACGTTCTTCGCCATTGGGCGAGTCCAACTTGCTTCGGGACCGAGGGGTGGAAGCCCGTTTTCTGGTCCGCCGCGCTGGACCACAATGAAACCCGCAACGACGCGCAAAGTTAATGCCGACCTCGAAAGCTCGTCTCCAACGGTTTCCAGGCTTACTGCACGGCAAATGAACTGAAAATAAAGCAAATTAACTTGCCACGTCACGTGACCCGCGAGCGCCATTTTGGTATTCACTTTGGCTAGTTCGCGTACGCAGGAGCCGCCGCCGCCGCAGCGCGCCGTCGTGCACTGCTGCCCGAAGGTTTCGCGAAAAAGTAAGCATTACGAGCCTCTATCTGGTCAGGGAAGGCAATTTTTTGGGTGTCCGGTGCTTTTTGATGCGTAGAAGTGATGGGTACATGGGCATTTGCCGGCGTCGTTTGTTAGACGCGGCTTACAGGGCGGACTAGGCCTAGGCGGCCCGTTTTCCAATGGACTGGCTATTTCGGCGTCTCTCGAGCGTCTTTCGATATTAGCGACGCTTCGTTCGAAACTTCGCAGCGTCAGTGTAAGCGATGTGCAAAAAATTTTGAATACATATTCTTAGAGTGATTTTATGCCGCGAGAAGTCGCGACTAGGGAGTTCGGACGCCCTCTCGCGTAACAAGCGACTGTCGCCGGGTTCGTCTGCCGGATACTTCGCGCTCTGTCGGCTGCCCGCTCGCGCATCAGAATGGGCGCTTTCTTTCGGTACGTGTCCCTTCTACGGCGCCGGCTACACCCTGTCACAGCGTCTGGCGTTAATTTACTCCTCATTGCGCATCTGCTTTCCATTCGAGCGCCAATCCGGCCCGCCAAAAGAAAAGCACCGGTGATGGAGTCTCGTGTCATTATCCCGGGCGCCTTGTTCGTGTTTGGATCTGCACGTTTTCTTTTTTCTCGCCAGCCGCGAGACCTTACGCGCGCTGATTTTATTCAATGCCGGCATCTTATGTCACTTTTTGTGTAGGAAGCATTAACAGCGCGTGTGCATTTAGTCGGCAACGGTAGTGTCAGGCCAGCGTTTCTGCTTGTGAACAAGGGATGTCAGCGATCAACTGTTCTATTATTATTATTTTTTAAGTGCCAACTTGTATATTCTAAATAGCTTCAACTTAACACGAGTGGTCGACGCTTAAGTATATATATATATATATATATTAAAGATATTTGTGAGACGCGGGCCGCCGGATCGACTTCAGCGGACGAGAACCCATCGCCTGTGCCGTTCGCCTGTCATTGTGTGGCCATTTGGCGAGGTCCCTCGATATAGTATTTTCGGACGACTGGAAGGATTTCGTAAGCTTGTTTTCCTTTTGGAAAATCCACGTTTTTCAATTGGACATTCGAGAAAAAAAAAAAAAGAGAGCGCTGGTACATTGCTATTATTCTGGTGCGGTTTTTTCCAAGCAGCACCTGTGCGGCGTTTGTTGCCGTGTTGTGAGACAGGGAACTTATAATTTGCCCCAGGAGTTAATGTTAAGGTAAATACTTGCTCCTCTGTTCACGCACTTCTCCTTTCCTCTTTTGCTCGTTCTTAGGTTTGCAGCTTGTCAGCAGGCAAATGCTGCATTAATTCTTCTAGAAAAGCATCATCAACTTCAAGAAAAGGACCCACAAATGGTATTCTCACTTTTCTAGAAATGCGCTTTCAATGAATTCTTATTTTTTCTTTGTGGTCATGTGGTTGGGGTTACCTTGCCCGAAGTATTATGGCCTCAATATTGAGGGTAAGGTAAGCTGTATGCGCGCTCCAATGTTCTGTGTGCCTGACACACTGTGTGACACCGCATGTCGCTATAGTGTCTTGAAAGCTTACGCGCAGGGCATAGAAAGAACTTGCCGATGGTGGAGTTTATTTGCGTGTTTCTTCAATCAGGGATGGCATGAATGGAAGTCGAAGTATACGATCTGTGGCATTCATAATGAACCTGATGTATTCTACTCCCAAATTGTGCACATGTGCCACATTGTACATGATTTAAATTTCCTGATGCAGATAGGCTTTTTTTTTTTTTTCAGAACTGCTCGTTACTAATTTCATGACTGCACAGTACACACTGGAGTGTAGTAACACGTACACATTTGCCTATACTTGGTTAGGATGTCAGCGCCACCCATAGAACTGGCGCGCCCGCCCTTCACCTGTGAAATACAGTCGTGCTAGCTGATTTCCGCTCGAACCATAGGTACGTTTTCTTGGCCTATGTAAATACTACGCATATAAAGAGTTAAAGTTCCATCATTACTACCGAAAACATAATGTTTGGCTGAGCAGTGATGTCAGTATCCTCGACGAAATTTACCAGGACGTTCAATTTTCTGACCTAAAACCAGTGACACAGACGTGTGTATGTATGGGAAAGTCTACTATCTGAAGCACTGGACAACTGCTTGAGGTCATGAAAATGAATAAGCGCAGTTGGATGTAGCATTTATGCAAATTCTCTCTGTGGGAGGGACAGTGATGGCTGTGGGCAGAGCTGACATTTTATCTTGGGTTGTAGCCGAGTATAGCAAGGCTTGAGATTGGGCTTGTTGGTAATCCATCCTCAACAAACAGCGCAGGAGCAGACAACGGACAAAGAAGGGAACAAAGACAAGCGCTGACTTCCAACTGAGGATTTATTGAAAAACTCACATATATATATGTCGGCATACTACATCACGAGCGCCTGCAAACAGTTGCGTAACAAGCGTCAACAAGTTACGTAGAAAAATCGTATCGAGCATAGCAAAAAACACAAATGCATAAGAAGAAAAGCAACGAAAATCATCGCCAAAGGTGTGTACCATGGTTTACACAATCAAGAAATGCCAGTTCTTTGGGAGTCAAGGCAATCGAGGGCTTGCTGATATTTACCCTTTGCAATAATTGAGGCCTCAATAATCGCTCTTGTCTGATCATGTGCTGCCAGGACCGCAGTTTGGTGAAACACTGAAGTATGGTCACACCAGGCCTGTAGCCAGGAATTTTTCCGAGGGGGGGCACTTGCTGAAGGCCTTGAATTTGAGAAAAACACCCCTTTTCATTACTTATTTTCGGTAAAACACCCCCCCCCTCCGTCAGAATTTCAGGGAGGGGGAAAGGGGGGCTAGCCCCCCCGCTCCCCCCACTTCTCCCGGCTACGGGTTTGAGTCGCACCAATCACAGTGCTGAGCAAGAAACCGTCATTTCTTTTCTGCAGCTTCAAATTGTGTTCTTGTAACCTGACATTCAGGCATTGCCCCATTTGACCAACATACTTGAGACCGCAGGAAAGGGGAACACTGTACACAACTTTGTCAGCACATTCTACAAAATAGTTTTTGTTTTCCCTTGCACTTGCGTGGTGCCTACTTCACTGGACATGTCCTAGCACATAACTTACCTGCGGTCTCAGGTATGTTGGTCAAACGGGGCAATGCCTGAATATCAGGTTGCAAAAACACAATTTGAAGGTGCAGAAAATAAATGACTGTTTCCTCGCCCAGCACTGTGCTCAGTGCGGCTGTACTCCCGCATTTGACGAAACTGTGGTCATGGCAGATCATGCGAATGATCAGACGAGTGTTCATTGAGGCCTCGATTATTGCCAAGGGTAACTGTGTCAGCAAGCCCTCGATAGCCTTGACTCCCAAAGAACTGGCATTTTGTGACTGCATAAAGCATGGTACACACCTTTGACATGCTTTTCGTTGCTTTTCTTCTTGTGCATTTGTGTATAGTGTATTTTGCTACATTTGATAAGATTTTTCTTATAGTCAACAAAACACAACCTCAGTATGCTACATGATCTCTAGTACATAGCTTCCATGTTTGTATGATATATTGAACACTTAAGCCGTTTTCACATTTTCGTAAAAACGATTACAGATAGTTTTGGCACTTCATGAACTTTCTCTGACCACACCATGCCTGCCTACCAGTAGCGGAAGACTTGTTGACGCTTGTTGCGCAACTGTTAGCGTGCGGGCACGTGATGTAGTATACCGACATATATATATATATATATATATATATAATATGTGCATTTTTCAATAAATCCTCAGTTGGAAGTCAGCGCTTGTCTTTGTTCCCTCCTTTGTCTGCTCCTGCGCTGTTTGTTGAAGACAAGTATAGCACAGACAGTTGCTCACATTTCTCTGACTCACTGTCAATGCAGGTTATAACTAAGGGGTACAGGCAATTTTGTGCTGGTGCATTTAAGGTTTAGCACTTCGGAAGGATGCTGGGATTCTCAATTTTTTCGAGAAGTGTAAGGCGCAGCCACAGCAGCTGTACTTGTTTTTTTTTTATTGCTGATTAAGTGGAACTTTTTGAAAAAATACTATGGGAAAGCATGTATCATGTTATATTAAACCTGATCTAGAATACGGGTTTCTGTTCACTTCTGTTGACATCAAAATCTCCCGATACTGGTAGCCAGGCATGTTGCGGTCAGGGAAAGTTCATGAAGTGCCCAAACTATCTGTAATAGTTTTTATGAAAATGTGAAAATGGCTTAAGTGTTCTATATATCATACAAACATGGAAGCAATGTACTAGATTATGTAGCATACTGAGGTTGTGTTTTGCACCACTGTGCCATCTAAAGGCTGTTTAGGTGAGTTTAAACAATTGCTTTTAAGTTTTGTCGATGAAACCACAAACATTTTAGCAGCACTCTTCCAAAATTTATGCATTCATGGGGTAAATATCTAAGAATGTAACAAAAGGTATTGGACTTACTGAGACCCTAATGTACAAATATTTTGCCCACCATTGTAAAAAGCAAATCTGTTATATTAGAACTTCTATTTTATAACCTGCATTGAATCATTGTAGCTGTCATTTTAGTGCACTAGTATGGTTCGAACATGTAGCATAGAAGGATGCAGTTATAGTGAGGCAGTTACATTGTTTAAGGACCCTGCTGTGGTTCTGGCACAGGCACCTGAGCCCACTACATATCTCTCACCTGTGGCAGTGAATAAGCTGTGCCGATGTGATCCTGGCTGCAGTTTTTATGTACCAGCAAGGTCTCCCTGGGATCTGCATCCATGTCGTCATGCGAGGGCTGTGTGTTGAGTCAGTAGCCATACAATACAGCAGATATTTTTAACAGTTCATTGCAAATCACTCTTATGTTTGCGTGTTATGAAGTCTCAGCATAGTTTGGAACAATTTTACCACACAATCTTATGCAAGGCAACAGATGCAATTAAAAGTCGCTTGCCCTGTAATGAGGTCCATTCCTGCCATAATGCTAAAGCTTTGAATAAATGGCCAATGCTGCAAGAACACATTGTCATTAGCTGTTCAGTCACCGCTATGTGATGCACAACTGTTGAAGTGCCCTTAACACATGGCCATGTTACAGCGTCTATTTTGATGCAATAGCCACGAAATGATCTTTATGTGGCAGTGTTAGATAACTTCAGCTGGACATGCGTGCATACCATTTTTTATTTTTCTTTAAAATAATATATACATTTTGCTGCTTGATTGATGAGAAAAACAAAATAAACATAAGCGTTCCAAGCAAAAGTCACAAAGAAGTGATTTTAAAGGGGTACTGACACCATTTTTCAAAGACGAGTTTACTCTGCCATACAAGTATCCTGTTAGCAGAGACGGCTCTGAGCAAGTGTGAAGCTCGGCAAATGCTGATAAAATATTTTATTTTAATATTAAAGTCAATTTTCCCATGCCACACTTATTGACATCGGCACTAGCTTGACATCAGGCTACAGTACTAATTCTGGTGACTTCACTCAGCGGTCTTGCTGGTTGTGATGACGCCAGGTACCAAAACTTCCAAAATGACCGCTCGTATGTCACCAAAACATTCAAAATGGCCACTTATGCGTCACCAACAGAGCCACGATGCGGAGCGTCCGTGGAAACATCACAATATCCTGCGCGGGCACGTGATGAGAAGCTCATACCAGTGTTGTGACGTAAGGGTGCAGTAGGAACCGAAACTGGCTTTTAAAAACATACTGTAATTACTTTTTCAGGGTGCACTTACACTTAGCAGTACATTTTTTAGGCCCTTGATGGCTTGGCCTTTGATTTGACGCAAGAAAACAACTGAAATTTTTTGTGTCAGTACCCCTTTAAAGTGCCAAGAGTGTCAGAAGCACTTTCTGCAGATTTTGCCGAACACGCACATCTATGGCATCCATGTGCAGCTTGTACACATGGCCTTCCAATGTTCTTTCTTCCTGATGATACTCACTGTTATACTCACCACTGGGGAGGAGGAGAAAAACTATTAAAACGGAGGAGTTCGGACAAGGTTGCGAGATTGGACTGCAGTGGCTGCATTTTGATGGAAGCAAAATGTAAAAAACTCCCTTAAGCTGTGCATTTGGTGCATGATTGAGAAACCCAGGTGTTCAGAATTAATTCTCATAATCAGATGATGGTTGTTTCTTGTAAACTGCAGAATTTAATTTTCTGGCTGACAAACATTGTTTTATTGGTGTGTGTCGTATAAGAACGGGACAAAGTAAGAATACAGTGGAAGATTTATGCCAGACTAAATGTTTTTGAAAGTTTCACGTGATACACAGAAAAAGTTGCACATGATACATAGAAACCTTTGTAGGGGTACAGACACGAAAATTTTCAATTGTTTTCTTGCATCAAATGAAAGACCAGGTCCTCAAGAGCCTAAAAAATGTACTGGCAAGCGTGAGTGCACCCTGAAAAATTATTTACAACATGTTTTTAAAAGTTAGTTTCGGTTCCTACTGTACACTGACGTCACGACACGGTATGAGCTTCTCGTCACGTGCTCGTGCAAGACGTTTCCACGGCCGCTCCGCTGCGTGGCTCCGCTAGTGAAGCTCAAGCGGCCATTTTGAATGTTTTTGGTGACCTGCAAGTGGCCATTTGCTATGTTTTAGTACCTGACATCATCACAACTAGCTATAATGGCATGTGAAGTCGCCAGAATTGGCACTGTGCCTGACGTCACGCTAGTGTCGATGTCAGTGGGTGCACCATGTGAAAATTGACCAATATCAAAATAAAATATTGCTACGAAGCGCTTATTAGCATTTATTGAGCTTCACATTTGCTCACAGCCATCTCTGTATACAGGGGATTTGTATGACGGAGTAAACTCAGCTTCAAAAATTGGTGTCAGTGCCCTGTGAACGATGTCGTTTCAATGTCAATATTTTTTGTGCGTATAAATTCGTACATGCTGGAGACTACGGTATTGAAGGGACTGAGGAGGCTAAAAGGATAGCAAATCCATCAATGGCCCCTTGTGTAAGATCATGTAAACATGTTGGAAGAGGTGGACGCTCCAGTAGAGCACTTGAGTATGCCGCTAGCTCTGTGTAGAGCACTGCACGGGCCGGGCCGGGTAAGGGGTTCTTGGATCGGGCCCAGGCCGGGCTCGGGCCCTTGGTCTTCGGGCTCGGGTCGGGCTCGGGCCTGAGCCAGGCCCGTATTAGGCCCGGATCTCATACGTATAGGTATAATTGCGTGTGTACGTTGTGTAGCTTTGTTTTTGTTTTGTGGGGTTAACTTCCCGAAGCGACCCAGGCTATATGAGACGCTGTCGTTGAGGGCTCCGGGTAATTTAAACCACCTGGAGTGCATTGGCGTGCATAGAAATTGCACAGTACAAGACGTCTACAATTTTGCTCCATCGGTATGCTACATGGGATTTCAAGAAACGCCTAATATAAGTTTCCGCCATTATAGTGAGTGAAAGACGTTCTTGGGTACCGTGTAAGGAAAACAACGGTAAACTGCCTAGATTAGTGTGTATAAGATGTGCGCGTTTGTATCTAGGGAAACATTTCGAGTATGCAGCTACGCTCGCATGCCCGTAGACTGGCCAACGCGACTTGTGAGTCATTAATATCTCAGGAGCTGTTTTTCATGCATTTTAAGTGCAAGATGCGGAGCGACTCTTATCCCAGGGCAAACGCC
The DNA here is from genome assembly GCF_013339695.2 of Rhipicephalus sanguineus. Lineage (NCBI taxonomy): Eukaryota > Metazoa > Arthropoda > Arachnida > Ixodida > Ixodidae > Rhipicephalus > Rhipicephalus sanguineus. The sequence continues at coordinate 230,312,708 of NC_051176.1, forward strand.
GTTGTTGATTTTCCCATTACTAGTGGCGATGCGCCAGACCACAGAGACACTCGTTTTCCCGAGTGGCGGTGACGGTGGTGGTGACTCGGGGAAGAAGGGTGGGACAAAGAACCTTGTTGTTTTGAACACGAAAACGTAGTGTAGGTTGGGTGCAGTTGCCTGCCGAGGAGTCAACACGACAGCTTTAATTTATGTAACGCTGCCCAGCCTGGCGTATTCCTCCCAGAAACAGATAGAGCACGTTTTTTTCCCCATTGCATTGTGCAATAGATGAGGTTTGCAGGAGACTTGCTACTTTTACTCAACAGCCCTAGCTCGTTTGCAGTTGATGTAGACTCAATTTAAAAATGTCTGCCATGCTTTTTTCTTCACTTTATGCAGGTATTATATTTTGTAGTTGTTCTTTGAAATGCAAAAATGAGATTGCGTGGTTAGCACTGCGTGCGTACATGAAAGAGCGAGCTATGACTCCAATTGTATTTTATATTGCCCTGCAATCATTTCGCAAGTAATAATATAATAATATCTGGGGTTTAACGTCCCAAAACCACGATATGATTATGAGAGACGCCGTAGTGGAGGGCTCCGGAAATTTCGACCACCTGGGGTTCTTTAACGTGCACCTAAATCTAAGTACACGGGCCTCATACATTTTCGCCTCCATCGAAAATGCAGCCGCCGCGGCCGGGATTCGATCCCGCGACCTTCGGGTCAGCAGTCGAGCGCCATAACCACTAGACCACCGTGGCGGGGCAATCATTTCGCAAGAGTGTTACTCACGTAATTCACCGAAAGTATACACAGTACCGGTGAAAGTTGTGACACTGAAAGAAGTTCCTAAAACAATCTCTAGAAAATATCTTGTCGGCAGGTATCTTCACAATAACCGAAGGTTGGACAGTGCCTCCTTTATGCTCAAGGCATAACTAGCTGAAACGGGCCGGGCCGGGCCCAAACCTTTTGGGCCCGGGCCGGGTACGGGCCACATTTAGGAACACCGGGCCGGGCTCGGGCGGGCCGGAGCATAGCGTTTTCGGGCCGGGCCGGGCCCGGGGCGGGAAAATCGGCCCGTGCAGTGCTCTAGCTCTGTGCATTATCATTTGCTCTCTCCGAGTCATTCCTAAAACACAAGCAAATAACAGCTTAAAAAACTCACCTGTAAAGCCAAACAAAATGAGCCATTGATTGCTGAGCTTAGAGCCATTTGAACAAATTTGTTTTGTGCCAAGGAAATGTTTAGTTTGCAAGAAAATTACATTTTGGTGGTATATTGCATATCATTACCACAATTTAAACCACCTGCCTCCAAGAACGGCCGTGTGATATAGAATTTACCATGCTCGCCCTTTACTGCCCGACAGCCATTGCACTGGAGCACAGCCCGGTGAAAATGGAACTTGTGCTGTTCTCAAGGGTAACATAAAAGTTTTTTCCATGAATCAAACTGAAATGCACAAGTTCCATTTTATTCTGTCTTGTAATGCACTGTATTGTTCTTTTCTATCATGATTAACTTGAGTACTCATTGGAGGTGAAAATGCTTGAGGACTATGTACTTAGATTTAAGTGCATGTTAAAGAAACCCAGGTGGTCAAAATTTCCGGAGCCCTCCACTACGGTGTCCCTCATAATCATATTGTGGTTTTGGGACGTTAAACCCCGACACTTATTACTAGCTTGAGTACTAGTGATTACTTAGTAGTACTGAGTACGTTCTATATCGTTGGCCTCTTGTGCCAGAATGTCCAACTGGTGGCACAAATTGTGTCCTATACTCGACTTGACACTTTCGTGACCGCGCCTATTCCCATCGATAGTATGTTATCGATGACTTCAAGATCAAGTTTTGGCACTCTCTGAGGGGTTCTGGACAGCTAACGCAATACAAAGCATAAAATAACATGTTTTTTATCACTTTTGTTTGCGAGTTTGTTTTTTCCACCGCGGGGAGATTTTTAAAGCTCATTCGCAGTCGGGTAGGTGAGCGCTCGTTGTTTCCGACTTCGCGTCGACGCCGCTCGCGGGTGCTCCACAGAAACGGCGAATTTCGACGGATTCCAGTTAATGTGAGCGGGAATCTCTGGATGATGGTAGCAGCACAGACAAGAAAGACGACTTCGATTCGCCAGGCGAAGTCGTACGGACGGCGAAAGTGCGTCAAACCTTCGCCGGAACATCAGCAGCTATCCGCCAGTAAGTTTCGTCTTCTCCTCGGGTCGTTTTATCGCTGCCGCGCGTCGATGTAAACGTATCCGGTGTGTTCTAAACATAACAGCTCTTATCTGCAAGGTGTTAACTTCATTCGGGCGGGAGCATTTGGCGCCGGCTGCAGAAAGAGCGCAGTTCTCTTCACGAAGACGGTGCGGAGCGGACTTTGACCCAACGCTCCGGTGTGCTGCGCGGCGGTGTCCTCATGTTGTTTTTTACCGCAGAAGTCATCAGAGAGACATGCAACCACACAAATAAGTATGCGTGGATGCATACTTTCGAAAAGCCAACATACAGTGAGAGGGACGGATCCATGGAGGGAGGTTACTGAAGAGAAGATGACCAGGTTCGTCTCACTCCATGTGTACATGGTAATCGTTGAAGTCCCGCGCTTGCATTGGTGTTGGGGTCGACGACACGTATTTCCAGGCCTTCGTCTACCGTCAGTGGTGCCACGGAAAAGGTTCAAGGCCTCTTGAGTGTCTCTGATCTGAAGAAGACGAGCGTCGCATCCCACGAGAATCTTCACCACGTGTCTTCTTTATTGCAACACATGAACAATTTTTCTACACTATCTTTTAACCCCGTCGGAACCTTTCAGTGAATGAGAAAATGGTGAAATGTGAAGCTCGATATGGTATTCGGCAGTATATGAGCGAGAAAGAGGTCAAATGAGAATACAATTATGAATTTTCGCAGATTTGGAACAGGCTACACTGTTCATTTCAACAAATACACAGGAAAATTGAAAAATACCAGAACTGCAAACTATGCTAGGAAAGCTGAACAGAAAAAAAAATTTTTTTCCCGAAACATGCGCAGCCAGCCTTTGTTTCACAGCGTCGAGAACCCGCATCGCGTGGTGGCATGATAGGCACTAGTGCCTATATTCTTGTATTTATGTAAATAATCTTCGTACTTACAGAGCTTATATTTCCACTATTATTCTACGAGGGCTTTGCGTTCAAAACGTATATTTCGATTTTTTTTATTGTTTAACCTTTCAGACTAGCATTGATAATTTTATGAATCTTTCTTTCTTTTTGATGCATTTTTCTTTGATAATTTTTATTTTATTAGAAATAAAACCGTTGTTTGAAATTAATACTGTTGGAAAGACCAATTCTTCCTCCATCATTTGATACCCTACACTTTAGCATCAATTATAATTCTTCGGCAGGGCAAAAATATTTCATAGACTAGCCAAAAACAACCGATTTTTCCGCGGTCACGAAAGTGTTAATTTCTCAATTACTAGAAAGGAAGGAAGGAATACAAAAGGGAGAAGGCAATTACTAAAGCGCTTCTATGCTTAATATTGATTTCTTAGAGGTTCTCAAGCATTGACCTTTCGCTCTGACATTTCTTTAGTGTCCCTTTAAAGGGACACTAAAGGAAAAATTGAGCTATTTCGGTATTATTAAGTTACCCTTTTACAATACTAAAGGCACCAGTCTTGCTATGAGAAGATGTATAGTTAGCGAGAAAATGCACAAAAAAGAAAATGCAGGTGGCGATGCCATGGTGAAGTTCCTGCACCATCTTGCTGTGACGTAGATTCTGGTGGTGTCTGCAAGGGTCTGCATGGTTCTTGAAGGAACACTAAGATAAACTACAATTTATGTTAGAGTGAAAGGTGAATGCCTGAGAACATCTAAAACATCAATATTATGCACAGCTGTGCTTCAGTAATCAAGAAAGTAAGGTTAATGTAGGACATGATTTGTGCAACGAGTGCGACATTCTGGTACTAGCCTGGTGATGTAGGGGGGCCTCAGTACAATTAATCACAAGTACTCAGTCTACCCTTGACAAAAGAGATAATTGCAGCGAATTACAAGACAGAATAAAATGCAGGTTGCGCATTTCTGTTCATGGAATAAAGGACTTCTAGACGTTTCCCTCGAGAACGACACGGGTAGTTCAGAAGTTCCGTTTTCACCTGGCTGTGCTCCACTGGTGCGGCCTAAAGCCCCTATACTTCGTAAAAGTACCGCCATCTGCTCTCCCCTCCGCCGCCTCCACTCCTGCGCGCTCTCGCGCGCGACGGCGGCGCCCCCTCGAACGCGCCACGCGGACGCGTGAAGCTTTCAGGCCGGTTGCGCGCTGGCGCTGCCACTTCAGCCACAGCTTTTCTAGTCCTGCCGTGGTCGCGTGCCATGTCTCGCATACGGCTGTGTGTAATGACTCTCTTATTTCTGCGTTCATTTTCTCAGTTGGTGTAGGTGTGCGCACCATCTAATTCCCTTACAGCGCGCCAGGAGAGCTGCTGCAAGCAATGTACAATTTGTAGCAAACTGCATGTCGTTTACGGTTCTTTTCGGAGCGCAGCGTTTTCCCGTGTATTTATTGCATCGGCAAGAAATATTTACATGGCAGCTGTGATGTCAAGCCACGCCGTTTGGGAAGGAATAGTTCCCGTGCGTATAAACTATCTCTATCGTATATAACTGCAGCAATGCCTGCAATTCCCATGAAGGTGCTCGATCAAAATTTCATGACATTTCATATATGTTACTTCTCCTCGGCCTGCCCGCCGCGGTGATGTAGCGGTTTCGGCGCTCGCCTGCTGACCCGAAGGTCGCGTGTTCGGTCCCGGCCGCGGCGGTCGCAATTCGATAGAGGTGAAATGCTAAAGGCCCGCGTACTGTGCGATGTCAGTGCACGTTAAACAACACCAGATGGTCAAAATTTCATTTCCGGAGCCCTACACTACGGTGTGCCTCATAATCATATCGTGGTTTTGTGAAGTGGAAGATTTATGCTTCAATAAATTCAGTTGTTAGTCTGCGCTCGTCCTGTGTACTACTACTTCTTGTGTTCCGTCAACCGCGCAGTTTTTTACCATTCTATGTCATACCAACTAGCCCCCCAACGCACTTTACTCAAGTTAGGTGGAAATCTTATCACAGCAGCAAAACACCATAAGCGTCGGAGAACGTTCTAAACATGAATGAACGTTTATTAAAATAAGCGCATGGCTGCGCTTTAATTGAAATTTAAAATTTATTGCTTTGATCTACTGCGCGTCAAACAGGCATCTGCTGCAACTACCGCAGCGTGTTGAAACTTATGCGCTAAATCTGTGACGCGATAATTCATGATGACACGCCGGCCGATGAGCCGCGGTCCGCTGAACTAAAGCCCCGCTCATGTTCCGATTTTGCAAAAGGTTCTGACTGTCACCCAGAAGTGGTTCGCCAAATTAGACAATATGATGGAGGAGCTGCACGCAAATGCACTGCTTTCGATAAATCCTGCGCGCTAGGTTTTTTTTTTTTTTTTTTTGCTATCGCACTTTCATTCCGACGCACGCTCCGTCTTCGCCCTTCCATCCGCACATCACAGTGAAAGGTTAGTAGAATATGTGGAACACAACCTAGTGTTCTAGTGCACGACATTCGTTCTTTCAGAGTTATTAATATGTGGGGTTTTACGTGCCAAAACCGTGATATGATCAGGAGGCACGCCGTAGTGGAGGCCTCCGAAAATGTCGACCATCTGGTGTTCAAGACAGTCACTTGCTCGAGAAAGTGACTGCCTTGGTGCATGACAAATAACACGAAATTTCGCGTGACATTGAGTAAGTAATACACCACATATCTCACACGGCAAAGCAAGACGCCTGTCAAGAGTAAAAACGCACGAGCACTTACCTCACAAAGCCGCGCCGATCTCGGCTTGAAGTTTGCTCGACCGATTCTGTGGAGCTAGATTTTGCGACGACCTGCATTTTCTTTTCCGCACGGAATGCAAAAAAACTTTTTCCCACGGGTGTCACGGTTATGGCAGCCAAACGCACAGCAACCCGGCATCGCGACAATACGAGCGAGACGCACACGTACGCTTCAAACTTCGTGCGCTTCGCATGGGGCGAACACACAGCACATGGCACGTCGGAGTGTTCAACATGGCGCCGAGAGGCAAAGGAGACAAAATACCGAGAAAGAGGGCGCGCGCTACCACGTGACCACAGTCGCCCTATCAGAGGCGTGGAGAGGAGGAAGCGGCGTAGATCAAGAGAAAGCTGTACTTTTCCGAAGGTATAGGGACTTTAGTGCGGCCGGGTCTCAGTGGTAGTTTCGTTATTGCACGTTGCTTGGTGCACGTGCTTTACTCTCTCATGAAACTCGCCCTAACTGCAAGTTCGACAAAATACTGCATCCATGTGATGTTGTCGGATGCCCGTATGTTGAGTGCCACTTGACCAACAGCAGCTGTAGCCAAGAAGAAACTAGTAGCAAGAAACCGCAACGCCAGCTGTTGGGCAGTAAAGGGCGGGCATGGCAAATGCTATGTCACAAGCCCCTTCTGAGGCGGGCAGTTTGAAGAGCACCAACGGCATGTGGATGACTAAAGCGTGATCTTCTTTCAAACTAAGCATTTCCTTAGCATGAAACAAGCACTATGAGGTTTCTAGAATGCTATTTCAACAATCCATGTCAACTTAGTATTTTCTTTTAGTATCCCCTGAATCAGTAAAATTGCTGATTACCGTGGTAATTGTGCATTGTCCTCTGAGGGTGCCAGAGACTTAACATATCAAGTTTCAGGAAATATTGTTAAGCCAAGAAGGCCGAAATAGCAAAAAAACACTTTAAAAAATCAGTGACGTCACGCAGGCATTCATGTGCATATATTTTGGCATTCACGTGCAGAACCTATGAAGTGCCAAATTGCCCCGATGACAAATTGTAATAGTACTTGCAAGTTGTCATTGTAAAGCCATTTGTAAAGATTGTCCACCACACAAAAGTGCCACACACACAAAAAAACTTTAAAAACACATGGAAGCAATAGGAAGTACTTAATAAATTTGTACAGAACCCTTATACTACTATTGCGCTTAGGCTACTGTAAAATGCCGAGCAAGCACCCCCCCCCCCCTACGGTGAAGGATAATCCGACCAGATTTGGAGGGGGGGCACTTGCTCGGTCCCGGACCGAAATTCAAAATGGCGGCGGAAGAGCCGCTAAAAATAAAAAATGCCCATCCATGTTTCTAATGAAATGCTTTATTTACTGTTTTTATTCCCCCTCATCACTGTCAAATCATTGAAGCAGCGACCGGCTTGACCAATATACCACCGGCCACATGACAACGGAATTCCATAAACAACATTAGATATGCGTTCAGTGTACTCATTCTTGTGGTTCCTTTTACACAAGCGATGCTCGTCTTGAAAAAAAGTGGCCGCAGGGGAGGGGCCGCTTGCTCGGTCACTGGCCATTTCAGATCTCCTGAAAAAGGGAGGGGGGGGCGCTTGCTCGGCATTTTACGGTATAGTGTGCTCATGTTTTAAAGGTGCTGTATCCTGTTCATTTTAACATCCACCACTCCACTGGAGCTTTTAGGACAAGCCTTGCACAGTCTTTATGTAGAGTCAGAAGTGCAGTCACTGTCTTCCGAAGGCATATTCCAGTTTTACATATTTCCTGAAAATAAATTTTAAATGTGAACATCCCTCTTAATTTACCGTAAACAGTACCATGCGTTTATTGCTTTTCAGTAAGTGACCTACAGTAAGGGTGCCCTTCTTGCTTCTTATGAGGAAACCCTGTAAAGTAATGATATCCTGTTCTTGAACATCATAGAGGGCTCCAATAAAGCTGCCACCAAAGTGGCGGCTCGCTGAGGTTGACACTACTTCATTTGTGGACGTCGCTAAAAACACCCCTGACATGCACATTTGGACGCATTTTTTAGAACCCCCGTCAACATTCTCTCTCTCAGAATTTTACACAGATGCATAGAAATAGCATGCTGGTGTCTCTTATGCAGTTGTTGGTCCATCATTTTTGGAATCCACCATCTTGCACTTCGAAACAAGTATCTGCATGCCAGAGACTTATACAGTAACATTGACTGCAGTGTATTAAAACAGCAACGTCATTATACTTACAGCCTCTTTAAAGGGTTACGGACACCAATTTTTGAAACAGAGTTTACTCTGCCATACAAATCTCCTGTATACAGAGACAACTCTGAGCAAGTGTGAATCTCGGGAAATGGATATTGTGATATTAATTCAATTTTTGCATGGCGCACCTACTGACATTGATAGTAGCGTGACAGTACTAATTCTGGTGACTTAATGCGCCAGTATGGCTGGTTTATGATGTCAGACACCAAAACATACAAAATGGTCACTTGTGCGACGCCAATAAAGTGATGGAACGGAGCTGCCATGGAAACGTCACAATATTTTGCATGAGCACACGAGAATCTCGTACCATGTTGTGACGTCAGGGTACAGTAGGAACCGAAACTAGCTTTTAAAAACATGTAATTAATTTTTTAGGGTGCACTCACACTTACAGTATTTTCTAGGCTCTTGAGGGCTTGGACTTTCATTTGATGCAAAAAAAAAATGACAACTGAAAATTTTCATGTCGTTACCCTTTTGAGCGTTGTAAAAACTGTCTCTCAGTGTGTTGCCGTATGCTAGGTGCTTGGGCACAGAGGCATTGACAGCAACAAAAGCTTGTGATGCCATCCGCAGCTGTCCACATCACAGATTTGAAGCCCTGCATTTGAAAAAAACTAAGGTGCTCTGGCAAAACTGGCAGTGCTTGTGGGACACTCAAGCTTGTAATAATAAACTATCTAATTAAGCCACAGTTCAGTACTTCGTCACCACTATGAAGTCACAGCAAACTGATGTCCTGTTTCGTCCACTCAAGATAGGGCACTTCAGTATACACAATTTTGTGTTGAATGGCAGTAAACTTTTTGTATGTGATGAATGTGGTAAAAGACTAACTGTCCTCCATGTAGTGTTGGAAAGCAGAAGCTGAGGGAGAAAACTTTTCTGTAACATATCAACAGCATATCTACCCAACTGTTCATTGGCACATAACAACTTGTTGGCGTCAAGTTTATTTGTAGTGACTTTAATGAGGTTTGTGCACTGCTGTTGTAATTTGTTGTAAAAATTCTTTGCACAGCCTCCATTTAGAGGGCGCTGTTACTATGGTACATTCTTTGTTTAGGACATGTCTCCACACCCGTATGTGCAAGGGACCCATCTTTTTGTGCATGGCATGTCACTAGTCACCATGATATTGTTATGCATGTATGTTATGCACTTTAGACCTATTCTTAGGCCAGTACACAGCCATGTTGCATCTATCATTACTAATTCACTCATTCATTGAAACTTCACAATCACTCATTTGCTTGGCCCTCTTTGGCCATACCTTGTGCCATTGAAGTCCATCATCATCATTAGCCAAGAAAGCAAGCAATATGACTATAGTCTGTTACAACCCAAGAAAAAATGTCAGCTCTGCCCACACCCATAACTGTCCCTCCCACAGAGAATTTGCATAATTGCTACATCCAATAGCGCTTACTCATTTTTGTGACGTCAAGCACTTCTCGAGCGTTTTAGATAGCTGACTTTTCCATACAGACACACGTTTGTGTTGCTGGTTTTAGGTCGGAAACTTGAAACGCCCTGGTAAATCTCGTGAGGAATTCCAACATCGCTGCTCAGCTAAACGTAATGTTTTAGGTAGTAACGACGAACCTTTCACACTGAATATGTGTAGTATTTACATTAGCTGAGAAAAAGCATTTACAGTTCGAACGGAAACCAACTAGCACGACTGTCCTTTACAGGTAAAGGGCAGGTGTGCTACGGTTTAGTGGCCGGAGCTTGTTTGACTATAGTGGAGTTTTGTTACTTAGGTGTGTGTGATCAAAGCATGGTACAGGAAACACTGAATTCTTGTGGGCCTTGGAGACATTCTCGGGATTATTATCAGTCGATTAACGTTTTTTGGTGTTATTTCTTAGCAAGATTTACTAGAAATAAGTGAAATAGAGCTCCTCAAGGGCTAGAGGATACGGAATGCGATTACTGTTGAGAGGATCAAGAAAGGAAATGATACCAAACCCATGAAACACCTAATTCTCGCCTTCGATACACGGTATGTACCAGTCCATATTGGATGTGCAACACTAGACACATACGAGAGACACCATGACGTCTTGGTATATGTCTAGTGTTGCGCATCCAGTATGAATCGGTACCAACTCGCCCAATTGTTAGTAGTTATGCTACAAATTTTATCTGTCAGTTCATTCAAAAAGCATATATAAAATCGGATGAGGTCATATGTCTGAAATCCACATTAGTACATTCAAAATGTCACAAGTTTGGTCGTAGGCCTTTGCGCTGAGTGTGCTGCCGGTGACCATGAGGCACTGGTCCTCACTGTGCCAACATTTATAAAGGACACCCTGCATATTCTCAATCCCCTTCCAACTTGGAAGAGAGAGAAACAAAGCCTAGCCCTGAAAGTCATACAGAACTTTTGCTGAATGGAGCATGGGAATGGTTTTCTACTGTTTAAAACCACATACAGTCATCATCTGATTCTTCATACTCTCTGGGGAGAGAAAAATTATGCAGAAAATTAGGTAGTCCTGAAAAACGAATGCATGTCTTAAAAGCTGCCCTCAGTTGCCAAAGCAATGATCGAAATAGCTCTGAAGGCCTAAGTAGGCACCTTGGTGCTCGTACTGTGATGGGAAATGTGTGTGTTTAATTAAGGAACGCATCCCGTGACAGTGGCCCCTGTCCATTCTTGGTATGCCTCACCCGCAATATGTTGCATATGCGGCAAATGTTGTGTTTGGGAACCGTTACAGCTGCAAGCTGATTGGTTAACGAGAGCACTCATTCTTGGCAGAGAAAATCGGCAAAGCAGCATTAGTGACTTAAAGGACCCCTGACACCAAAATTGAAACCTCGAGATGTTTGTGTTGTTTGACTTTCCTGTATACGGGGGCACATCTGACCGATTATTAGCGACGAACGTTGCCTTTAAGATATCTTAATTTGGCTTTAAAGTAAGCATGAGTGCTCACTTGAGTTGGCTGCACCTTGCGACATCCTGGTATGACGTAGATAGAGGCCCCGCGTGACGTTCCACGAGTAAAGCGAGTATTGTGGACGTCACAGAAGGTTTGCGGGGCGCACGTGCACAATACGACGACTGGCACCCGGTGAGGCCTATTGTTCCGCACCCCTCTCGCTTTGTTGTCGGGCTGCTCTCGAGGTAGTGACGCTAAAATGGTCACAATTAACTACGCTAGAATTAGTTATACGATACGCTAGAGCATTTACGATTTAACTTGGGGATTACCAGACCCAAAGCTACAAATTACAGTAAAAAAGTCACCAACAAAAATTTTGCTGTCAGGGGTCCTTTAAACTAACGCTTTGTTGGATCTGCAGTCATGGCAGAAGGTCAAATTATGCACATTCTTATACATAGGCTCTATGGTGTACATGGTGGGGCCAGGAAGGTGTCCAAATTGTCTGGATTTTGCGAAAAACTGGTCATTTAATGTATATGTTGATGTGGGCACGTTAGAGAGCAACTGGCCTTCACCATCCTCAGGCTGACATGCATTATGCTGTTAGCAGCATAGGTCGGCAAAAAAATTGGAGCTCACTCAGACTCACTCAAGAAATATATTTTGCTCTGAGGGCTCACTCAAACTCAGACTCATCAAAATTTTCCTCAACCGGATTCACTCAGGCTCACTAAACTTTTTCTCAACCGGACTCACTCAGTCTCAAACTCACCAACATATTACTCAGCCGGACTCACTCAGGCTCACGGCTTCACCTGATTCTGAGTGAGCCTGAGTGAGTCGATTCATGAGTCCGTTGGTGTAAGGTTAGCTTTTTCGATCATGGTATCAATCCTCTTTAACGCCAATATCGCACATAATCGGTGCTCTATGATACACCTTTTGATCCTGTACCTTCAAATACAAGTTAACATCATATACCATATATCATCATCATTATATATCAATCCAGTAAGCACATTTTTATGTCCTTACTGATATTTATGTCTTTACTGACTCACACGAGATATTTTTATCAAGAACTTCACATGAAAGAGTTTGTGGGAGGAGGTTATGGCTTCCCTTCCCCGAACTCGTGTTTCTGATCAACAAATAATGAAGTGGCACATGAATGCTAGTGTGCTCACATATGTGTGAATAGACTTGAGTATAAACGTAGGCTGATATAAGGCTGATAGTAGCATTTAGGGCTCACTCGGACTCGTACTAGCTAATATTTTCCTGAACTGGGCTCACTCGGACTCAGACTCACTAAAGTTTTCTTCAACCGGACTCACTCACCAAAATATTACTCTTCCGGACTCACTCAGACTCATGGCCCGATCTAAGTGAGCCTGAGTGAGTCGACTCATGAGTGAGTTTGCCGAACTATGGTTGGCAGTGGTGCCATTTCTCATCTACTGCTATGCCAATTCATGTGATAAAATTATGTACAAAATTCGCGTAGGCCACCAGCGTGGTGGTCCATTTGCTGTGATTTCTGGCCATTGTGTTCTGCAGTACAAGATGAAGGAGGTTGTCGGCAACTTTGGACAAGAGCAGCCACAGGCTGTAAGCAGCTATTGGAAGTCCACTGTGGAGAAGGATTTCATTAAGAAAATCTGAGATATTCCTGGTGCATCTAGTTAGCAAGGCCTTAGTTATGGCATAGTGCATTGTGGCATCTGTAGTGACTGCGATCCACTTATTTCTCAATGTTGTCATAAAAGGCCCAAGCAGGTAAAGACCAGCATGTTAAAATTGTTCAGAGGGACTGTCAGTAGGGGACGAAGGTGTCCAGCAGGTAGCTCAGGAACTCTTTTCCAGCATTGACATACCTGCTGTGGAGCTTTGCGAAGTCTGCTGTAGAGCTTTGTTGTCAACATAAATGATCAGAGCCTCCACAAAAACATAGGAGGTAGGAAGAATATAAACATTGTTTTTACACTGAACATTGATAGTTAACATGGCTGACCATCATATTTGTGCTCTAGTCTGCTTCCCCAAGATCTTCTGTCAGCATGTTGTTCATTTGTCACTCCATAACAATGTTGTGTCACCTGGTGGCGTGGCAAACATTGTAGAAGTTGTGTGTCAACATTTGGCACTTCAGATAGAGGTCTATGAGCTTAATGGTTTTGTTGACTCTCACCATTCTTTGTGTACAGAACTACTAAATCAGTAAATATCTCATGGGCATTCGAGTGTTGCAGTTTCACTGCATACCACACGCTGCTCTTTTGTGCATCTGTTACATTAAGCCTCAAGCCTAGGTCCTAGCAGCAAGATTTTATATTTGAAGCTATAACAACAGATGGCTGTGTTTTTCCTTTACTCAGTTGAACATATGTGCTAAAGTTTGCCTTTTTTACAGGCAGGCTCCTGCAGCAAAAATGGTGTCCACTAAGGGGGAAAATACTAATGAGTCAATGCCAAGCAGCACAGTACACCTTCCAGGAGAAAGCAAACATAAAAGGTTTGTTAAAACAAAGTGTGGCATGGTTCCTCTGGTGATGCTATATGTACAGTGAGCATACCCCCCCTCCCCCTTTCCCCCCCTCTATTACCACCTAAGAGGTCATATGTCCGTTGTGCACACAGTTTTGGTTGCACTGTAGTAAGCAGTGAAATTTGTAGCAAAGACTCCTACTGTGGTTTATGAAGCAGAGAACAGCCTTAAAATAAATGCAACATGCACAGTGGTATCACCATGCTTTGCAGTTCAGTAATAAGTGTTGTGAGATTTGAATATCAAAAGCTTGTTGTCGGTGCAACTGCTTGCATGTTTACAAGATCATGATATGTAACTGAGATAACAGAGTGTAGGTTCACTGAAAAAGCATAATCCCTGTGCTGTGGAATATGCTTGCTGGTTGTGTTCATATTTTGCTCCCTTTGTGTTCTAATGGAAAGTATAAAAGGCGCATATAAGTGAAACGACACACGTGCTGATTAGGCAGGTGCTGGCGTTGTCTCATTGGCACCTGTGTTGTCTTTCTGCTCATCCTAATCTTTTTGTGGTGTTTCCAGAATGGTACATAACCAAGTAGCCTAAGGCAAAACATTTTCTGTGAATTTTTGTGATAATGATTTTTCAACATTAAAATACTGCTGTTTGGGGGTAGAACTAAAATAGCTAAAGCTTAATCGAGTGTCCCAATTTCTCGAGCTAAAGCAAATGAAGTGACCCAAACAAAGCATGATATTGGGGCTTATTCGTGGAAGACTTTATGCTGAATTTTATGTTCCACTCATAATTGTAACATGGTGTGGTGTAACTAAAACTATTGCTGGAGAGCGAGACACCGCATAAGTTCATTGACAAGCGGCTTTTCCTCAAACATTAAAGGGGTACTGACACCTTTTTTCGAAGGCGAGTTTACTCTGCCATACCAACCTCCTGCACGCAGAGACGGCTCTGAGCAAGTGTGAAGCTCGGCAAATGCTGATAAGATATTTTAATTTGATAATAAAGTCAATTTTTCCATGGCGCACCTACTGACATCGACACTAGCTTGACGTCAGGCTACAGTACTAATTCCGGTGACTTCATGCAGCAGTCTGTTTAGTTGTGATGACGTTAGGTACCAAAACTTCCAAGATGGCCACTTGTGCGTCATCAAAACTTCCAAAATGGCCGCTTGTACGTCACCAACGGAGCCGTCACTATATATTGTGCGAGCACGTGACGAGAAGCTCATGCGGTGTTGTGACGTCAGGGTACAGTAGAAACCGAAACTAGCTTTTAAAAACATACTGTAATTACTTTTCCAGGGCGCAGTCGCGCTTAGCACTACCTTTTCTAGGATCTTGTGGGCTTGACCTTTCATTTGACGCAAAAAAACGACAACTGAAAACGTTCGTGTCAGTACCCCTTTAATTGCACCATGCTCCATCAGGTTTCATACTCATCAAGCATGTTTTTAAACTTCTTTCTTGCCAACATATTTCGTTGCCACTTTCCACTATCAAAGCATTAATTTTATTTAGGCCAGCATGTGATTATTTCTGTTTGCACTTACAGGTGACCATAAACAATTCAGAAAACATGGTTTATCAACGTGAGAACTAAATTACGTTTATGTATTACAGAAAAAAATGCAAGAAAGCTTGCTAACTATTTTTAAGTGCCATTATGTGTTCCCTTTGTTTTTGCGTGACTGGTGCTCCAGTTACTTGATCAGTCAATCAGAAGCAAACCCATACTTCTCAGTTTTCTTGTCTTGATTTCAAGTATATACAACACATATACAGAACAAGTGCTGCAAATAAGGATCCATTTAAAGGTTCTTGGTGGTAGTTATCACCTAATTTCTTGAAGATCACTTCAAATGTCATTCGTGATGTGCTAAACTCTTTCCCTACTGCGGGGAATATACGCGTTTTTTTGTATGTCACACTAGATCTTTTTTGCTGAAGGAACTACTGCACCTACGGAAGAGGTGCACGTGCTTTGAATGAAATGCTTTATTGAATACGCATGCATTCACAGCTGGTATTCGCCCTTGTCGGGCGAATGAAAACGGTGAACAAGACAGTGAAAATGGCGGGGAGGGGCGCTTGCTCGGTCATTAGCGCATATTTTAAGTCTTCTGAAAAAGCAAGGGGAGCGCTTGCTCGGGATTTTATGGTATGTTCATGTAGTGTGCAGTCATAACTTCAACTTGGTAACATTGAAGTGTGGACTAGCTGGTTCTGCCTAGTGGAAAAAAAACAGCAACTTGTTGATATGGGGACTTAAAACCAAAGCATACCTGCCAAGTCTCCCGGATTACCCGGGAGACTCCCGGATTTTGAACGTTTCTCCCGGTTGTACAGGTCATAGGAAAATCTCCCGGAAATCCAGTTTTGCCCCGCGCGTCCAGTGCATTGCGCGCTCCGTGCGTCACGGTGACGCGAGGTGGGACGTTTCGCGTACAGATGCGCTACACGCAATTTAAAAATTGATCCTAAATGTGTTATAGGTTATATCGGCCGTTAATATTTCGTAGATGATGCGTTTGTGTACACACAAATCTATCCCACAAGTTATCTCGCCTTCAAAACTTTGTGTCACTGCTGCTTTAAGTGGACAGCCCAGCACTTAAAAGGGTAGCCGTTACCGATGTCTGTCGAGATAGCGTGTTCACCAACGCTTGCGACCGTTCCCGTCTCAACGGCGCCCCTTATGGTCCCTTGCCCGACAAAATAACTGGTAAGCAAGCGACGACAGGTCTCGCACGCGGGGCGATGTTATCGCATGTCCCCTTCGCGCGACGGTGACGGCTGGGTCGTTTCATCTCTGATGCAACCGCGTTCGTCCCTAGCGCTAGCGCGCATTTACTCGCACGTGAAACAGACGATGCGTAAGCGACGTTATCGATTTGGACTCTGTACAGATCAGCGGCGACCGCAAAATCCCGCTGACAGTGCCATATAATTGCTATCGCAGTACCTCCCCCCCCCCCTCGTTGAGTAGATCTCCCGGATTCCGTTTCTCCAAACTTGGCAGGTATGCCAAAGAAAATGACAAGTGCTGACTTCCACCTGGCAAACTTTGTTGCACATGTGAAATATATGCATGTTACAGTGAGCAGTACATGAAGACTAGCAAAAAAAAAATATATATATATATACATGTAGAAGTGTGGCTTGCTTTTGTCTTGCATGGGCTCCTCTAAATGTCACAGTTGATAAACTGGCTACTGGTTTACTAACACTTTGTATGCTTTTGTGTGCCATCCGGGTGGCCAGAATGAGTTTTTGTGAAGAAAAGGAAAAAAGAAACATTTGCACATCTGAATTTTGCCTATTTTCTTTAATTGGTGGGAAATTTGATGCACGTAGGGGATTACAGAGACCTTGCTTCCGCCTTCAGATTCCACCTGGTGATAATTTTTCCTGCCATGGTTTTTTGTGTACTGCTTCCCTCTTTCGCTTGGTATGTGCTATGTAGACTATGGTCTACATAGCCTGTCTGCAGACAAGAATAGGTTTAAATGAGGTCAACATGGCAAACAACAGCAATTCACACAATGATAAACAAGGTTTTCTAACTATTCACTGTCATGCCTGTGCGTCGCACCCCACTGTTGGAACAAACCAAGGTCGAGCATCAGGATCAGTGTACACATGAAACTATCGAGGCCACCCAGATGACGCATGAAGGCATACCATGTGCACTGTGGTGGTACAGTGGTTAGTGTGCTCTGCTGCTGACCTGAAAGTCAGTGGTTCGATTCTGACTGCGGCAGTGGCATTTCGATGGAGGCGAAATGCTAGAGAAGCCCACGTAGTGTGTGATGTCAGCGCACATTAGAGAACACCAAATGGTCGAAATTTCCGGAGCCTTCCACTACAGCATGCCTCATAGTCACATCGTGGTTTTGGCACATAAGACGTGAGATTTTTAGGGAAGCGCATCTAATGACGTCAGAAGTTGCACTTCATTGATGCTTTTTTTTTCTGTGCTAAACTTCACTTGTTTCTTTCCGTAATGTGTATATTTTTTGGTGCACTAAAGCTTTCCTGTGGAAACTCAATGCTTGTCCTTGTAAAAATGTTGTGCTGCTTACCTTCAGTTTACCCTGGTGCAGCACACAATCAAGGGTGTTCTTCACTTTTGTTTTGGCGGACAATGCAAAACGAACTATACATGAAAAAAGGAAATACATATTTTGCATTTTTGAAGTGAAAATGTGTTGTTGCCTGGTGATTTACTACTCATATGCCGCACGTTTTTTTAGCCAATACAGATCTTTTTTTATGAGAAGGCTGACAATAAGGCAACTGCCTTAGTAGGCAAACTGTACGTTGGTGCAGACATATTTTGCAGCTGCTAAAGTTTTTTTAGAAAGACTAATAATACCCCTGTCACTCGAACAGCCTTAACCGCAGTTAACAACGATTATGGTTAACCACGATTAGAAGTAGCTACACAGCAGACGTAACCGCAGTTAGTCTCCCAACCGTGGTTATTGCAAACCAAGCGAGGCCAGCACGGATTACCCTCACTAAAAGAGAAGCTCGCAAGATGGCATACAAGCTGTGAATGCACCAGCCGTGAACCGGCGCAAGTTAATCGGCAGCTTCGCAGCGAATTTTCACAGAACGCGACTCCGGTCGGCGAACAATAGACGAACAAAATTCGTGGAAAACAAGGCTTGCCATGGAAAGGCCAACAGCAAAGATTATTCCATTCACGGAGGGGGTTGCGAGAGGGTGCAGCCCTACTACTACACATTTCTTGAGGGGAATTGCTTTTCGCATTGTTCATGTCTACCCACCTCACAGAGCTGCCAACACAGAATATGTAGTTGAAGGTAGAACTATTCAGTACACTGTCGCGGAGGTTAGCGGAGGTGTAGAAGTACTGTCTTGTACCACGAAACTTTCCGAGGGTGTGCCCAAACTTCTTGCTGACCACATGATCAGCACGTGATTTCGTTGGCTTGCTCAACTGAGCTAATTGAGCCCGTGTAGCAATGGCTCACCCGCATTCGCGTTAACTGCAGTTAATTCTGTAAACCATGGTTAAGCATAACCGCAGTTAAAGCTGCCCATGTGACAGAGGTAGTATAACAAAACTTGCCAGCTAGCATTGTAATTATGAACTTTTTAGATGTAAAAGTTTTAAGGCAGAAAGAGTAATAAATAATGTCATATGAGGGTTGATGGAGGCAGACTTTATTAGGTGAAATAAATTGCAGTAGAACCGCAAGTTGGGTGAGTTGGTTCACCTTCATCGCGAAATTTTAGCGCGCACAGAAGACGAGGACACAGTGGAGGGGACAAACGAAATAAGTGCTCGTTTTTCTCCTCCACTGTGTCCTTGTTTTTTGTGCATGCTGAAATTTTGTGATGAAGGCAAAATAGTGATGAGTGCATCAGTAACACCTGTTTTGTCTTGAAGAATGCAATTTGATATGGTAGATAACGGCGCAGCAGCCAGTATTTTGTATAGGGGGGAGGGGGTGACCCCCCTATAGATGTGTATGCTAGTGTGTATGTACATATGTATTGTCAGCTGCAAAAGTTTGTGGGATCTGCAGCGCGTAACGGAGCGGCAGAAAACGGCATTTCTGCGCCACTTATTGTCACATGAAATGGTGTTGAGGCTATCGGCAGAGGCCTCCGCGATTAGTTCTGGCAAAGGTGCGTTAGCAGAGCTGATCACCAAGGCCAGGGCCAATAGCCTCAACACCACGCCGTGTGACGATAGGTGGTGCAGCAATGCAGTTTTCCGCCATGCGCTACAGATCCCGCAAACTTTTGCGGCCGACAGTACATATATATGCATATATGCTCGCTGATTTAAATGTGGCATGAATATCAGAACGACCGGTATGCTCAATTGCTCGAGATAACCGCATTAGTCTCCACGAATCTGGCTGCTAAAGGTAATGTTGGCTTTGATGCAAGTGTTTTGAGTCAAAATTGCACCTATATCACACAAATTGAAGATGGTGGGAAAGGAAAGTATGTGCATTATCTTGCCGTAAATTGTCGCGTTTGAATCCTTGAGCACTGTACACACAAAAGCTGAAACAATCTTTTTGTTCTCGATTCCTCCCCCCCCCTCCCCCCCGTAAATAATACCCCCGTAAATAATATACAGTAGACTCCCATGAAATGGAACCTGAAGGGACCAGGAAAATATGTTCCGTTTAACAGTAGTTCTGTTTACCGGTAGTTGAATAGGGGTGCAGAATTCAAGCATGAAACCAATCATGTCAGAGCCAGTTGTTCCATTTAAGCAGCAGTTCTGTTTAACAGATTTTCGTTGACTGAGAGTCTACTGTATATTTCATTTTCATAAGTGGACAAAATAGTGAAAATTGAATGAGTTATGGATTTCTTTTTAGCCGGCAAGTTATTCTAGCTGAAGCTTTTTTTTCCCCCTTTTATACAGCACAGAGAATATGGAAGACACAACAGTGAATGCAAAGACAGAAGAAGATGATAGCTTGGCATCTCGACAAGATGACAGCAATGATAAGGATTCGACTAGTTCCGAGCCAGGTCGCAATGGAGTTGCTGAAGATAGCTCTATGCCCGCGAAGGAGTCTCAGAACTCTGGTGACGTTAAGCCTAGCAAAGAAGCATTGGAACAGCCACTGGAAGAGGAAAGTGAAGAAGAAGGTGGGGATGAAGAAGAGAAAGTGCAGCCTGGCCTTCCCAAGTTCCTTCGTCGTTACGTGAAGATTGGCAAGTATGTACCAGTGTCTATGCCAAAGAGTGGTGACTTTCGCATGGAAGAATTAGAGGCTTTGCTAGAAGCACCATCATTGGTGACTCCCCTGCTTATTAAAAAACCAGACCAGTTTTTTACTGAAAATGGTGCAGCCCGTGACAAAAAACCTGAAAAGAAAAGAGTGTCTCCTTTAGGAAAGGGGGGCAACTCTGTAAGTGACTTTTTCCAGAGCACAGCTGGGGAGTTCTTAATTGGTCTTGGACTGAGTAGGGCTCTTGAAGTGTTCAACCGGGATCTAATACGGCTTAAGGAACGTGAAATGAAGAAGGCAGGCGGCCGTACGCAAGAGATGATTGAGGAACACCGTAGGCTGACTGAAGCACACCAGCAAGCTAAAATTGCCAATGCCCCATACACTTTCAAGGTGAAGCCTTGCAGAGTGTGCGACTTCAAGACTGAATCAAGTCTTGTCCTAGAAGGCCACCTACTGACACCACATTTTACGTCACGTCGGGAACTTCAGTGCAGTTTTTGCAACTTTGTGACACGTGATGCCAAGGCCATTGTGTTCCACATGGAAGCTATCCACAACAAACTGCCAACCATGGAGCCCCCACCACAGTTCTATGAGTGCCCTTTTTGTCCTTTCGAGACCAACCTTAAGACTAAAGCCAGTGGCCATGTCAACCGTTGCCAGAAATATTTCAACAATGGCATGAATCAGCTGCCATCTGGTGACTTTCAGCCTCCAGGAGTGACAGCTAAGCCAATTACTATAGAAGACATTAAAACTTATGAAAAGTTCTTTCTGGCATTAGGCACTAATGCTGCAGCTCCAGCAAAAGGTGGCCAAAACCGCACATACACTGCACTGAGCCGGAATGGAGCCCCTGCACTTGCAGGTCCCCGGGGAGCAGCCCCACCGCTTTACCAGCAGCTGGCGTCAACTGCATCGCTGAATCAGAACCGGGGACGTGGACGTCCTAGGCTAGCTTTGATTCAGCCAGCTCCTGTATCCAACCAAGTGTTCCAAGTTGTTGGTAGTGGTTCAGAAGTGATTCCACTGCTTAATGGAAGCCCACAGCTGACTGTGACCCTTGCCCGCGCTCCAACGCCTGCCAACAATGGCAATACAAGACCAGGTCCTCGTGCCGCAGCTCCTTTGCAAGCCCAACAACAAACCCCACCAGGCCAGCGACCACGAACACCTGTGATCCTTGAATCTAGTGGTTCAGGTGCAGCTTTTGTCATCTGCGAAATCTGTGATGGCTATATAAAAGACCTGGAGCAGCTGCGTACACACATGCAGTGGATACACAAGGTGAAGATCCACCCTAAGATGCTCGCTTCCCGCCCTCCACTTAACTGTCAGAAGTGCCAGTGGCGTTTCTTCACGGATCAAGGGCTGGAGCGCCACCTCCTTGGTGCTCATGGCTTGGTCACATCCAACATGCAGGATCTGGCCAACTCTGGCCAAGATGGTGGTCGCTGCACTGTGTGTGGCCGCATCTATGCCTCCAAGCTGGTTGCTCACATGAGTCAGGTGAGAAGCCGACTTTGCATTTGCATAACAGTGCTTTTTGTTTGTTACGTTTTGTTACCACAGATGAGCAACTTGTAAGTGTAAATATATTGCTTTGCTGTGTGTGCAGGTGCACCGTGTGGTCTTGAAGCCAGCGCATCTCTCCTACAAGTGCACAGTGTGCACAGCAACGTTCAACCTTTACAAGCTTTTTGAAACACATGTATACACAGTGCACAGTGGGGCCATGAAGCGTTCTTCTGCTGCTGCATCAGATGACAGGCCTGCAAAGCGACCAGCCGTGGCCCCGCCCTCACTTCCTGTGGCCCCTACAAAAGCAGCCACTGTTTCGACAAAGGCAGAAGCCAAGCCTGAGCCCAAGGAAACTGCCAGCGTGCCAGCAAAACCTGCACCCAAGCCTCCCACTTCTGCGAGTAGCAAGGTGGAGGAGGCAGCCCCCGCAAAAGTGGCCACTCCTGTTGCATCATTGGAGCCAGCCGAGCCTCAAGTGGGCAACCGATGTGCAACTTGCAAGGAGAATGTGGAGGACTTGGCAGAACACCTGAAGGAAAAGCACATACGGCGTTGCCATGTTCGTGTGTGCCACATTGAAAAGTGCGACCGGTGCCTGTGCTCCTTCGATGGCATGATTGTGCTACACACATCAGACTTTGGTGATGAGGACAGCTCAGAGGATGACGAGGAGGAGGATGAGGAGGATGCTGCCCGTCAGGAACCCATGGATGTGGATGGGCCCCGCTGCCCTAAAGACGCTGGTGGACAAGACTTGAAAAAGCCAGATGTGGATGACCAGCAGGCTGATGGGGAGTGACCTTGACTCATGTGCTTAGGAGTGTCTTGAAATTTTTTGGTGGCATTCGGAGCCTGGCTGGAAGGAGGTCTCCGGAGTGCAGTAGTGGCACCAAGTGACTGGGGAATGAACACGTGATGTTCATCAGTACCATTGCTCCTGCACCATTTCCTGCTGTAGTGGCTACTGAGTAATACTAAATTGGCCACTCCCTTACTATTCTTAACTTCTGGAAAAGGAAGGACACTCACTGTAGGAGTGCTTTGGAGATGGCTTTATCCTCAGTCCTCCCCTCAGAATTGCACAAGGACTGGCCGCAGAAAACCAGCCCTGGAGTGGTTACCTTCTCACATGAAAAACTGGTGTGCGACACATTTATTTTGAAAAATGATATTTATATTTATATAATGTTTTTTGCTTGCCTCTTACAGCTTCATTTAGTAGTTTGATCTCTCTGGGTGCGCTATTTACCTTTGTTAGCTATACCTAATGTACTTTTATTTTAATATACCTTATTTTTAAAACAGGAAATTTACAATTTAGTGTTAAATCATTTTCTTCTTGCTATATACTTTCTTTTACCTCTCCCCCCCCCTCCTTTTTTTTAGTAATACTCATGCAATGCTCCTAAGCATGCTTTTTCACCATCTGTACCACACTCGTCAAACCTTGTTGAGTGATGAAAACTGCATCCCCCCCCCCTTTTTTTTCTGTACATAGCGCTGAATTAAAACTGATTTTGTGCGAGTTCCGTTTTGGAACCGCTGTAAATCTTGTTATCTATATTAAATCTGTAAAGTGCATTTGTGGTTGTTTATCTTTTAAATGTTGCATTCTCACCCTTTAGCTCGAATATTTCAAATGAAAATAGCTTGGTTGAAACAGCCAAGTAAGTACTAAAACTGGAGATCAACTGACAATAGTAGTAGTGTGTTTTTAGCATCAATTATGCCATGTTGCACTGTTTGCATATTGCAGACAAGATTGAATCCAACTTTGGGAACTAGCATTTAATAGCTGTGCAAGCAGTGTTAGCTTGGTTATTTCTGTTCTATTTGAACAGAGAAATTTGTGCATGTGCATGATCAATGTGTTTGTGTGTGGACCTTTCTTTCATGCGAGGGGTGTGAACATGCTAGCAAGTCCATGGTTGCTACAGCTGTATGCAGTGAATGAAGTTTGTGTGGCTGGTGTAGTGTGAATGTGGGGGTTTATGGCTGCAAGTGCCCTTGCATTCCATTAATTAATAGACCTCTCTTTTTTAATGTGAGGCAGCAGTAGTCTTGTTTTATTTCTTTAGCTCCACCATAATACATGCTCCAAGTTGTTTTTTTCTCTTCCTCACTCATTCATAAATAGTAAAAACTTGCATTTATCATTGCTCTCAAAACTTAAAAGGTGCCCGCATCTGTACATACAGGAATAGGATTCCTGGCTAGAAATTTTCTCTCTTTTCACACATATGTGGCCATTATGTGTGTCTGCCTTATGTTACATATAATTTGATCATCAATGTATATGAACTCGGTATGTACAAAATGGTTTTGGAAGTTATACAGGCCAACATAAAATGCTGTGCAGTCAACTATATCATGCACAGGTTTCTTGTCCAAGTGTGTAAATACACTATCATATTGAAGCGGTGTTTTGTAGTGCAGTTTAGTTTATTTAGAATGTTGCAAACACTTTTTCACAACTTCTCAGACATAATATAATTGTCATTGATAATTGACTTTTTATTTTTGTGACAGAAGCATTGTAGGCGCTGAGTAATTGAACTACTGTTAGATAGGGTGACGAAATTGGATGCAAGCTGATAGTGAGTTGTGAAAAACATTTTCTTCAATGTTAGCATAAGCTGTTTATATTGTGATGGTTAAAAAGGCTTGCATGGTTTTGTCTGTGACTTCAGAACAAATAATGTTAATATTGCAATTATGAGCAAGGCAGTGCAATGGTTTAGTATTAATGGAATGTTGCAGCAATAAATTATGCAGCTGACCAGACAGCAGTGCTGTGCAGTGCCGCATGCACCAGGTACAGGGCTATCCACTGCTGTGTAGAGGGCAAGAGAAGACGGCCTTTTGTATGGGGCGACACCCACTAGTGGTTGCTTGGTCCGAAACACTGCAGCAAGGATCATGTGCAACCTAAGAGAGATGCATATTTGTGCATATATATAGCTTTAAACGAGCAGCAATGTTGGAATGTTGCTTAGTTTTTTTCAGGCTTGCACATGGTCTGAAGCTGCTGTCTCGAATCGCTAGACGATGGAATCATGAACGTGGGCTGACAATGCATGAATGATGTCACTTGGCATAAAAGAAAACCAAAAAAGTTTTCATTAATTTAAGATGGCATAATCGGCCAACAAAATTGCACATATAATGTGTGTAGTGGCTAGAACAAATATATAAATACATTGCCTAAATTTCCAATTTTGCCATGATTCCCAACGTGATACTGTGGAAGGGGAGCAGTACCTTGAAGTTAGTGCATGCCGTTTATGAAGTATGGGGTGTTTGCTATCGGTGCATGTGCACCAGATTAACTGTGCGGCCAACAGAGATTGCAAGCATCGGAAAGCCAAGTGCATGCCTAAGTGAATGCGCATAATTTGCAGATGCCATTCATGAAAAGCAGTTCTGCATGCACATATGTTTACTACACTTCTGGACCCAGCTGCAGCCAAGAGGTGTGGCATTCTGTAAGTGTCCACAAAATGGACTGCCCGTTTCAGCGTGCACTAATTGTATTGAGATCGAAGACAGGGTTCACTACTGGTGCCGGCTTGCTCACCCTCAATATTTAGCCAATCAGCGCGGGCTGAAATGAACAGTCCACTTAGTGGATACTTGCAGAATATCACCCCAAGCATTGCCCTATAATAGAGTAGAGGGCCATTAGCACTACACAGTAGTGAACAGCACTGTACACTGGATGAAGTCTGTTCTGGTCACCTGTAGGGCTGCCATCTCAGCAGAGACAGAAAAAAGGGGGAAAGGGGTGCAACACATCGCTTAAAAACATACAAAGAAAATGAAGCAAATTAACAAGTATTTCATGATTGAAATTTAACCCCTTTGGCCCCTATAAAAAAGGCATAAACATAAGTTGCTGTTGGTAGTTAACTGAAATTAAAACAAGCGTCTGAGGTATCATCAGTGCGGCTATGCCAACCTTGGTAGTAGTATTTTTTCATTATAACTATACAAAGTTTAAAGCAAGACTGCAAAAGATGAGAAGGATGACAACAGCCACAACCAAATTTTTGATGTCTTACTTATTAACTATTTTCTTCGTACCTATCATAATTTTTTATATCGTTTCTAAGATGTTGAAGGGCTTATTTACAGAATCTGTTTTCCTCAACATTAATGCATCGCCCTCAGCAATACACAGTCTTCGCGTCCTAAATAGAGGACACCGGCGCTCAGTGGTTGTCGGAGCTCTGAATTCATTGCAATTCAGAGTGCAGTTGTTTGTGTGAGCCTCCGATTTCTTGGTATTCTATTGAACAGCCTGGATTGCTTTACTAATTTGTAATTGGGCTCCAATAGCAAGATTGTATATAATAAATCTGAATACTTTTGCCGACTATAACAATAGTGTGCGATGGAGATAGAAGATAATGACAAAATGCAGTTCTGGCAACTTGATCTCGCAGGCATGGGCAAAAATAATTTTGGTGCAGGAAAGGAGGATTCAGCAATCTATTATGATGTCCCATATTATCTGGAGGCGATTCAAGTGCTATGAAGAGCTACGTATTGTGAGCACAGAAACTTGCTTCTGGACTTTAGATGCATTAACTAGTGTCGTGTTGCTACCATGCTGGCTTTTCAGCATTTAAATGCGTTAATAAGGTAGAATTAAATACCAGTGTCAAAACACACCATATTGGAATTTACAACCACTAAGCCTTTGTGTCCTATAAGTAGGACATGGCACAATTTTTCGTGTATACTGAATAATTATTCATTTCTTATATTCAGAATACATTATTTCTGTACTCTGCAGTACCATAGAGGGAAATCTGGTGCTACTGTCTATGGGAGCTGCCATGCGTGGCACTTCAGCCAATATGGGAATGATGGGTAGTACATGGATTTGCCTAAACTTCATTCTCAGTGATCAAAGCGACTTTTTACTTTTTAGAGCAAATTTCCGAGCAGAACTACCTCTTTGGAGCGGCCATAAGTGTTTTCGTAGCAGGAGAAAAGCAGCTATTGGTGCTTTCGGAGCAGATTGCAAAATATGCTGTACAGCTCCTGGAGTTCTAAGCATCACCGAAGCGTCTCGTGAATATTATTTCTTGTGAAAGATATTTTGCAGACAACAATCAACGTAAATTGCAAGGAACGAACAATTAGAAAGATGGTTATCAAACGGGCCGTGAAATGAGCTATATATTTAAAATACAATTTTGGTCATTTGCACATTTCACCAAAATAGCCTGCATGTAAAATGAAAAAAAAAAAAAAGCTAAATGACCTAAGTGCTTGATATGTCAGTTCTTGTTGCATAAATGAGATCAGAGCAGATAAAGGTGCATACTAGGATGATAGTATACAGATTGTTTTCGGTTTCTTTAGGGCTTTCCAGTTGGTCACACGATTAGAGTTCCTCACCTTCATTTTATCAGTGCCATTTTTGAGCAGGCTCAGAGCAGTTAACAAAAATCACAGTTTGTAACAGCATGTAGCAGCATTTCTCTTTTGGAGCAATTGGAGCACTTCCATCACTGCATTCCTTTGGCTTCGTGCGACCTGCAGCCACTTTGTCGCAAGATGAAGTTCAGCAGTCCCACTTCACCACCTTGAGCCTTTTAGGCTCACTAGTTCATATCAGCTGATGAGGTTCACAATGAGCCTTTGTTCTTTTTTTCCCGAAACAAAAGCCAAAACAACCCATGAAACACAAAACGTCTATAGCACGTTTTATAGAGGTTTCGTGAAAATAGACCAAGCCACAAGTGCATTTGAAGCCACAAGCACGAAGAAAGGCAAATCCATGTACTACCCATCATTCCCACGGTGACTGACCAATTGCAGTGCCGGAGTTCCCGCTAGTAAGTATTGTAGGAAACTCTGCGCTAGATGGTAGTAAAGTGGCGCCTACAAAAAAAATTTTCTGCCCGTTGAAAAGAATTCAGGGCTTAATGAAAAACTATATAAAATTTATTGTGCTCTAAAATTCTGAAGTCCTAAGTACATGAGGTTAAAGAATTGACCCTATGACTTCTACTCTAATGAACTCTGGAACCCACCCTTGCACTATCATCTACCCCTTTGTAGCACAAAGCTTAAAGTATGAGTTTCTCCGTAAGAAAGCTTCCCAAGTGAATAAAACTGCAGCATTTCCAACCTTTTCTTGGAATCTACATATAGCAAAGCTCCTTCACACCTTTGTTTTATACCAATATTTACACACAACGCGACATATGCTTGTCACTCTGGTGCCTTTGATCTCTGCAATCTACCACTGTGGAGAATGTTGCAAGCCAGTCTTGCAGGCTCAATTTCTTGACCACAGCTGCACTCGTTTGCGCTCGTTAGTGCTTGAGATGCAAGACTTTGCTGCATCGCTCCTAGATGGCACTGCCATCCCTATGAAGGTGGAGTTACTGTATATTCTACCAAAGGTAACATATATATTGGTAGAGAGAATGTTTTAATGAAAAGCTGGAGATGGGCATATATTAGCAGAATATACAGTAATATATATGAAGATACCGTCCCTATCTTCATAGGGACACAGGCTAACTATCAGTGTGGTTTCGATCAACAGCCTTGGGCTGCCTGCATTTCAAGGCACAAGCTGGTGCGGTGCACACACTGAAATGTTTATGGGCGATTGACAGTGAGCAGCCAGATGTGTGTAGTGTTTGTGGTGGTGCCGAGGAAACTATGCAGCACACTGTGGCACAATGTAAGAAAACGAACCCATTGTAAGAGAGACATTCTCGTGTATGCTGCAATGGGCTTGATGGTGGAAAGGTTGATGGGGGAGCTGCAAACCGTACAAAGCGCAGCCTTGAAAGATGGGATAGTCAACTCTGGGGAGGTGATCCAAGGGAAGGTCAGAGAAGTGCACAAAGTGAGCTGCTCCCCCATAATGTGCCTCCCACTTCCCTCTTTGTTTCTCTGATCTCTTTTCCTTTTTTCTATTGCCAGGCCATCATAGATGCAGAGACTCATTATAAACGGTAAGGCACCACATCATCATATAAGAGCATGGAGGAAAGAAATACAGCTGGCAGCATGAAAGCAGCAAGAGTGCAGCAGTGGCACAGCCAAGGGGCTATTTGGTTTCTTAAACACCCAACCCTCCCCCAACTTCATAATTGACATCTTAGCGATCCCGTGTGCTTGATTTAGGTGCATGGTGAAGAACCCCAGGTGGTCAAAATTGTTCTGAAGTCCCCCACTGCCGCGTGCCTCATATGCATATTGTGGTTTTGGAACGTAAAACCCCAGGAATTATTATTAAACATGTTAGTTATTCGAGCAATAGTTATAAAGTTGACCAAATAATACTTGGCGATGAAAATACATACTGGCTCTAAGTACACAGAACTGCTGCTGATATGCATCTGGTGCTATTCAGAGCTCGTAGGTTTTTTTTCTAAATCTTGGTCCGAATTAGCTGGGACAGTGCATGTGTGCGTGGTACATATATATATATGTATATGGCATTTTTTCTCGTTTTTCGACCATTTCAGATTCTGCTGAAAAAAAATAATGCTAATATTGGAATTTGGGAAGTCGCTATTCAAGCCCCATTTTCTTGGAAAAAAAAAGGGGTGTGATGCCTTGAGGGTGCTTCAAACTTTGTACACAGAAATGAAATTGTGTCATGCAAAAAATAATTCACACAAAATTGTTGGTTCGATCAATTACTGTGCGAGAGGAAACATTTATTATCAAAGTAAGGATAAGTCTTCTTCATTTAGTGGGGTCCTCATTCCAGGGCTCCATTGCCTTACACGAATCTGCGAGTTTGCTGGACCAGCTGTTAATGTTCCTGCCTGCTTGAGCTGGGCAGTGCAAACTCTCAAGAGGAAGGAGCATGGATAGGAACGGGAGGAATGCCCAGTGAATTGAAGCATTCTCATGTGGAGTGATAGAATGTAGGCATGGACCCATAGTAGGAACTGCAGCAGTGCCAGGATTTTTTACAAGGAAGGAGGGGGGGGGGCACCCACAACAATAGAGTTCTTTAAGGGGGGCCAGGAAGGCGAGGAACTTATGCACTATGTTTTGACTATGCTTTCGGGCTTGGGGCCCCATCCCCCCTGTGCTCTCCCCCTTAGGAAGGGTATAGAATGGTATGAAAGAGATTAAGCATGTAAAAACAAGAGAATTTGTCTGCAGTTGCTGCCAGCCGACTGCATCTGCCCTATTAAATGAAGGGTGGGAAAGGGGTAAACATGACTGCCTTGTTGGTAGAACTGTAGCATTGTGGTGTAGTTTAGTGTTTCTGTCAGTGCATTGTCTGGATATGACATCTCCTCTGATCGTGCCTGGCCAGTCAGACCTTGGGCAACCACATGAACGCGTTCATTACCACGGTGAGAGGAATGTCTAGGTGTCTAGACTATATGCACCCTCCATGAAGCAGAGGGGGAAACGGAAGGATTCTGTGCGAGTATGTGTCCACAAGTCCCTGCATGAAGGCATGCCAGGCAGCCTGTGAGTCTGTCACTATAGCTCCTTCCTTTGCCAGCCCACTGTCAGCAGTGTGAAGTATGCCAGGCACCACAAGTGTGTGTGTGAAATATTTTTATTTAATGTTCGTGATGATACAGTTAATCTTCATTTAAATTTACATTATTTTTGGTCACGAGGAAATATTGCAAAATGCAGCATTGCAGCAGAAAAAGATTCTTTCATGAGGATTATATTCACATAATGGGCTTTATAAGTGCATATACTAAGTAATAAAAAAACTGCAGGAACAAATAAGACAGAAATTCAGTAAAGTGACTTGTTGGGTAGTAAAGTGACTTGTCGTGGTATTTGTGCTATTCTACCGTAAGACAGAAATGTTGTGACAAAATTGGTAAAAATAGCATTTAAACTCATATTGTGGCTTTATTTTTTGCAGTTTAGCAGTCCAAGTGTAAATATCGCCTATACATTATTGTGTAGTATGCTTTGTTGCTGTTGGTAACCTACACAGAAAATTTTAAAAGAGTAATTTTCATTTTAAGAGAGAAAAAAATGTTCGAACTGAATAACCAGAAAGTTGCATGAAGTTTCGCTTCACGGCAGAGCATGGCACAGGATTCGAGGGGGCACCTCATCTCTACAGTTAATGCAATCATACAACTGCTCGCCAAAGATTTAAGTAATACCACGGTATGCAGCGTCACACTGAAACACCCATAGTGATATAGGCCCAGTCTCTTATCTCTCCAGGATCTCTTGGGGGTGCTGCGGTGCCAGGTGCTGCCAATGAATGTGGAGAGAAAACTCGTAACACAAGTGGTCACCTCACTGCTCTCCCCTTCACGCCGCCTTGAGTTCCCGTTGCTTTTCACGTATGCTGCACATGCTCTGCACATGTTTTCACGGGTTTCGTGGCTTGCGAGGTGTTCTAAGATCCACGTGACTGAGGACTCCTTTCGTAGCTGCAGTGTGGTGAAAAGGCAGGCAGCGTATACTCAGCCTTATAGGAGTTGTGAAGCAGGTTATAGCAGATGACATCATCCTGGTCTGGGCGAAGGGTTTTTTGCATAATGAAATATTTGTGGCACAACTAAGGACGAAAAGGAAAAACGAGAGAAGACTGGATAGGGTGCGAGATTCACATTTTCCCCAAGAGACAGGATTGTGCTGTTTCCCACAAAATATATTTATTACAAATCCTTGTCGCCTCTGTTGGCTACCACGCATTTCCATTGGAACTGCGCAAATAGACAAAATGTATCACCGCAAAAACACAAATAGGACATATGTATACACGCCTTTCACTATATGTCCTCTATGATACACAATAGCGGCAGCAGCGTAAATACAGGGTGGCGCAAAGTCAAGTGACATATTTCAAGTAGAAATGAAGGAAGGGAATTCTCGGGGGCTAGTTTCTTTGTTTGACACAACCTTAATGAAAACCAACAGATAATGAAGCCACGGTAGGTATAGGCGACGTTAATTGTACTGTTTTAACTGTATTGTAGTAATTGTGATATAAATGTGTAAAAAAAAGAAGTAAAGTGGACGACAAGACCGTTGAAAAAGTCATTTCGTAGAAAACTGGCGGACGAATTTTAAATAAAGTTTATTCATTCATTCAATCGTCCACGTTACTTGCTTCACATTTACATCACAATTACTACTACAATACAGTTAAAACAGAACAATTAATGTCCCCTGTACCATTATCTGTTGGTTTTCATCAACGTTCTATTTCAAGTTGTCATACATTCTATATGGATGCAGGGAAAAAATAGGTAAGTCTATAAATAGGACCAAGTATGTCATTCATTTACGACCAATTACAAGGTCATTTCCTGAAAACTACATCTGGCAGATGGCCTTTTACATCACTGCATTGCTGCAGACGCTTCTTGAAGTTGCACACTCGCCTCCGTAGGTCCTCATAAATCGCTGCAACTTCGTCATCAATGGCTTGCGAGATTAGCATCAGTGGCTTCATCAACAATTTGAAATGTGTAAGTTGGCTCCGCACCGCACTGTATATAGCTTCGTAAATTTTTATTATTGGTTAAAACACGGAAGTTAAACGCACTGTAGTAATTTCTGCTTCACTGGCGGCACAGTCAAGATGCGGACGTGTATCACCCAGCAACTCGATTAATCAGTGCAGTTGTGAAGCAGGAATGAACTCTGGTTATGTTCAATGCTTCGTGCATACTCATTTTCTCTGCACATGTGAACTCCGACCATGCAATGGTAGCGCATGCAGCAAAATTTGTTTACATTGTTCAGTGCACTTCAGTAGCCATGCCTGTCTGCTTCTTGGTGTCATCTATTTTGGAATTGGTAGAATTTCACTGGTGGGGTCAACGCCTTCGCGTTTGCGTGGCCATTGTCACAGTTAACAATGCAGCAATATCTATCAGTCCCTCGTCAGGGCGACATCGCAGAACGAGGGACTTTTCATGTGCGATGCGAGCTTCGCAAATGCGTTAGAACCAAGGGGAGTGGAGGAGTCGTGCCATGCGGCAGAAGTTCGTTTTCTCCGGTAGGGAATGGCAAGCGCTGGCGTCGGTGGAGAAACTTGAGTGGGTCTTCCGTATAGCTGTATCACTGGAGGATCACAATTATGGACATGGTTTCTTAATGTACATATGATCCGTTTACATCCCAAGAGAAAATAAACAGCATTCTTTCCCTCAGAACACTATATGTAGTGATGTAGTCGGGGGTCTGCCCAGAGGACCGGAGCCAGCCAGAGTCCCGGGGAGATGACGAGGAGAGGAGCCCGGAGCTGTTAACAGTTGACGTTTATTACATTATT
Organism: Rhipicephalus sanguineus; assembly: GCF_013339695.2. Classification (NCBI taxonomy): domain Eukaryota; kingdom Metazoa; phylum Arthropoda; class Arachnida; order Ixodida; family Ixodidae; genus Rhipicephalus; species Rhipicephalus sanguineus. The sequence continues at coordinate 230,345,778 of NC_051176.1, forward strand.
TACAGGTAGCGTGTTGCTACATGATGGGATTAGCATCATGGAAGCTCTCGGAGCTCGTGAGAGGTTGAGAGAACTTGTGAGAGCTCGTCGGGAGCGCATCGGCGCTCGCATTTTATGTCCTGGTCTTCCCAGAGTTCCCTGTAGGAAAAACAATGGAGGCCAGGATAGTCCAATGAAAATTTCCATCTTCACTTCCGCCCCCAAAAGGGGAAGGTGAAACGCCGCCTCCTTCCTAACCCACGAAAGGAGAAAGAGGCACGTCCAGTCCGTCCCATGGCGAGGGAAAAACACTGCCCACCGCGCACACACGGCACAGCACGAAGACGTTTGAGTCTTACGTGGAAGTCAATTTCGTAGTCTGTTGCAATGATGGGTATGCGGCGCCAGGCAGGCCACGTGGTGGAAACAGCGGCAACAAGGCGCCACGGAGAACGTGGGAAATGCATCCGCAGACGGTTCCCAAACGCTGGGTCCTTTGTCCGGGGCACCTTGACGACAAAGCAAGCCGCCTCGACGGCCAACAACTCTTCCTAAACTGTCAGTCGGTCAGGCGTGCCCAAAGGGTTTTACGAGGGCCGCAGACAACCCGAGAATGTTAGACGAACGACCTTCCGTGTTGTCGCCGCTCTTGGGGCATCTCTGGAACCGCTGACCCGGAAGAAATCAGGGTAGTCTTAGCCGCAACGTCTCATGCGTCAAAGCGGCGCCAAGCCAGGCAGGCCGATCATAACAGTAGGCTGTTGCAATTGTGTGCACATTTTCGCAAAACTGAAGATCAACATATATAACAGAATTTCATGATGGCTAAGTTTATTAAAAAGAGAGTAGTATACTGCTGAAACAGTCCTGGTGAAGCTACAGGGCTGTTAATGGTACAGTTTTCTTGTTTTAGCAGCCTCTAAACAGCCTCTGAGCAGACACGTGTACCTAGTTGGCATCACTACGACGCAAGTACCAGCAAGACTTTACAGCTTACCATGGCAGCCATAAGTGCTGCCTAGTCTCGAAGGCCATGCCAAGCCGTGCATTTCAGCCTGTACGTTACTTTTGGCAAGTAGTAATGGCAGCATACTTTTCATTTTATTGCGATAAGCAATTATATGGACAGTCTCGGCTGGATTTTGCCGTCACCGCCGTCATGCACCGTATATGTATAAGTATGTATATATATATAAAAGCCCCAAAGAAAAGTAATTCAGAAAAAATGCTTCCGAAGCGCGGAATCGAACCAGGGACCTCTTGCTCCGCAGCGAGTGGCGCTAGCCACTACGCCACGAAACGCAAATCCTCCAGGTAGCTAACGGCGAGCGTTATATACACACCCTTTACCACTGGACGGACTCAGAGACGGCAGGCGATAATAAGCGTTTCTTCATTACCAGCGAGATGGCGTTAGGAGCGCGACGGGCGCATTTAAAAGTCGTCGGCGAGCTCGCTCGCTCCTTCTTATATTTGCGCAGGGAGAACCTTGCCCTTCCGCTGTCTGCTCGCGCGGTTTTCTCGTAGTGAGGGGAAGAGGAATGTTTCAAGCTTTCACCGTGATGTCCGCTCTTATGTTACGGAGTGTACGAAAGTCACTCGAGCTCAAGGGATGCTGCTAAACGAAGAAACAGAAGATGAGCGCGAACTATCAAGTGTCACAGCTCGACACTTGAAGCACGCTAGTTTCCTTCGCTGCTTCGGCCGCCTTCGCAACAGGAGCGCTGTTCAAACTGAGAGTATTCATTGGCGAGCCTCACTTCGTATAGCATTAATTTCTTGCTATCGCATTCATTGCTTCGCCTTTGTGGCGAAACTGTGACTTTTTTTGGTATTGAAAACAAATATTTTTGCAAGGTTCTCAACACTTTGCACGGAGGATCCTCTATATAGTGAGGGTACACCATCTCAAACTGTGTTTTTTACACAGTTAAAATTTCATTGTAGTTGGCATTTAAAGATTCCATTGTCGTCATTATCTCATGCTTGCTGACCACCCTGTCAAAAAATATAGCTGTATCCACCCCTGCATTGATGCATCGTATCTGTAGACATTGGGTACAACAAACGTGGCAAATGGCGCAAGGTCGCAAGGGACCGAAACTATGTGTGCACGTCGTCCCTTCAATTGTGTAAAGGCATCACAGAGCGGTGCCCTACACTTTTATGACGCACATTTAACACGGACATGCTGTAAACAGCTGGCAGCAGCTACAGTCCGCTGTATCGGTGACCAACCTTCATGATTACACACACTGGTAAACCAAAAAAGCTGGCCAAACGCACGCAATGCCAGCATTTATCTGTGTGCACCATTAGCACTCGTCTTCATCATCACCAAAAGACAGAAGACGGTTGTCTCTGACTGAATTCACTTGCTGGCGGCGGCTCTTGTCAACCTCCTTGAGCCTCTTCGCTTGCCCATCTGTTGGAGTGGTGGCATCTTTCCTTTTTGTTGGCTTCTTGAACATTATCTTGCCATCAGAAGGTCCATTATCTGAAACTTCACACGTAAGCAACAATCAATGGCGATGATAAATGACTGTGTGATAGCCTAGTAGAGTTTATGAGAACGACAATTTGCAAAACTGGTCTTTGAGAATTGCTAGTGTTCTCACAGGTAAAAGCAGCCTCATTACACAGGCCAGGGATGCATGTTGGTTGGCACCAAGGACATTACTGTCCTCACAGACAATATTCTGCAGAGTAACAGAGAGCTGAGCTAGTTGGTAAGTATTCATTCTAAAAGACAGGGTGTGCAAACACGGACACAAGAAAGAAGTCAAGACACCACAAATGCTGACTAACGACTGCAAAGGTACACAATGACAGAAAAGAAAGAAGACACAAAAACTTATCTGTGCAAACCTAGGCAATAGGCGAACCTATCAATCCGGCATGCGTGTGGGTCTACGTGAAAGATAACTGTTAATATAATACATTTGATTTCTTCTTTATGCAAGTTAATCAACGGTTGACTCGCGCATGTGCTACCACTATTATCGATGTGCCATGCCTCAACCATCAGATGCGCTTCTTCATTCCTGTGCTGGTACAAAACTGCACATTCATCAAATTTTGGTGTGCACTTACATTCTCGACAATGTAAAGGTAGATTAGAAGGTGAGTCCGGTTAGCGATCTCTCATGTTCCAATAGTCTCTGGTTAACACAGGGACACGTCTGTCTTACGCAGAAGCGGCTGCAGCTAGAAGGAACCTGTACGGCAATCAGTGAATTTGTTGGTGTGTTTTACGAAACAAATGTCAGTCTGCTTCTTGTCTAATAGTCTCTTATTCTTTCTCTGCACAGTGGCACAAATCTTACCTAATTTATTGGCAGCCGTAAAAACAGCATCAACGCCGTATCTACTTACCACTTTCTTTAGCCTCTGAAATACGCAATGAAGGCAAGGAATACCTCCAACACGTTTCTTCCTATTGGTTTCTGCGACCATGCTCAGACTTAACAAAATGGACATTTTAAAATCTTTAGCGACAATGGCCACTGCAATGCGAGGATAACCTATCTCTAAAAGACGTGTAACCTGTGCGTTAAAGTTGGCACTCATTTTGTGCTCACACGACTTGGTGAGGGAAGATTAAAGGGACTGACAACCGCTCAGAACACGAATTGAGATAACCCCACTAAGAGAAGGAAGCTATACTGTATTGTCTAAAACGAACCCTGTTTTTCTTATTAAACATGGATTAATATTTTCATTTCATCACTCAAAATTACGGCAAAAAAGTGAACGTGCACATGTACCTATCACGTGACCTTTCACTGGTGTTGTGTACACTATTAATTGTCTCTATATTAGCATTGAAATACAGCACACTTTTTATTATAATCTTTTCTAACTTAAAACGTGCAGATATGTATTCGTTTGCACTGAGCAGAACAATGGCGCCGCCTTCGCTTGATGTATGACACAATGCTCATGAGTAGCAGCATGAACGTTGTTAGCCGGGGGCCCAGCAGCACCTGCCAACGTGTTCGAAAAGTACGAAGAGGGCCTCGCAGCCTCCGAGATTACCTCCGGCGCACGTTGCCGGACCTAATCGCTGAGGCTAGCTCGCAAGGTGGTAAAGAGATCTCACGTGACGGCGAGCGTTCGGGAAACTTATTTTACCTCCTTTTTATATTTTAAAATGGTCGAAAATGTCAGTATGAAGGTGGTTAACCACAGTTTCATCCACTCCTGTGAAAGCAAAACCTTGAGCATAATGCGAGGAGGGCTATCGGCATCGCTGTCGCTTCACAGCGTTGCTGGAGGACATCTACGTACAGTTCAGGGGCTTTTCCAGATAGAAAAATACTGCTAATAAAATAACCACGAGCTTCTGGGATTAACCGCTGCAGCTACAAGCACCACGAAGGGTGAGCTTTCTGTTGCACCGTAAAAAACTGGGTCGAGAAAACTCGGTTGTCAGTCCCTTTACGGCATGACATGGCTACACCATTTTTTACAACCTTAGAATACTTCGACGAGAAGTTTAACAGCGGTTTTGAAGATCTAGGAGAATACTGCCACCATATGTGGTTCTTCTGAAACCTTAAGGAAATGTCTAGAAATTGTATTCCATTATTCTGAGGCAACTCCTTCGTAAAGTTCAGCCCTTCTCCATTTATAATACGAATTTTTCGCTCACTGAGGTACCCAGGGATTCAAATTCCACACCACTACAAAAAATCAAGTAATCGTCCACATAATGAAAAACCTTAAGAATAGAATCACCTAAGGTGCTTTCTAAACGTTTGTCAACCTTGCTAAGGTATAAATCACTAAGAGTCGGAGCAACCTTTGAACCAATACAAATCCCTTATTTCTGCACATAAACCCCTTTTCTCCAACCTACCAGCGTCAACTTTAAATACATGGAAAGAATTTCTAGAAAAGCCTCCATAGAAATACCACATTTATCAGTTTCGTTCAGTTTCTTTCAGAGGAGGACTGCAGTGGTCGTAAAGTTTTTAGTATGGATATTGAGAACCTTTATTACTCTTTGCCGCATTAGGGGTTGTTAAAATGTGTTAATGACGGTATTACTGAAACACTGCAGGAAACGGTTTTCACTGATAAATTTGGTGTTTCTACAGAGGCTTTTCTAGTGATTTATACCGAGGAGGAAATGAGCGGGGAAGCTGAAATTTCTGGTACCCTGATAAGTTGTAGCACACCATGTAGGGCCTGCAATGTGATTATGCCAACAACCCAGCACTGCCTGCAAAGGGCTCCGGTGCCACTCAAATTACATCACTTTCACATTGTATATCTTAATATATTATTTTTCCAGGGTTTAAGAATTAACATAAAAGGCATATGCTGTGATAAAAATATTTTACAAATTTCAAAAACTCTAAAAAATAGCTCAGTGACAACCACAACACCTGGTTTGAGCAACTTTACCATATTTGTAATATTGCATATAACTAGCATTTATGACATACATATACAGGGTGGGTGGAAAGTAACTCCCTATCAAGAATTGTTTATAATTTTTGTAATACTTAGCCAATTTTAATGGAACAAAAATCTTTTTGCTCCTTACAGTAGGAAAATTGTTTTCATGTAAGCACCACCATTACTCTCCAATTTTTTTGTAAACGTGTTGTGCGATAAACCCGCCCCAAGAGGAACAAATCACTGGGCGTCAGGATGCCTTGCAGGCCATTATAGGGGGCCATGGCAACCCAACCAGCCTCCTGGAAAATGTGTTCTGAATAACATATAGACTCACAACTTTTGCTGAGGTCATGTGTCAATACCTCCAATGACATAAGTAACATATGTAATAAATTCTATGATTGTACCGAACAACATATTTTCTGTTTTATTAAAATTGGTTAAGTATTATAAAAGTTAGAAACAAGAGTCGTTTCCACTCACATGGTACAAATAGATTTTATACAGCAGAACCCCTGCAATACGTTTTTCACTGGAAGGGAGGGGGGGTGAGGACCCACCTGCAGTAGACAGGTAACATAACGTGCATATGCGGTCAAACTAATAAAACAGATGCACTGCACAGAGCTCCACCTCAGAATATTCATCAGTTTATGGCTTAAATATGTCCTTGATGGAGATCTGGCATTTCTTTCATACCTCTGCCAGAACCAGGCCCTTTTCGAGCACTTGGAAGGCCTAGTGGCAATCCACATCGCTGAACTTACTGACGTACTTCCTCAACACATCCAGCGCAGTGAAAGTTCACAAAGCATCAGGCAGGAACGTTTGCGGGAACGACGGGGGGTTCTGATATATATGTGTCTGTGAATTCTTTGCTGGGACTGAACACCAGAAACGTAACACGCAGGAAAAAATAGAAGTGAGGAATGTATAAGTTAGGTCCTACTCTGTTGTGTGTACACACAAACATACATCACAGAGGCTGTTCTTCAGTTGTGTAAGCTGTTATAGCTGACAGAAGAGAAGAGTTAGGTGGGCAGCCCTTTCAAGAAAACTGCCATATCAAGCAATTAACAGTTTAAATGCTTGATCTAATAGGTGCCATTTTTCTAACCTGGCATGAAGCAAAACCTGACAGCTGGCTGCACTGGTGGCTCTCTGCAGTCACGATTTATGGCTAAGAATAACATACACCTCAGATGGAAGTTAGTGGCCGATCATCGTCACGGCATTTACCAATGACCAGCGGCGCGGTTGTTGACGCAGGGCGAGTGTTCGATGCGATATCCGCCACTCGGCTTTAAAAATTTCAAGGCGCCGGTTCGTATGCAGCTCTTTGTCGGCGCAGTTCTGTAGCCGAAATCTAAATTCATGACCAGCAATGATTGCATGTTGAACAAATGGGATATTCTTCGCGTTTCCTCAATGGTTTTAACGACGCTCGGATGCCGCGCATCGCGCGTACGATCGCAGCGTCCGAGTCAGTTTTTAAGGGCATGTTGATAACGCTGCTTACCAAAGATGCAACTTACAAAGAACATATATGCGTTCAATTACCTTCTCTTTGACTGTGCATTTCAGCTTCCTCGGCAGTCAAATCACCCGCCTTGAGAACGACGACGACAGGCTTTTCGTCATCGAGGTCAGGGTCTACATCATCCACAGGACGGTGTTCCCTCTGTCAAGGAGCCAGCAGAAAGCAGTTATCCGCGATTACGGATGCTTCGAGAGTCCTCAACTGTACTTCTCACCTTCGTATCGATTGACGGGCCTTCTTTGTAGCCGACGCGCTCCTTAAGCTTCTTTAAGAACGGAGGGTCTGATGGCTTCACACATGTGACACTACTTTTTTTGGACATTTTTAATAAAGCGGCTCACACGCTGCCAGGCACACGAGAACACCTAAAACCGTATTCGCACCGGTGCGTTGCAGATGCGCTTGGCCATCCGTTCACAGCCCCTGGTACAGATGTGATGATGTGATGGCGGCGGCAGCAGCAGTCCGTCCGGGTTGGTTTGGCTTCGGACGTATTGTGCATGGTTTTGTCGTCCGTCCGATGTATGGTCCGATGCTTCTGAGGACAAAACCAACAAAACGATATAAAAAAAAACAAACAAACTCGGAGGCCATTTTAAACACCTGCCAACAGCAACACCTTCACTTTCGGTTTCGATGGTGAAGTGAGTTTTTAGAGTACATCTGGTACATCGGCCAATTTTTGAACGGCCATCATACCCAAGGTGTAACCGCATATGCACTCTCCTACAAGGGAAACTAATGAAGCTCCTTATTGAGACCAAGGAGGTTAAAAAAAAATTGCTGGAGTGGCGATTATTGCGCGAGAGTGAAGCCGTGCCCACCAAAAGATGGCGGCTGCGGCCGCCATCTTAGTAGGGGCACGATATATCATCTGCGTTTGGCGAAGAAAAGCGAGCGTTTTCCACGCACACCAGACGAGTTTAATATGGCAACTTCTACGGGTCAGATACTGCTCCAAGCGTGTCTTTGTGTTACTAGTTTTCATCAGTAAGCCTCAAAGTCATGGCAAATTTTATTGGAGATCAATCGCCAATACTCCACTCGACGGGTTACTTTTGTCGGCAACAACCTTTATTCGGCAACTATCCTTTATTCTATAATTAACGTAGTATTTATACTGAGAGATCAAAGCCATTTGATCTCTTAGTAGGCACCACCAGAAAAGAGCATGTTTCCGAGCTCTTTGGTGGGCAAAAGCTGGCTTCACTTGTGCTGGCAAGGCGTTGCGAGAGCTTCCACTCCAGAATTTTTTTTAAACCTCCTTGATTGAGACCAAGGAGGTTCTATAGAACCTCTGGAGTGGCAGTCCCGGCCGCCGCCAACGGGAGCAAGTGAAGCCGCCGGCGGCCATGTAGCTAGAGGAAAAACAGGCCGCGACCGCCATAGACGGCAATGGAATACGCGCGGCGCGCGCGTTGGTTTGCAGTCCCACAATCAAAAAATGAGATGGAAACTGCTTTAAACCCACGAACAGTTGCCTCTTCTCGTTTATGAAACAAATTATGTCATACAACCATTGTCAGCTGCAGACTTTCAGAATAATATGTTGTCGAAGGGGTGCTTCGTATATCGAGCGCGCTGGAACACTGTAATTACATATGTGTTACTAGGAACTGGGTTTTTGTGATGTAACGGCGTCAGTGTTCAAGGGGTAACCACAAGCTAACGTGGAACGCACTTATTCTCTTAACATAAGCACACATCTATCACGCGAACATTTGGCCAGAAGGAGGATTCGCAAGCATTAACCTACGTGGGCGACGTGTGCCATCACTTCTTCTTCAGTGGTTATTATTCAGGAAAGGAAAAAGGCACCTAATTTCTGTCTGCCTATAGGCGACACGGCGCAGTGCCTTGTAGGGGTGGGGGTAAGGAGGGAATAAAAGAATAGTAATAAAATAGAGAGAAAAGTGAGAGGAGCACATCCATCCAACGAAGAGAAAAGAGGACCCTCTCAGACTAGACGCATAAAAAAGTAAAGCAGCCGCGCCCTTCGGTGTTTCGGTTTCGGTTTGGTCGGATTTCAAAAGAGTTACATCTTGCTTTTGCCGCAATTTCGTCTTTTCGTAACTATTTGTGTTGAAGCTACGTCAAGGAGGTAGAAACTAACAGGCTTTTGTAGATGCGCTGGGAAAGCAGGAAACATTGTAGGTACACTGCCAGGCCGTCTGTCCCGTTCTGTCGAAGCAGTATTCTGCGAAGTGAATAGAGCAGAGGTGGTTGGTTGATGAAACGGGAAACAGCGCGGTAAACGACGACAAAGAAGGAACACACACACCACACCACACGAAGCGCTGTGTGGTGTGGTGTGTGTGTTCCTTCTTTGTCGTCGTTTACCGCGCTGTTTCCCGTTTCATCATGCTTTACCAACTAGCCAACAAGTTGACCTTAGTAGTGGTTGGTTGGTTGGTTGTTCCTTGGCAACCTGGCGCAACCCATCGCGGGGGATCGGCCATGAAACGGGCGGCACCTTATTTTAGAGATAAAATTGTCTTACATGGAGCAGAGGTGGTCAGAGATGGTCGAGCTGGTCACCGTCCTTAGCTCTCTAACAACTTCTTCGACCGGCACGTTCCCAGGTAGAACGCTGCGCGCAGTCTTTTGGAAACATGTAACACGGATAATCACGTCATGGAATGTTGCGTTTGCCAATCCCTCGATAAACATCCATCAAATTCGATATCCATGCACCGGATAAATATGCATGCACGCCGTCAGTCTTGTCTTGCAAGAAAACACCAGAAAGCTCGGAATTCTAAGGGCGTTCTGACTTCCTACTCGTACCAATATTGCTCGGTATACGTCCAGCTAGACTGCACCGACTTCGTGTATACACTTAAAAGTCACGTACAACGTCGTGTCAGCGAACATTTAAAGCGTAAAATTTTCGTCGCTACAACTGCACGCATGTATTACATGTATGCGCACCTTTCAAATTGTTTCCAGTTTAACAGCATGCACGAAAAACAGACAATCGTCAGCGAACTAAGTGAGGACACTTACACGTGAAAAGTGATCCCAGGCGTCTTCTTATTGCGATTTGTGCAGCCATAAGCGACGCACGAAGTCGCCATGGCCTCGTAAAATGTTTAACTGCTTTACAAAAGCATGCCACCGTCCCCAAAGACAACTGCGACGGCGGGGCAACGGAGCGCACTCCGTCGTCTGCTTCCGAGTTTTTCCTTTTGCAATATGGCGGCGACCGGCTTCACTTACGGGGGCGCCACCTCCACTCCAGAAGAAATAGTATATAACCTCCTTGATTGAGACACTCGGGCGCGGAGTGGAGTGAACTTCCGGCGTCACGGTTGACGTCAGAACCTCTCCCTGCTCTCCCTCTATGCATGCCCTCAGTTACCCGTCGCCCGTCCTCCACAAAACGTTTCAACGGCGGTCCGTAGTGGTTCAATTTGAAAAGTGATAAGTGGCGGTAACTTCATTCGGTGCGCAGGGAGCGCAGGCGACGCAGGTTTGTCTGGCATTTCCTATTCGCTGATTTTCAAATTCACACCGGGCGGTTTTGACAGCTTTAGTTTTGAACCGCTGCGACATTAGTGCGTTTGAACGTTTGGTTCGGAGACTTGTCTGGAGCGTGTCATTTCGAACTGTGCAAACACGACGTAAAGTGCTCCAGTTCCAACGTCTATTCAGTGTGCCCACAATGGCCAGCGGCAAGACTGTGCGATTTCTTCTTCCGCCGAAGACGTTCCCCGCGCTAACCCCTCGAAGACGTGTGCCGGAGCATTGCAAGTGCCGCTTTAAGTGCCCCACCTGTGAGGCCGTCTTCAGTCACTATGTTCTGCTTTGCGTGCACACCTGGAGCCATGCACCCGGCGACCTGCGCGTGCCGGATCCAGCCGTAAAGCCGTGCAGCATCCTTCAGAGCACGGAGAACTTTGGCCTGCAGTGCTTCCTCTGCCCCTTGCGATTTGCGTCACATTTGGCCCTACGGCAACATCTGGACGCCAGTCATACTGCTGCCGAAGACGTCAAGTTGCTACGGTTTGCGTGCGCTTTCTGCGCCATGCGGTACGCGTCAGCCGATCTGCTCATTGCGCATATCCAGCAACACGACGTTTGGGAAGACGGAGACTTCTATCCGCTATTTGCTGGTATCGTAGGCAAGCCGCTTTGCGAACGCGACGATACAGTGACGTCTTTTGAGCTTGATGACCTCATAAAAGAATTGCAGAAAATCGCTGGCGACTTGCCTGCCCAACAGCCAATGCGCAAGTCTGCCCTGTCCACAAAGAGTCGCTCCGGTGTGCACACGCCGCTCAACTACCTGTGTGCTCTGTGCGGCATGAAGTTTCAGCACGGCTACCAGATTGATGAGCATGTGCGCATGCGTCACAAGGGCTTTCTCAAGCTAATGAAAGCACGACATGCCTGCGTTTACTGTGGCACTAAATTCTTTAAGCTGTCAATGCTTAGGGAGCACCTACTCATGCATCATGCCATCTCAGTTACACCCCGAAAGAAAAACCCCGTGCGAGTTTGAGTGATTTAAGAAGTAACACTGAATGAACACTGCACTATATTTTTCAAATATATAAAAACCAGCAAAGTGTAGTGATGTAAAAAAAAAAAAATGTTAGTTTTATACTTCTCTGTCGCCTTCGCGATTTGACTTCAAGTCCCCAGTATTCTACAAGATTTTTTGCTACTCATTTAAAGGAGAACGAAGAGGAGCCATAGCAGCTTTTTAGGTGCACAGTCAACATGTGTGCTAAGCAAGCAAGTGCTGTATGTATCGCTGTTACAAAGGTTATGCATAGTCTATTTTCACCGGAATAATAAATGTGGTTATGGCTTCTGTGACCCTGAAGTATAACTTCGTGTTTCCGTACATTTCATTAGATATAAAATGTGCAGACCTACATCAGGAATGAGAAATTGGTGGCAGTTGAAGATAAGGTGCGATTACTTGCCCACTACTACGGAATATAAGTGCACTATTTTTTTCATAATACCAAGCACTTTCCATTTTTTTATGAAGTACAGGTGGTGTGTATTGGTATACAACTTGCTTGAAACACTTTCCGCAAAGGGGTATTATTTGTAGGTTTTGATTGATGTGTAGTGATTATGTGATAAGAGAAAAAGGAATTAAAGTGAAAAAAAAAAAACTAACGGTTGGTGGGGACCAAACCCACAATGACAATACCCACACTTCCTCTACTGGGCCAGCACTTAAGGTCACCAGCATTTAAGGGGAGCCTGGTCCCCCTTGCCTGGTAATTTCATCTTGGAAACACCACTTCATCTTGGAAACATACATAGAAGCATTCCATATGGTTTGGGAGGGCCCCCCTCCTTTCAGAAAAGAGACCAAACCCTGGCTCTACCGTACACTGTCTATCTTGTAGGCACTATAGCCCTACTTTCTTTGTGGGTGCAGGCCATTGTGCAATTGCCAGCTCTTCCGATTAGACATCACCATGCCCAAACACCATTCTACATGAAGAAAAATAATACTATCTGCCTTTATATCTGGCCATGGAGATTGCATTAGTATAAAGAAAGATATTGAGGTATAAATAATTGATTATCCACGACTGAAGCTTCACTTCAGCATATAAAATTGTTTTGGGGTCTTCTAATTTGACAACCTATATATTCCCTACAGATTCCCTACACTGGTACCACGAAAAAGTCTTATTTACAGGCAACTACAGACATAGGTAGTTATTTTGGTATGAATACATCACTGCTGCAGTGCACCACAGTGACTGTCATCATCCAATGCAACCAGTTTGAAACATGTAGATCTTTGAACATAAATCTATGCACTAAATTGAGATAAGCCACTGATGCACACACTGGTAGGGCCATCATCCTGGTTCATCTATTCTTCCTGACTTGATGTTTATTTATATTCAATGTGAATTGGATAGATCCTCTTGGAACAGGGCGAGTGGGGCTTCGTTCTCAGAGAAAATGCAGCCACCTAATTGCAAGCTTCTCTTGTGCATATCATGGGGAAAAAATGCTTAGAGTGGACAGACCTGATGATGCAGAAGATTGCTTGATGAATGCAGCTTTCAGCAGTATTGCGTAGCTAGTGTGATCACATCTTGCCAGGAGCTGATGTGCATATCAGTAGCTTATTATGCTGTGTCATCACCACTTCCAATTGTTTTAGTGTGACGTCAAAAAAAGATGTGTGCGAAAGTGTAATTTTTTTTCTTTAAAAGAACTTTCCAGTTTGATTGCAAAGTTGCATTTCAACATTCTGTACAGGCTTAAATTTATGCTCTACTGGTCTGACTCACAAACACAAGATGTGCTTTCCTGATGTGTCGTGTGTCTCCAGCAATATGATATGCAGAAATTCAAGTGTTCCTTTTAACAGCGGCCCATATAGTATTTAGAATGCAGTTATTGGCATCTTATCACTTTCAGTTTTTTTATGTTCATTTTAGAAAACCATTTATCAGTATTCTTGATAATGATAACTGACACCAAATATTTTTTAAAGAATATAAAAGATAAAAGGAAAAAGCTAACCTGGCACCAAAAACTGTACTACTTCTACTTTCAAGGCGGTATAGAAAAATAGCCACGTAATACAGTGCAAAACAAAAAAGTGTGCCAAAACTCAATGCAGAAAGGTCTTGGATAAACTAGTCAGGACAGAGCAAGGGAATGCGGCCAATTGTAGCCATGCAATCTGCAACTTGAGACAGAGAGAGAGAGAAAAGACATCTATTTGGTCCGGAGGAAGAGTATGAGGGGGTGTGTCCAGATAAGATTGCACACAAGATCCCGGTCACCATTCCCGCTTTTGATGAAATTTACTGTAGGCCAAGGCATTAGACCCAGAACAAAGGTTTTGAAGTTAGTTTTGCGAAAAAAGAAATCTGTTCGGCTGAAAAAAAAAAAGTTTTGGCCACAAAAAGCACTTTTCCGACAATTTCGCGATTTCTGAATTTTGAGCGCAACTAGGGAGAAAACGGTGCACTTCTTGGTCATAATATTTATTCTCCTCAAAGAACAAGTGAAATACAATTTTATGAGTCTATTATTTCCCTTTCTTGTTGAAGCACTTTTGAAGGAAAAAATCACAAACATGGCGAATCACACAAAATACCTGTATTTCAGGAATTTATTGCTGCAAACAAGTTAAAGTGAGGATAATAAAAAAACGGTACATATTAACTTTGATATTTGCGCTCTCTTTTAAAATAATTTCCGTGGTTTTATTGCGCTCCGTTTCACTCAATAATTGGGCTGAAACGTAAGTGATTTACAAAAAGCGCTGAAGTTTGAAAATAGTTTTCTCAAAAAGGCCATTATTAATTTTTTTTAATCCCTTTGATTGAAGTCAAGGACGTCATCTACTAATCTGCATAAAAAAAAAACATTGCATTATTTTGGTTCCTAACAAGCTATGATGCGTCAAATGTGACCAAGTCAGCCTAGCAGCCGCATCGTTCGTTATGTGCTTAAAATCGGATACAAGTTGTTTAAAACAATTGTACGTGACATAATCACAAAGCAGCAGCTCCACACCAACAAATGCGCAGCCAGATGTCATGGTTCAGCAAGCTTTGTCTTGCGATCAGCCGCTTGACAAACCCACTCGATGCTGCGGGCGCTCATTACATGAGTGCCATTTCGACTGCGGATGAGCTCCGCATGCGTGCCAAACTGCGCTCAGAGCAGGAACGAGAGAAGGAATGCATCACTGTGAAAGTTAAAGGCTATTAAGTACCAGCAAAAGCCGTATTATACAATGAAAACTCTGCCGACAATTTCGCAGTCAGCACCTTCAATACAGCACGCATGTATTTTTTTCCCTGCTGTTATGCCCGCAGCCACAAAATATCGTGATACACGCGTGGCTTGCGTTGAATATCATATCTGCAGACGCACAAGACTACAGTATTGGAAAAGCAAAGCTTTAATAAAGGAAAGGATTTGGACACACTTCTGTTCACAGCCGGCTGACACAAGTGTTGCATGAGATGGAGAATTGCAGTTTGAGTTGTTCGACCATCGGAAGCACATATGACAGCTTTCTTTAGATGTCAATGGCTTCCTTTTGTGTCATATGTTGCTGATAGAGTAAACCTAATTATCTTTAGGCCATCAGAAGAGATGAAGCAACACACGAGCGTAGGAGCTTATGTGTATTGCCATTTTTACACCATTTTTACAGGGCCAGGATGGCTGGACACCACAAAGTGTATGTCCAGCAAAGCTGGACATACACTTTACAATTACCATCAGCCATTGACTTGATTTGATCATGTGTGATGACCTGCAGCAATTGCTTCCAGTCTGAGCTAGAGAAATCTTCAAACACAGTCAAGCCGAGTACAATGTATTCAGTACCGACTACAGTGGCACCACCTCTTACTTTCCTTTGCGCCAAGTGGTACGACAGAAGAACGCTACCTTTTCTGGCATTTTGACCAAAATCAGAGATGGCAAAGCACTCACACCATAGGAAGCAAAACTTTTTACTGCATTCTTCGCTTCACGACATGTGCCAACCCATCCTGAAAGGGGGGTATTCTGAGGCATATTCTTACACCATTACTAATAACACCATTATTATTATCATGAGGGGCAGAGTGCACACCTCTGCTGGTATTGCACTACCTCTGAGATTGGAGTGAGGAGGACTCAGGGCGCCACGAAAAATCCTGACCAACTAAAGGATAACAGCTTGTGTGCTGTCCGTATAGGCAAACAAATATGTGTGTCGCCTTGATACGAAAGTATGAAAACTTTTCTTTCAAGGTTTATGCATGTTAATATGCTTAGGGTGGCCAAAGTTTGTTTTACTGACATTGTACATTTCAACCAAAATACAGTAGCATATACTGCTACGAGCTTTGCTTATCTTCTGCCTGCTAGCTTATTGTCTATGCAATCACTTTCCACAAAAAGAAAATGTAAATACAGTGTAAAAGTATGGTCCTTGCAAAGTTCGTACACAGTTAGAATGTATGCATTAAAGAGGGCCATTATTGCAGGCCAAAGTTTACGTGAAAAACGTAACAAATGCGTTTTGAGAGAACAAATTAATATCTAGAAGAGTTTGGATGCGAGGTCGTTGATATGGATCCATCATAAAAACACAGCGCTAATTTATACATGGACAGAGAAACAACATATGAGGACAAGCAGCGTCCGTCCTCGTATGCTGTTTCTCTGTCCATGTTTAAATTAGTGCTGTGTTTTAAAGACGATAGTCTTTCTTGGGGAACTTAAACGCAAAAATTTTGGTCTGTCTGTCTGTCTTTCTGTTTGTCTGTCTGTCAACCGATTCAGCCGCCCGGCCAAAGTTTAACCACTTGCGGAACGCCCAGCTACCTTGAACTGGTAGCACCGTTCATACTTGTGAACAATGTCGATCAACAAGAAAATGTTACGCATATCTGAGGCGCAACATCAATACGTAAGTATTAGACGGTGTGTTCCTTTACTAGAAAATACATAGATATGTAATTCTAAAGGTCCTAGTGTTTCTTAGGCTGCGCTCAAAATGCTAGTGTTTTGTGGGCTCCGCTGCAAATGCGATGCTATGAGCCAGATGCGGCGGTTCAACACAGAGGAGTACTCATGTAGTATGGCCAGCAGAAGACTATCGTCTTTCGACGACATTTGCAGCGAAGCACGCAGATACGCGACCAATTTTGAAAATGTACCCTGTCCACGAACATGATGAGAGCTCAGGAACGGCACGGATACGCCGCCATGCCAGATGTGCCCCTAGTGCACTTCCAAAATCTCGTTTTTAGGATGGAAATTAATATCCTCAAAAGGGTGCTGGTCTGGACCATTCAGGGATGAAAGTGGTACGCTGTCGTGTAGGGCCTAAAGGTTGAGGGACCCTGATGCGTAACAGTGTACACCCATCAAAGGCGGCAATCGCAAGGTGGGTGCTGCCTCAGACCCAACAAAAACCAGCCTTCTCTGATGCGGGAGTGACCTAACACATGAAAACCTTGTATGAAGTTTTTTGTTGGGCTTGTTGGCATGTTATTATTACAAAAATTACCTAGGTGTGAATATCCACACATACAAGAAGAGATACCAACAATTGCTTTCTTGTCTCTAGATGTTCACGCTTATCTTAGGCTTTCCTTTTAACAAACTGAAATTGAAGGTTTCAACATATGTGTGCAGGTTTAATAAATGTTGCGTACATCCCACTTCCACACTGTACAGGTAAGAAACTCTATGGTACAGGTGTTCCATGAAGGAAAACGTGGATGCTGTGGTTTCAAAACTGTTAGCTTATGATGACGATTTTGCAGACCAGACTTTAAAAAAGCAAAAATCAAGCAAGACACTTCTCATGGCTTGGCTGCTTTATTATAAATGTAGAAGTCTGTGGACCAGGCGAAGGTGACCCTGCGATTCATGTTTCATTTTCAAATCTTCTTAGACCTTCATCAAGAACTTCCTGGGACATTCCATCCTTTACGTGGACACATGTGACACCTGGATAAGAAAACTTTTTGTAGTGACCAATAATGCATTGCACTGAACTACACTGCATTTGCACTAGTATTTGTTATATGTTTGAAGCAACACTGGGGAAACATTTTGCCTAATTTTTGCTTTATAGGTAGCTGTTAGACATGCCATCATGCAACATATATTCTGGAGCTTTATTGTGCAACAAACGATTGTCAAGCAATAATACCACCAGTGCAAGCCAGTGCTCGTTCTGGCATAGCTTTGTTAGCTTTTGAAATCGTTCCAGCTACTAACAACCACCAGTGCGTCACTAAGATATTTGTTATTTTATATGCTCATGGCATACAAAATAAGAACACCTTAATTCTCTTGTATGGTTGACGGTAGCTCTGAGTCATTTCCAAGCTCCTCTGAGCTCAAGGCTTGTTTAACTCACAATGTAATTGACCTTTTCTGTAGGGGTGTGCGAATATTCGAAATTTCAAATATTTTTCGAATAGTGTTTGCTATTCGATTCGATTCGCACTGGAATTTTACTATTCGAACTATTCGAACTTCCCAAAAACAAATACAGTCAACGTCCGACTGAAAGTGACCCCTTCAGTTTTTCAATATGCTTCACCTCATTACACTCTCGTATTGCGGCAAAGCTGCCTTTCAAGTTCCGTTACGATCGAACTTTGCCAAGAGAGAGTCAACGTCCAATTGGAAGTGGTCCCTAGATTTTCAATATACTTCACCTCATCACACCCCGGTATTGCGGCAAAGCTGCCTTTCAAGCTCCGTTACGGTCGAACTTTGCCAAGACACAACGTCCGATTGAAAGTGGTCCCTAAATTTTCAATATGCTTCACCTCATCACTCACAGGTATTGCGGCAAAGCTGCCTTTCAAGCTCCGTTATGGTCAAACTTTGCCAAGAGACAGTCAACGTCCGATTGGAAGTGGTCCCTATATTTTTCATATGCTTCACCTCATCACACCCCGGTATCGCGGCAAAGCTGCGTTTCAAGCCCTGCTACGGTCGCAAATTTATGAACTCAAGAAAACGCTGGTTCCAACATGGATACGAAAGATGTGGCAGAGGTGGGGGTCAAGTAATGCGGTATTGGACCTGAAATTTGGGCAGGAAGTCCGAAAAATCGGAAGCCGAAGCTTTTTAGCCTCCAAAATTTCAGATGTTCTTATATATCAACGTCTACGAGGCAGATTTGGAACTCTGGACTTGAAGGGAGCACACCCTTGTCCGCCACATCAGTTGGGCTTCCACAGAAGTTGAAAGAGGAGGGGAGGCTGAGGAAATGGCATCTTTGCCCATCACGTGTAAAGTGTTGTTGGCAACACTTTGGTTGCACCAAATCATGTACATAAATAGAATTCGGTCTGTACATTGCCTCATTCTTGATAAGACAACTATGAAACACCACCCCGCCAGTGCTTCATCAACCTAGCGAAAAGAAACACTTTCATGTTGCTACTTTATAAGAATATGCTTAAGAATCCTCTCTAACTTCTTTTTCTGCAATTTCGCTTCGAAGTATTCGAAAAATATTTTACAAATATTCGAGAAATATTCGAAAAATATTCGATTCGATTCGCACTCACATTTCAATATTCGAATTCGCTTCGCACCCAAAATTTTGCTATTCGCACAGCTCTACTTTTCTGCAATTTATTTGTTTTAAAAACATATCTGTGATGCCAACATAGTCCCCATGGCTCTGCTTAATAAGCTTCGCTGTATGAGGTGTCAGCAAGGTCCTTATTGGTTCAGGAAACATTAAGCTCAATATGACTGGATACAAGCAGACTTGTGGCTACAACGTGGGAAGAACTGCTGCTCTTTGTATACTTCAGCTAAGTCGATGACGACTGTAAACTATGCTTTCAACAAATTCTGTAGCTCACTTCTGTTACACGTGATGTAACCAGGTGCTTGTGCGTCTAAATGCAAGGGAGGGGAGTTGATTAGAAGTGGTAGTTATATAGTGTTGATGCAATTGCGCAAGACTAGCAACGTTAGTGACTGCAACACTCATGACAAATATTGCGAATAAGTAGTTCACTTTATACAAAGAATAATGTACTTATGAACATGCAGAACTGAGTAACATGAGTCTGCATAGTATACTGCGTGTGAATTCAATCTTACGGCTGCTACATGCAACAGTTAGTCAAATATGGGCAAGCACAGGTACTGTGGACATCTCCTTTTTCTGGTTCCGTTCAATAAAGTTTCCCTTTGCAGGAAAAGATAGTGCTACAAGTTAAGGCGGTGCCTCTAGAAAACCAAGGGGTGTATAGAGAAATTTATGGATTTAACTGGCTCTGTGTTCATGTGTAATACTGCAAGCTGCATTTGTTAAGATTTCTCTGTAACATATAATAAAGACAAGTAATTAATAATAGTGCACATACCAAGCTTAGAGACATCAGTGATGTTTCGCATCTCGTCATCAAAAAACAGCATATCCTCGTAAGAAAAACCTGTTTGCTGCGCGAACCTGCATATATATATGAATGAGACATTGCATTAGAAACACTGAAAAATCTATATTAGAAATAAATAGTTATTTTGAACTAAATGCTACTTCCCATACTATAAGGCTATATTCGAACACATAAAATCTGCTTCACTCAACACTTGTGTGCTAAAACTGTATTTTATACTGCCAGCAACTTATTGGAAAGTACCCACTACCCAGGCATGCTCCAATACACACAAAAAATGCTATATACAGTCAAAACTCGATAAATGAATTGAATTGATAATTCAATTGCTTGAATCAAACCTCGAGAATTCAGCCCTCATTTTTGAGCTTAGCAGTGCAACACCTTAGCCGCTACCACGTCAGGTCTTAAGAAAATGCAAATTTAGGCATATTCTACCAGTGCCAAAGCGTGAAGGAATGTTCCATCCTCCGCAGCGCCTGGAAAGTATGGACATTCAAATGAATCGTGTGTTCTTCTGATGTTTAGAGCAATGCTTCGATGTATCCTACATCTATTTTGTTTGTTGGCCATTTATGTGCAATGTTGCCGGGTTTCGGTTTTGTGTTCAGTAAAAGCACCTACTTCGTAGCAGTCGCTGCAGTATCATGTGAAGCTCTTGATATTTTTTTTAGCTTTCTCTAACACACTCACCACTCATTTTGATTGCTGTTGCTTTTAAATGTGCTTGTAAAATCTTTGCAAGCACATATACGCAAAATGTAGCAAAACAGGAATGTTTTAGGTGTATGCAACATTACCTGGGCAGCTGAAAGATGGAAACCTTGATGCAATGAAGTTCATGACAAAATCAACTTTTTCGCTGTATTTATGAGTTTGTTATACCAAGGCTTAACTGTTTTGACACACAGCCAAAGCTTAAAGTACAAGTGACTTACATTAAAGGGGCCTTAAAGGAGTACTGACACGATTTTGAGGCACCCCAGAAGGGACATCTTTCATTTCCATGATGTGCACTATCAACGCTCTCCACACACCAGAGCCAGACAACACGTATAAAATATTTTACTTTGATTTTAAAGTTTTCGTCACCCAGCATCTGCAAGCCAGCCCCACCACAATGGACATTTTCGCAACGAGTCAACACTGTTCACTGGGTTTGCGAAGTCTGCGTCCTGCATGCAGCCTAAGTTGCAGAAATCGCTGTCGGAGTCGCTGGATGACAATTCACTCATCGTTGTTCACGTGAACCACGTGCGACTGACAGCAAATGACAGAGGTGGTGCTAGTATTTCGCGAGTTGCAGTCTTCCCGTGACGTCAGACTTGTGTTGACACGTTACTGCGAAGCCGCCCCATCAATACCGACCCGAAAGCGCTTTTTTTAAGGTAGCGGCATTAAAAATATATTCAATGCATTCCCAAGCACTACGACACTGTTTTTAGGGTTCTCGACCCCCGTGTTTTTATTTAGAGTAACAAGCCACAAATATTTAAATTTCGTGTCAGTACTCCATTAAAACACCTTTTTTTTCAAGGCTGAAAACATATAGAGTGCAATCTTTATTTTCCCCAGTCCATCTGAACACATTAGCACGTGTAGCAGCTATTACAATACCCTGCCTATTGCTAGCTACTTCCTTTCATTAAAGCTGGCAGCTGAAAAAGGTGTCCCAGGGTGACTGGGTGATAGATTCAGTTAATAACAGCCATTTTTTTTTATTTCCTACCAGGACCGGAGAAGTTTATATGTGTTTGCGTGTGAGCTGTCTATGCTCAGGGGAAACTAATGACCATGAACAATTTATTAGCAGCTGGTAAATATGGGCTATCACATGGTTCGGTGGCCTCACAGATGGGGGATAATAGAGGAGGCCTCATAAGCTGCTGAAGAGTTGTGCAGGACTGGGCTCCCTGCTGCACGCAGATGAATAATATTTGGCTCGCATGTTTAAGACTGCAATTTATACAGATTATGCATGTTTTGTTAGTGGGTGATTTCACAAGAGATCGAATATGCGCGTCCGATCGATTTTTTTTTTTTTTTACATGTTATACGGGCATATTCAAAGTGCTCAAAACCGAAAATTTTGTTTCCAAAAAATGCTCCCAGCGCACGAAAAATATATTTGAAGGTGGCGGTGCGGGCGTCCTGTTTTTGCTTACCACACTATTTTCCAATTTCACGGCCGAATTTAATGTGAACTATAAAAGTCGTGTCAAACATGTTTTCTGCTCGTTTTAACATGCATCACTGTGAATGACATCCATGCTTTCCTTATGCTGTCCAAAAAGGAGAAAAAATGTGAAAAAATGGCAAACGCCGCTGAAATCAAAAACGTTTGCTAACATTGATGCGCTTTGGCCTGTTTCCTATTTTACACAGAAAGCTAAAAAAAGTGTCAAATATAGAACAAGGCCTTTTCAACACTTCTGCTAAAGATCATTTTTCTAAAGAAAGTGCAAAAGAAGAAAAAGATAGCTAAAGAAGCGAGCTTTTTCAAAAAAGCCCATTTTCAAAGAATAAATTGAGAAGCTCCGGTCTCAATTCCGATAAAAATTTTTATCGAAGAGCGCTTATGTCAGTCAAAACACGGTTTCAATATTATATGTCCTCATTTGCTTTGTTCACAAGATATAGCGGGCCAAGATGTCCTACACTGTGTGCGCTCACTTCAGTGCCTTTGATGGCTGTTATCAGCTTGCATTGTGCGTAAATCTACAGTTTTAATTATTTTGCTGCAGCACAACTTCGCTCTGGTGACTTGTATTCAAGAAAAATGTATTCTCAGATTTTATTTGTGTCTAGCGTGTGCTGCTGCCGCCCTCTGAAGGGCTGACACGTACACAGTTTGCAGCCTAAAACCTCAACTTATCCCTCCATTATTAGCTAGTCTGGAACATGCCAGACATCTTGAGCACATGTTTTAGAAGACTTTTCCAAAACTCGCCTTGCACACAAAACAAAGCATCTGTATGCAGCGGCAGGCCAGCTTAATCTGTAACTAAATTCCACAATCAGCAGGGAGGCTGTAATGGAGGTGCTTCCTCACTGCCTGCTTCCCTTCCATTACAGGCATTGGATACCCTAACCATCTTCCCCATTCAATGCGCACTGTGCCTAAATCACATCTGTAAAAAATTATCCCAGTCATTTCTCGAGCTGTTCATTTCACTTCCCACTATCACATGTTTTCGGTGTCACAGATAACGTCTTCCTGTATCACCATGACCTTTACCTCTGCGTTTCAGTAGCCAGAAAACGTACAGTGCAAAATGATTAAGCCATAAGTTGCAGAAGCTGCCCAATTTATGATGTTTCGTCGGCACCTTGGTAACGTGCTTTCCCACAACGAGAGCAGTAGAGGTCACCAGTGGCGCCAGGCGGACATTATCCTTTGACAACGAGTGTGGCCCACACGTTAATTATCACAGTACAAAGCCTTTAAAACCTTGGTCATAAAACGTGAAGCCGTGAGCCAATCTGGAGACTCATTCCTGACAGCAGTGCAGAAGTGAGGGAATGGGTGTGGCACTGTTCAGTATAAACGTTTCGACTTGTTCTAGTTCTTCACTCCACGTGATGCATGCGGCTCATGGCTAGGTCCGAGTATTCTGTGCCAATTATTTACGGGTGCACAAAAAGAAGATTGCTAATGAAAACATTTTCGCCGCATGAATGTTTTTTCTCTTTTTTGTTGTTTTTGTGGTTGCCTACCAGAAAAAGCTACTGCCATTGGCTGAGGATATTCGTGGCACCTATGAGGACTGCTAGCACTGCTTTACATGCCTCCACAAAATCCTGTCTACATCTATAGGAGCTGCGATGAAACAGACCAAGAAGACAAATCGTTTGATATCTTGAACAGGTGCGTCCACCTTTCTTCGAATGCTTGTAGGCGAGGTTGTAGGCTATAATCTGTGCACACGTCAGCCCTTTAGAGGGTGACAGCAGCCCACCCCCGCACACGCCAGACACAACTGTAGATTTATGCACAATGCAAGCTAATAACAACCAGCAAAGGCACTGAAGTGAGTGCACACAGCATAGGACATTTTGACCCATTATATCTTGTGAACAAAGCAAATGAGGACACATAATATTAAAACCATATTTTGACTGACATAAGCATTCTCTGATAAAAAATTTTGGTCAAAACTGAGACCGGAATTTTTAAAATTTTATTTTTTGAAAATTAGCTTTTTTCGAAAAAAACAATCCTTTAACTATCTTTTCTTCTTTAGCACTTTCTTTAGGAAAACGATCTTTAGCAGAAATGTTGCAAAGGCCTTGTTCCATATTTGACAATGTGTAAAAGTTTCTGTGTAAAATAAGAAATGGGCCAAGGCGCATCAGTGTGAGCAAACTTTTTTGATTTCAGCGGTGTTTGCCATTTTTTCACATTTTTTCTCCTTTGAGGAGAGCAAAGAAAAGCATGGATATAATTCACAGTGATGCACGTTAAAGCCAGCACAAAAAATATTTGACACAACTTTTATAGTTCGCATTAAATTCGGCCGTGTAATAGGAAAATATTGCGGTAAGCAAAAAGAGGATGTCCGCACTGCCACTTTCAAATATTTTTGTGGCACACTGGGAGCGTTTTTGGAAATAATGTTTTCGGTTCCGTGCACTTTGAATGTACACTCAGACCTCATTATAACAGTCGCATCTGACATGAAAATAAGTTTGTTATATCCGAAAATGCGTTATAAGCGTATATTTTTAACACTGTATATATGACAAGACTATTCTCCATTTACTTCGTTATAACCGATAATTCGTTATATCGAGGTTTGAGTGTACCCGCATGACGTATAAAACAACCAGACAAATAAAAAAAATTGACTGGACATGCATGTTTGATCTCTCGTGGAATCGCCGTAGTGTGTTAACAGAGCATTCCATTGCCTCTTTAATTTCACTACAGCAAACCTTGCAGACATATGAAAGGCACTGCGGTGAGCTGTGTTCAGACCGAAAACAGTTTAAGAAACACAGATGACAAAGTAGACACCCGCTAGTACTTGTGCTGCTAATTCACTCACTACAAATCTTTGGCTGCATGCTGTCAAATCAGTTTCTTGTGGTGTTTTCAGCAAATGAATGTCGGCCTGCTTTGAAGTATTTGAAGTTAAAATTCAATAAAACGCTTAATGAGCACACACAGCCCCCCTTCCCTAACCCCACAAAAATTTGTGGCTGAGTATTACTGTATTGCGTTCATTGTTATAGCACCTATTGCCCACTTTGGTGTAAAAGTGAACAAATGCTTGGTATTCAGAACAGCAAAAAAAAAAAAAAAAAGACAAAAAAGATGTAATACTTTTTAAAGTGGGTCACTTTACAGCCAGGGTAAATTTCCTGATACGGAAAGTACTTATTCCAATCAAGTACCACCAGGAGCTCCTTTGCTGCATCTGGGTCATCAGTCCTACAAAAGAAAGGTTTCATTAATTGAATCATCAGCAAGCAAAAGTCCATGATTAGTATAACAGGGTGGGTCATTTACCTTGATGCCAAACCCATTTGGAACTTCTGGGACTTTAGGCTTTCTAACATTGCTGGGACACCTGGGTATGGAGAAACCTTTCGTCCATGTCTGTCAGTGATCTTACCACTGTAACAAAATTGCGAGTTAACTGATAGAAAGGTGTGGGCTCTGTGAGTGAAGTATAACACGAAGCTTCAGTTATTAGTAGTGGGGGGAAGGGGGGGGACAACTCCGGCCCCCCTATCAACTTGTCCACAATCAACTGAAGCCTGCCAAATTAATCATACCTAAATAATAAATTTTGATTACAACAGTGACTGATTTCTTCAGTGTGCCGCTTTAAATGCTCGGTTAGTTTAGCTTCTACCCGAACCCCCTGCCAAGAGACTCTGCCTGGGTCCCCTCCCTTCCCTTTCCCCTACACCTTGAAAAAAGTAAGGAAAAAGGGAATACTACGCCTCAATCTATGACATTCTGAATATAAGTGGCATACTCTGTTTTTTTACTATTCCCAGCAGCCACGGCCACATTCTGATAAAAGCATAGCATTCAAAAACATTAGCACGCTTACATTTAGCTGTATGTTGAGCAACTTGAAGTGTTCAAAATTAATCCATGTAACACTTCACTATAGGCCTTACTCATAACCTCTACATTGTTGGAAAGTTACACCTCATCAAACAATCCATCATCTATACAGTAAAATAAAGGTTTCCGAGTTCATACTGTCTTGAGAGACCAAGGCATAAATTAGTGATAAGGTGCACAATGCGACGCATATTTGTGAATTTTTCTTTTGAATTAATCCTTTGAAAAAAAAAAGTAGAAATTTTATTGCTTTCATACTTTTTTTCTCTACATGCAATTGCTCTTTTCTCTTCATGTATGAAGCGATTGCACATAAAGTCCGAAGTTTTTTATATCTATTAAATACACAGCACTGAAACGTGCAATTCATGGAAGATGAACATGTGTAAATGAACAATTAAATTTTTTTAGAAAGTAAGCAAAACTATTAATTTCATAACTAAGTACTTCGCATGCACATTCATGCATGTGGTTCAATACCTGAATCATGCTGCATATATTTGTTCAACTGTCAAATTCCCCCAAAATAATTTACTAACCATACTAAATGCCTACATTTACTTTTTGCCAGAAACCTAAAAGTGGATATGCTTTGGACACTGAATGGCTGTAATTTAAGGATTACAATATGATTCCTAAAGTAAATAAATTAATTAGCAGTTAATTGATTAATTATATGCCAAATTGCTGCTGTCTACGAATGAAAATATGATGCACAAAAAAAAGCACCCTCTTTAGCCCAAGTGCCACAGTTCCAACAACTTAAATCTTCATTGAAACGCTAAGTGTATCAGGTTCTTAGTTCTGGGTGTTATATTTGGAAATGGTGAAAACTGCACAATATTTTAGATCAATCACAGGGCAGGAATTACTCGTTGCTTTTTTTTCCTGAAGATTGTTCCGAAAAAAAAAAAAGGAGTTATTTTTAGATAGCTCTTTTCACATGTATGTAGTGCATGATGTCATAAATTGCTGTTTTGTAATGCTACCATTTTCGAGTACTGCTGAATTCACATGAACTGTGGTGACGTACGTGTGGCCATCTGTTTTATATGTAGCCACTCAAAATAGATGGTCCCTGAAACAGTCACATAATAAACAACTAATCAAGTTAAAAGAGTCCTGAACCACCCCTCGTGCTTGGTGAAAAAACAAACACAGCGGAAAGCAGACGCTGCTGCGAACAGCTCAGCCAAATCTTGCAGTCGTGTGTGGCAAGGAGAGTTTAGGAGGGGAATGCGAAGTTGCCACTTTCTAGCGCACTCTCTTCATACAGAGGCCCATCCTCACTCTCATCGGTGGATGGGGCAGCCTCTCATAACAGGAGATCATCACGTTATATGGTGTCCTGCTCACGAAGGTTTTGGAGGGGAACATCATGGCAGACCGTATAGCTCGAGGCATCACCAACCGAGCGACGGTTCTCCAACAAAGGAAGCAATGAAGGGAATATGGGCTTCCACATAAAGACTTGGATGGCCAACAAAGCAGGGATTGGAGACGCATACAAACCAATAGCTTTCCCAATTTGTACCATCTAAGTAGAATATATTCCGCAAGATTTAAAGATACCTGTCCGTGGTGTTCACAAGCACCAACACTCAGCCACATAACATGGGAGTGCACCCAGAGGCCCACACACATCGACAGCCCACACATCACTAAGCAACCACACGTTTCACAGGCAGTGGGAAGCATGGCTTGCGGATGAGGACAAGCAGAGCCAAATAGCTTTGCTTGACCAGGCGCAGCGAGCCGCTTGTGCCAGCGGAGCCCTGGACTGAGGGCCCAACCAAACTGCCTGCATTTAAGTTTTCTTTTTTTTTCTGAATAATGTTTCTTCCTCCTCCTGTATGTCATCATACAGCAAATTACTGCTATTGGCCAATAGCTGACACAGACCAAGCGTGGCGTTTGGATCAGATGCACTTCTTATTCACACGGGGTGCCGCCACATGCTGGCATCGTGCTCTATTGTGAGCAAAAATTACACAATAGCAACGGTAGCATGCACCAGAATCACACTGGGAAAGAGAAATCGTGTTTCATGATGCACACTCTCATTCATGATGTGCACCGACACAGCTTGTTCCCTCCGTGTCATCACTACCTGTGTAGCTTCCAGCGTGCTCATCAGGAGGAAAGAAAAGAGGAAGCGCCCAAAGCGTTGACAAATCCCTGTAACTCTGCTTGTTCTTGACAGGTATGAAAAATTGTTACGATGATCAATTTGTAAGGCAATAAGCTATGATACTGAGGTTATTTGATGATTACTTGGAAAAGTGGTTCAGGACCCCTTTAATAAACCAGCATCATTACCAGGATGTCCTTTATCTGTGTGTCTTGTGTGCGTGTATGCCTAAAGCAAACAGATAATGAAGCCAAGGCTTATGGCTGTGACTAACAAATATATGGCCCCTCGGCCGATCCCCCTTCCTTTCATTCATATCTATAGGCAACTTCATATACTCTATGTAGATGTAATATTGTTCAACAATATAGTTGCTTGGATCAGGTTTTATCGTGATGACTGAATTATCCGTTTTTATTTTTGTTTTTGCAACGTGAATTGACAATCTCAAATGACAATCATGTTTTTCATCTTAAAATCTTTTATATAGAAGAAAATTTCAAAAGTGATTCAGTTTCACGTGGTGTGATGGCATTACAGGCGTCATACATTTTATGTGATTAGATAATAATTTTATGTGATTAGAGTTTAATAATAACAGAGGAACTGCATCTGTTTTGCCTCTGACAAAGCACCGCACCTGCAGTAATGTAAGGTCTAAATGTGTTGTACCATCAAAGAGTAGCAGTCAATGTGCATTGCTTGGAACTTTACCTTTAATTATGTTGCGTGCTTTGTATGATCATAAACATTAAATGAAGTGCTGTAAGCAACGTACACTTTGTAAAATGTGGATCACCAGGGATACACTGAACTTAGAGATATGTTTTAAAAAACTTGACCAGCAAAAATTTCGAGTTCAACTTTTGTAAATGAACCATACAGAAGACACAGCGCAACCTGGGTAATAACCACTTACTTGACTTTTTTAAATGGCGGCGTGACATGTGTATCCACATACATAGGCCACAATGTGTAGTCTTAAAAAGAAGGAAGAAAAAAGTTAACGTCATAATTAAAAGTATACACTCAATTACCCGACGTTCGATCGCGAATTTTCGTACCCGCCTGAAAGGATTTTGCAGTGCCAACTGCAAATCGGCCGCGGTAAGCGCACGTTGTCACTGTTATGCGAGTGCACCTTTATCACAGAATTTATAAATGCGAAGGTGCGGATCTGGCAGGATGCCGTATTTACACTTTAATTAGTAAACTCAGCAGTGCGTGAACTTCGCGTTTGAAGCGTGGTTTCACGTATCGATCATATTTCGCGATGTCACGCTGACAGATAATGTTTCTTTCTTCCTTTATGAGGATGCAGGATGATTATTTTAACGACTGAATTCATACATGCATAAAAGGTTTGGAGCTGCTACTGAATACTGCAACGCTGACACTTCACACATCCCACACTACACGTCTACACATTGATCGCTTCGCACCGACGCTTTTTTTTTTCCCTATTGGCACGGTTTTGTACTCACCTAAGTCAAACACAATAAGTTTTGGCCGTTTATCGTTTGCACTGCTCGTAGAGCCACGCGTACTGTGCATTTTGTAAGCACGCAACCAAACCGACCAAACTACAAACGAGCGGGCTTTCGTTGCTTTCGTCGCCGGGCCGATGGGATGAGCGAGGAACCGAAACCGCCGAAACTGCCGCTTTGCTACATAAGAGGAATGAAGCTGTTTGCTTTAATGGCTAGGGTGAGCTTTTGTAGGAATGCCTCTTCCCAATATTCTCTCATAGTTTCGCAACGCTGTTACACGTGATACGAGTCCATTCAGTCGAATCCGAATTAATTCAATCTGTATGAATGGCCATAATGGCGGTCGACGCATGGTAAGGCAACGGGTAAGGGCGAGGGCACGGGGGAAGGAAAGAACTGGGCGAGGGCGCGAGGGTAAAGTCGTAAAGAATAATGATGATGATGATGACCTCTTCCCATGTGCCTCTTCCTGATGGCGCTCACCACTAGTGGAGATTAAGGTCCCTAAATAAAAAAGTTTTTTGTTTTATCTAGGGACCTTAGTGGAGATTAGAGCTCTATGATTAGAGTGCCTCCGCCTCCGTCTATCTCTCTAGTTCTTTTTGTAGCCGAGCACACGTAGTGAAGCGTGTAACGACGATCACACTCTATCGCGTAATCCATCTCTTTTTTTCTTCGTCTCGTCTTTTGCTTCTCTGCAGGGCCAAGGTAACCCAAGAAGATTTTTTGGTCTGGTTCCCCTCCTTCAATGCACCCTAGTGGAGATCAGCGGCGCTCACCCACAAAGGGGCATGCAAAGAAAGACCTATGAAACTAAACAAAGCTAGAAATATAAGTTAAAAATAAAACGTCGAATAAATGAACATGCATAACGAGCAAGCGGTCAGACTATCATCTAGGCTTTCTAAGAGAAATAATGACATATTTCTAAACAAGAATATGAATAGAGAAAAATAGATTAACACGGTAATATCTTTTTGTTTCATTTGGCCAAGAGGGCAGTTGAAGCCAGAGGGTTCCTGGACTAGGGAGCCCTCCCACCATAGGGTGATGCCGAGCATCGCTCGGAACAGTGTTTCGAAAATAAGCGTTTATTTCTCTCTCTCATTTATGTAAGCACAGTAGAACAGGCAACCCTGTGGCTGTAACTACAGTGTACTGTAACTGTAACTAGAGTGCTGTAACCTGCTGTAACCTAACGAAGTGCCGCCAAATGATAGAACCACCCTAATAGAACTACTGGAACATTTACTTCTAAAAAAGATTTTGCGCCGATCGTCCTTGTTCGACTTTACTTGCGTAGACTAAAAAAATAAAAAATAAACTCGCTATCAAGGGCGTATTCCTATAAATAATCTTCCGATTTCTAGTGTCTTCTCCATTTCTCATTTCACTGAGAAATCATATCCAGACAATATATATATATATATATATATATATATATATATATATATATATATATATATATATATATATATATATATATATATATATATATCAAATTTATCACCAGTGCAGCACATGTCAGAGAGCCAGGCACTTTCCTTTCTTCCTCACTCCACTCCAGCAGATCCTGATCCTAAGGTTCTCTCAGAGTTATGGAACACACAGCACATCAATACGACCTGCATGTTTCATAATGCTTCACCAACAAGCCCAAGTTCACACTATGGTTCTCTTGGCCTTGACTTTCATCTATGCAGCATGCTCACTTTTTTAGGTTTCTTCAGTATCAAACACCTAGCTTATAACAGCTTTCAAAATACACCACCAGCACTGTACTAGCTCAGCTGACACTGTTGCCTCCAATAGGGCATTTCGGGCCACCGCTTCCAGCCCTTACGCAAACAGACATCCAGATGTATTGGCCATGTGCTGCGACCTGTTCGCTCGTCATGTTGGAATGCTCAGGGCAAGTTTCCAAAACGTACAAGGCAGATGGCCAGGATTTGCCAAAAGTCACATGTTAAAGGGACACTAAAGGCAAATAACAATTTATGTCAGAGTGAAAGCCCAATGTATGACAACTTCTAAAACGGCAATATTATCAACAGCAGTGCCCTACTTACCGAGAAATTAAGCTAAATGTATCACATGATGAGCGCCACGAGTGGGACATTTTCAAAGTGATCCCGATGACGTAGGGAAGTCGGCCTACAATAAATCACTAGTAATCAAACTAGCAGCAGTAAAAAAAGAACATTCCGAGCATCAAAAGACGTAATAAAATGCTGTTTGTTCGTTTCCGCTTGATTCATGGAAAACAAAACCTCCGTGGCGTTGCCATGGGGACGGCGCGCGTGGTTCAAAGGTTCCGTTTTCGCCAAACTGTGCCTCACCCGTCTCAGTGGTAGTTTCGGGATCGCGTACTGCCGTGCGTGTTTTGCGCGCTCGTGAAAGTCGCTCTGACAGAAAGTTCGACAAAATGCCGCATGCGTGTGATATTGCCGGATGCCCGAATGGTGCACAACGCCAGTGCTACAGCAAGGAAACCGGTGTGTCTTTTCACTGGGTGCCGCGGAATGAACCCTTACGCTC
The DNA here is from genome assembly GCF_013339695.2 of Rhipicephalus sanguineus. Lineage (NCBI taxonomy): Eukaryota > Metazoa > Arthropoda > Arachnida > Ixodida > Ixodidae > Rhipicephalus > Rhipicephalus sanguineus. The sequence goes on from NC_051176.1 coordinate 230,377,840, forward strand.
GAAGTGGCTTAGTGTCATGCCATTGCGCCAGTGTGCTAAACGGTCAAAACCTCTGCGTGTGTGCTCGCTACGCTTTCGTACTGAGGATTACGAGACCAACCGCAACTTGGTGACGGCTTTGAATGTGCCCATCCGAGCAAGTCTTTGCCGCAGCGCCGTTGTTGCTACTGTGGGTCCCGCTACTTCCGCTCGGCTGCTACTAGTGTCGGCGGCCGCGCAGTAAAAGCGGGCAACGTTGGGCACGGCAGCAGTGACGTATGAGAGTCGTATTTTCAGGCGGGAGATTTGAAGCGGGCTAACGCGATGCGGACCACTAAAAACGTGATTTTATTTCAAAATAAGCACTTCCTTGGCACAAAAGCAGCGCTACGAGGTTTGTGGACCGCTATTTCAACAATCAACGTCGACTTAATATTTGCCTTTAGTGTCCCTTTAAGAACCTTTCTGCTTGCATGATGTTCAAGCAACAGATGCTGCATCTTTTGCCTGTGAAGCTGGTGCCAACTCATTTCTCAAGCGGCAGAGCCATTGAAAGCTGTTAGCATCAATCGCCCTGGTCTGTTTCCAACAAAACTGGATGGTAGCTGCCATGTGGTCATGCATAGAGATTATCCACACATGTATAAAGCCTATCCTCTGGAGGCTACGGCTGTACCAGATAGAGCTGTGCACCTCGTTACTTCCAGTAATGACTGCTTGTGCAACAGAGCCCCATGCATTGCAGCATGCTTTTCATGTCGCAGACTTTCAACGTTGCTTTTTAATGGGACCCTTTTCCGGGCATTATTGGAAATATTCACTATCCAACAACAAGAGGAGGAGGAAGAAATACATGGAAGGACAGGGAGGTCAGCCAGTTCTCGGACAATACAACAGGATTTTTGAAAGGCCATCCGAGGAGCATTCTAATGTCAATTTTTACAAAGCGTCTTGTACTAGCCAAGACAAAGCAAATGAAATTGTCATGTGAGGAGACAAGTTACCATTCCTAAACAGATGCTTTTACCCATCACCTGCAATCAACATTCTTCGCCTGCCTTCCTTAGAACACCTTTCATCAAGGCCCACTCCACCGTGACTGCATCCTCATTGGATCCCTCGTTTCCTTGCTGTACAGTGCATTATCAGACACAGTTATGTGCACTTTGCACTTAACAGGAATCGTGCTGATTGTGCTACTGCACATTATTTGCGTAGCACAAGTGCAGGGCATTCAAAACGGTAAATGCCCTTTCGTGCGATGGCACCTTTGTAACCACAGTGGCTCCACAAAGGAATTAATCCCAAAAATTTCGGCTGTTCTTGCCGAGTACACCAGTGCAATAATTTAATGACAGGATTGTCACCACATGACTTACACTCCAAAGTTGTTTGTTTGCAATTCCCAAACATGGTGAGAAGCCCTTGAAAAAAAAATGGATTTGAGCATACAGTCACTTGAGTCGCCTAGACTTCAATACATCTCACCCTGTAGTGAAAGGAGCCGGTTGTATTCGCTTTGACACAGGCGCACACACATGATCACACAACACAATTGCCACATAAAAGTAGAAGACTGAAACAAAGAGTTCAGGTGAAAGGCTACATATACTCCATTGATGAAAGTTAGAAAAATGTGATATACTTTTATTTCTTTAATATTCATACACAATATTCACACACACACACACACACACACACACACATATGCTACAAGCAGTTACAGGCAATTTGGTACTGCAGAACTTTACAAAAAATATCACTCCCCCTATATCAAACAACCAACCTCTCTCACACGTACATAGCAAACACTTTGTACGAATTCTAACTTCACTGCCTTGCGTGTGGTACTTAGATGGCAGCGAAAAATGGGGGGAGGGGTGGAGAAAGGGGCATAGGAAACATGAAGGAACGTCATACTCTGGCTTGTGTAATATCCTTCGGATGTTACCATGTTGCAAGCAAGCACACGTGCACGCACACAACTTTTAACCGATTGCACTTTGGAGCACAATGCAATGCTAACGACTGCAGACACTGTGGTTGTGCCAACATCATCACTTAAGTGTGTCCTAAAATGTGGCACATTCACAGAATCCTTCTTGAAGCATGTCCCATTACACACACAAGCACTGCAACACCTACAAGAGGCCAGGCCACAGTGCTCCTGCTGGAAAAAAAAAAAAAAAAAAAAAAAAAGAAAGACCAAAATACATCTGCTCTTTCCGACTAGTGCCACTATGCATGTGCCACAGAGCGCGAGGCATTAAGGCATCTTCTGTAGCACTGCCATCACAGCACTATGGTCATGTCATTGCCTGATAATGGTGCCTCACATCATATCAGCATACCAATATAAAGAAAGCAAGCTAAACCAGCTAGTGGTCACTATCAACAAGGCCAGTGGCAATCAACAAACTCGCAAGCCAAGGTTAAAGCTGGAGAAAGAAGAAGTGGTGGGAGAAGAAGGAAGAGGGAAGTTCGAGCTTTGAATGAACTCATTTTCAGAAATGAATCCAATGACACTACAAACAAATCATTGCAACTAGTGGTATGGCACCAGAGATGAACAAAATAATGCAGCCTGCGGCTACTACCCTTTGGGGAAATTTAGCACTGGTTACATTATCAAAGGACCTAAAATGCCCCACTGCTCTACATCTATGGAACTGAAAATAACTAGGGATGTAATGCACAAACTATGGCCAATGAGCTTGACGTCTAATGGCAGGTGAGAAAAAAAAATCAAGATGATTCCATAAGCTGGGTCCCAGATCTGATGCCATCAAACTAAAAATTCCCTACACAACTTTTAAAAGATAAGCAGCAATTAAAAAAAAGGAAGGCTGTGGAACATTCACTTTTATTTTTCATGTACATGTATAAAAAATGCGGGGAGTGGCGTGTGTATTGTGTTTTTTCAAGGCAATTCGACAAACAGGTAACAATCTGACTCAATGCACCGACAGCGTGTTCCACTTTGAGAGAGAGCTGCTGAGGAAAGCGGTGCACTGTCTCCAACGGGGGAGCAAGAATGTGCAACAAATTTACGAAAGGCAGCAGTGCTGCTGAGGAACAATCACATGCTTGAGGAGGGAAAGACTGCCATACCAGTAACGGGGCAACACACAACAGCATATGGATCATCACAGCACCAACGCAGGCTCCTAGGGTTCCCTTTCATGCCTTCTGCATCTCATTTTCTCATTTTTATACAAAACTAGAGAATGCGTCACAAGGAACCATGCTGCTTGCTCATTTTAGGTTTGCCTTAGCCTGCTGTGGCTGGCAATCAAAAGACACGGACTCTTGACACGGACTCTTGACAACTATGTTGCACAAACCAAGGCACAGCAAATTTCGTAGAAAGTTACTTCCTGTCACAGCAAGAACTCTGTTCATCAAGTCATGCAAAAGTTCATGGCTGCAAGAACAAAGAAAAAAAAAATGCGCAAGAGAACTTAACTAGACACTGTTGCAGAGTGGTGTGTCCAATACAAGCATAATGTAACAGCAAGAAAAAGCAGCCAAATGCCAATAAAAACAATGGTCCTACTCTGCCATTCAGTCTTCTCTTTCAGGGATGTGCAATGTGCATTCGCACTCGGGCCTAATTAATTTTTTTGTTGGTTTGTCCATGGTGAGATCGTGTGGTTGTCATGTAGTAGACAACAGGTCCGGATTTGGCAGCTCCATTGCAGTTCACAAAGAGAAACGTAGGGTGACAGCAACGTCAGTCCAGGGGGTGTTCAGGGCAGGAGCGGTTCACTTCAAACCAGGCATCAATGCAGCTGTAAGGGAACAAGTGCTGCAATTATGCAGGTGGCTAGATATAGTTCAATGCGTACTACTAGAACAAAAAACTTATTTTGAACTTGATTCCTGACGAAACTACAACAGCTGTTCTTGAGTGCTTTTTTAGATGACAAGCCTGAAATGTCACTGTGCAATAAGGACATCATCACATAGCTCTTACAGATTTTTGAAGAAAAAAAAATAATTCAAAGGCACTATAGAACAGGCACTATGAAATTATTTTCATGCATGCCATAAGATCCTGAATATGGCGGTTCTGAATGAATGAATGAATGAATTTTTTATTTGCAGCAAGTTTGTGGGGAGGACCAATCCCGCCTAGACAGCGGCCAGTGCTCTGGCAGTCTCTCTGGCCTGCTAGGCGGCCCGGCCCTTATATAAGCAAATAACAGTTCTGTAATTATGGAAAAAAAAAAATCACGAGGACGTATTTAGAAAGTCTCCACATCACCTCACCATGCCATCGTGGCTTTTGACATTGACTAGTCTAGTTAATTGTTTATCAATAAAGGGCAACTACATTAGTGTATTTTAAAGGAGGCAAAGACTGAACCCAGCAAGATCAAAGAACAACTCCTGGGTCATTTCCTGCAGCAAAAGTCAATCCTTCACCACCAAATGAAACAATTCTTAAAAGAAGCATAACTAATACAGTGTTGCTCGTTAGTGTTCCTTTATAGTAGAAATACTAGAAGGTAGGGCTTATCTTGAAAACATGTGCATAGAAAAAGCTTAAAGGAGGTTCTTGAGCTTTTGAACTCCCCCACTGTTGCTTGACTGGTTTCATGATGATCATCATCAGGCTGTTTTATGTCCGCTGCTGAATGAAGGCCTCTCCGAATAATCTCCAACACACCCTGTCCTACATGAGCAGATTCCATTTTATGTCTGCAAATTTCTTAAATTCGTCACTCCACCTAACCCTTTGCAGTCCATGGCCGCGCTTCCCATCTCTTGGTATCCATTCCGATGTTCTGGCTGACCATCTGTTATCCGTCCTCATGACGTGACCTGCCCAGGTCCATTTTTTCCTTTTAAATATCAGCTACCCCTGTTAATACTCCAATCCACTCTGCTGTCTTCCTATCTCTTAGGGTTAGCACTATCATTTTTCGTTCCATTGAGTGCTGGGTGGTCCTAAGCTCCTTAACTGCTTTTCTCGAGGAAGTGAACCTCACAACAAATACATTTAACAACGTCATTAGTCGTCTCTCCACTATAAGCATAGGCGTTAGCTGAACTGACCAGATGATGCATCACTGATGATACTTCTTTTAAAAGCACCTTCCAAGCCTCAAGATTTTTGGGCTTTTGCAAGCACTAATTTCATGTGCATATCTTAGGCTGCCATTTCTACACTGTGCATAAATGATTTTTCTCTTTTCCTTTTCTTTCTTTCTTTTTTCCCGTGCTTTTAGTAACACCATGTCGCCTATTCACTGGAGTAAGCTTAGTCTGGCTTGATGGGAGCACAGACGACGACCTTTAATGCTGCCATAGCTTGCCCTTTTCAGACCAAATACAAATATAATAGCTTTTGTTTTCCTGAAACTGTGCTCTACTTGAGGCTCCACTTCGAATTCGACATACTTAGTGCTTTCAAGAAGGCACTTTGCAATGTGCCAACTGAATTCAATGTATTTGCTTTTGGAAGCTTTCCTGATGCATGTTAATGGCATGACTTTTGTAGGGCATTGAACAATGACAGCATGGCTATTCCAAATTTCACAAATTTTAGATGGTTTACAAAAATTGCAAAATCAGTTTATTCATACACAGCTCGTACTTCTGATGGGCATGCTTGTTGGATGAAAACAGCCTAATATACAGGAAATGTATAGAGCTGCCAACTAGAATCTCAGAGTTAAATGAAACAAATTTAAGCACTGGTGAAATACTTTTTAATGGGTACACAATACTTTGTTTTTTTAGACCCTGCGTCCGTTTAGATCATTTGGAATCCTATTTATTGGGACATTTCTCTCAGTCCCAAGGCCTTTGAATAAATCAGGTATTACCATAGTTTATATAAAGTCCTTTGCTGCACTTCATCAGTGTTTCCTGGCTGAAGTGATGGCACACTACACACGACTGCTTTCATGATGGCACTCACTGCTTGGTGCCTGTAGTGAGCCAAATGACATAGCATCTTGTGGTAAGTGTTTGGATATGTGGTGCCATGAGAGTTGTAACAAAACTGCAGCAACCAAGCAGATGGCAGCAAGAGCGCTGCAATCCCTGAACTCTGACCATGCAGTTCATGCACATGCAGTTAGTAAAATCATGCTTGTAAAACAATGCTTCTTAAGGAACAAATAAGGTCACCTTTTGTGGTATATGCAGAGGCAAGGTAGTCTAGCGATGGTGTCCCCCCGATTAAGCTCCTCCAGACAAATGACGCACTCGCCTTTGTCTTCCGTGAGCACATCATCTGGGGGCAACAAAATGATGCTGCATCAATGCACTAGTTTGCAGGATTCAAAGCTGAAATTCAACTTGAGGGCAATACAGAAGCCTAGCAGAGCGGTATGAATATGGTCTCAAAGTATAAAACAAAACATTACATTAAGTAGTAGGGTTACCAACCAAGTTGACATTACCAAATTCCCAAAGTCCTTATGTAAAATTCTTCAAGTTACACAGAACTTCTGTTTTATCTCAAGACGAACTGGCAATGATGCCTGATGCTGTCATTCTTTAGTAGGCATGCTAAATAATAAATATGCCTTCGGTAAGGCACACAAACATCAAAATTGTGCCTTAAATATAACTGAAAGAGGAGACAAAAAAAAAAAAAACCAACTGAACAGTAGGAGTTAGTAACTTCCAATACGAATGGAATACCTCCAAGATGTCCATCACAAATTGAATAGGTACAAATAATTTTTCAGAAAATTTGTAATTATGAAGGCTAAACCTTTTGTTTGAACACATTGTACTGATTAAGTGTGAAGGCTGCTTCACTCCACTCATCATAACAGGACGCTCGCAATAGAATGCAGGATCTCTGCTCACAGCAGTGCCATCCTATGCAACACAAAAATGAGTATGCACACGCACGCACAGACACATGCACGCACGCACGCACACACACACACACACACACACACACACACACACACACACACACACACACACACACACAAAACATCAATCTCTGTGCAATATCAGATACTACACCTGCCATGCTCTTTGCAGGCATGCAGGGAAGTGGTTCTTAGCTTATAGTGGCACGGAAATGGGTTTATATTCAACAGCTTTAACTTGTCAAATTAGTGGTGCTACAAGTCAAGATTTGCAAAATATAGACAGTAATGATGCCGCCTGGAGCAAATGTGTCCTGAGGTGCAAAAAATTAATGTTTAAATCATAATATAGCTGCTCCGTGCGTCTTATGCACATTTGCATTCATTGAATTTGAAGCCTGATCTACGCAAACTTCGAAATTTACAGCACACTTAAAGGGCCCCTCACCAGGCCACATAGCAAATTTTAGACGCTGGAAGTTGTTGTGTGCCGAATGAAGAGCAGTATGCCGCAAGAATTTTTCAAATCGGTTCATTGCGAGCTGAGAAAAACAATTTGTTGCGGCGTGAAACCATGATGGGAGGAGGCGAGTTTCAACCCCTTGCCACTCGCCCCGTGTAGCCTTAGCAAGCCAAATCCCTTCCCTGCCCTCTTCACTTGACACATACGCATGAACACGTCATGCGCATGATGTGCCCGAGCCAGCCCGAGCCAGCCCGAGCACGTGAGCGGCGTTGCAGGGTCGCTACCTTTTTTCTTATGCAGCGGCCGTGGGCATTGTGTCGGCGTTCTCTGTGGTGTACTGCCTGTTTCTGCGGGACGGGCATGATAGTTGTGACATTTGTACGGGCACGGGAGTGGCGGTATCATGAGCCAGTGCCGCATTAACGCTTACTTGGACGCGGTAGAATAAATAAGCATAATGAGTGCTCGAACGCGCCAGAACATTACTTTCGTTTCCAGGGCTGGTGTCTGCTCGATGCGCTAACCACGGGGACACGAACGCATGGGAAACGGAGGCACATTAGCCCCGCATCTCGCTGCAATTCACAAAAAAAAATGAAAAAGACGCACACATTCCCTTTGTGTGTCTCATTATTTCTCTCAAGTTTTATTAATCTATTCAAGCAACAAAAACACAAACTACACATGTCCTGTCATATAATTATCGCAGTGTCACGTGCTACTGTTGGCCACGTCAAAGCACAGTCGTCTACGTAGAGGAGCGACGTCACAGCTCTACCATCTATGTAGGGCCATTTTCTCACGTACGTCATCCCCTCATTCTCTGGGCGCGCGCCCGCGAGAGGAAGGGCAAGCAGCGTTCACCTTGAAATTGGACCCATTTCCGCGGCGCGTAGCGTTGCGAATTTTGGCAGACGTGATCGTGAACGCCCAGTGTATGCATTGCGCTCGTTAGCTCAAAATCGTCAAACCTGGTGAGGGGCCCTTTAATGCTAAGACCCTTCATGACCACAGTGATGGAAGTGAGATTTTGCTTTTTAGAGCATATTCTGTAGCAGAAAAAATGCTGCTTTGGAGCAGCCATAAGTGTTTTCGGAGCAAAAAAAAAATGCTAGTTTGGAGTAGCTATTGCTGTTTTCGGAGCAGATGGCCAAATATTCCGAACCACAGCTAGAGTAAAGTATCATTTAAGCATGCCATAAATATTAAACATTTGTTACTAAACATTGCACATGCAATAATCACTGCAAATTGCAAGGAACAAATAATTAAGCAGATGGATGGTCATTGAATACTAAGTAAGATGAGCTACCTATATCATTAAAATGCCAGTACTTGTGGCAGAAATTATATCAAAGCGATATTGTTGAGCACCGGATTATAAAAGAAACCACAATCACATATAACTTATAACTGCCGCCAAAGCAGCACCCTATAATCAGTACCTGCATTGAAATAGCCTGCATTGAAAATCCCCCCCCCTCCCTCCCCCAAAAGGCAGCTAAATGAGCTATACACTTCGAATGCCAGTTCTTGTGGCATAAACGAGGCTGATAAAGTAATAAATGCAATCAGTCACACATTACAGTTGTTACAGTAGCAGTTAGTAATCAGTATGATATCGAACTAATCTGACACACCTGTCAGGTACAAACATATAGCTAAATCAGATACATATTGTGTCAGTAATTGTGGCATTATCAATATGATAGTATGCAGCTAGCACGTTAAAGGGACACTAAAGGCAAATAACAATTTATGTCAGAGTGAAAGCTCAATGTATGACAACTTCTAAAACGGCAATATTATCAACAGCGGTGCCCTACTTACCGAGAAATTAAGCTAAATGTATCACATGATGAGCGCCACGAGTGGGACATTTTCGAAGTGATCCCGATGACGTATGAGAGTCTGCCTACAATAGATCACTAGTAATCAAACTAGCAGCAATAAAAAAAGAACCTTCCGTGCATCAAAACACGCAATAAAATGCTATTTGTTCGCTTCCGTTTGATTCATGGAAAAAAGAACCTCTGTGGCGTTGCCATGGGGAACGGCGCGCGTAGTTCAAAGGTTCTGTTTTCGCCGAACTGCGCTTCGCCCGGCGCCCTGCTTCGCTCACGCGGTTGCGTCTCAGTGGTAGTTTCGAGATCGCGTACTGCCGCGGCGTACAGCCCAGCGTCGCGAGCCAATGTCTCGTTGT